>NC_080024.1:154589805-154927305 GCF_030020395.1 Manis pentadactyla | reverse complement strand
GTTTGTGTGCTTTGGGGATTTGGCCCTATAGTAGCCAATATGTGTGTTCTTTCCCAATGGGAAACCTGTAACAGTCTTGTAGAGGTGACTTAAAACATTCATGGAAAAACATGAAATCTAGGCCAAAATAAATACAACGGTTTAGTTCGTGTAACTTGCACGGGACAGACCGAGAGCAAAAGGCGCGGCAACGCTTTCCGGGGACTGGGGGCCAAGAGCTGGGGCGAAGGGTGCCCCGGGCGCCCTCCGCCCCGCGGTTGAGGCTTGTGTGCGTGCACTGGTGCTGGGGGTTCCCCGCCCGGCCCGGGGCCCCGGCCGTGCCCCGCCGCCCCGGCCGCGCTCGGGGTTGATTCGTACCACCTTGCAAGGAAGTGAACGCTTCGCACGGGAAGGGGAGGTGCCTGCGCCGGCCGCCGGGCGCCGCGCCGCTCGGAGGACGCCCGGGGCTGCGCCGCTAGGGCCGCTGCGCTCGCGGGACGCGCGGGTCCCCTCGCCGCCCCCCTCGCCCTTTCAGAAGAGTCAAATCCGGCTTTTAGAGCTCGGGGAGGGTGGAGATATCCGGTGCCTCCCGGGCGCGGGGAGGAAGGGGGAGGGCGGAGAGGATCCTCGGCCAGTCTGCGCCGAGCAGATTCAAACCAAAACAAAAAGATTAAAGGAGCAGCGGCCAGGGCGGCTGCGGTCCCCGGCCGGGACGCCGGGGGCGGGACGCCCGGGGCCGCGGGGGCCGTGCGGAGTCTTGCGCTGCGCGCGGCGGGGCGGGCGGGGGGAGCGGGAGCCGGCGAAGTGGGGAGAGGAGCCGAGGGGAGGGCGCGGGCCGGAGGAGGGGCGGAATCGCCCACTCCGCCCGCCCGCGCCGAGCCCAGCCGAGCCGAGCGGCCCGGGCTGGGCGCGACTCCGGCCGGCGGCGGCGCAGAACGCGAGCGGAGGCGCGGGCCATGCTGCGACTGGCGCCCGCCTGGGCCCGAGCCATCGTGGACATGTCGTACGCCCGCCACTTCCTGGACTTCCAGGGCTCCGGCATCCCCACCGCCATGCAGAAGCTGGTGGTGACCCGGCTGAGCCCCAACTTCCGCGAGGCGGTCATCTTGCGCCGGGACTGCCCGGTGCCACTCCCCGGGGACGGAGACCTCCTCGTCCGGAACCGGTGAGCCCGGCGCGCGCCCCCCGCCCCGGCCCCGGCCCCGGGCGCGCTGCGCCGCTCCCGGCTGTCCCGGCCCGCCTGCGTCCGCACACTCCGGCGCGCGCTCGGGCGCACAGCCTGACTTTGCCAGATCTCGGGAAGTTGAACCCGCCGCCATCTGGCGAAGGCGGATGTAATGTGACTTGCTGGTGCGAATATCCGATGACACCCAACGTCCTTATAACAGAGGGTTATTTAAATTTGGGATCCCCGTCCCCTCCCCCAGCCCTCTCTCCTCCCCCTCCCTCTCTCGAAATAAAACCGACGGGACTCAGAAAGGGAGGCTCCCCGCCCGGCCCACCCGCGCGCACCCACGGCTCCTGCGTTCACACAATCTCTAGGGTGGAGCAGGAGCAGCCTGGACACACACTGCGACGTGTAGGTAACGTGATTTGGAGGAAGGAGGCCGGCCGGCTTTTCCTGTCCGCTCCAGGTTGACAGCCGCCTTGCAACGGCGGGCCTGTCGTGGGTGTGTTGACGTTCACCTTGCCGGTGTCATCTGCGTGTTGTCAGTGCTGTGTGACTGTTGCCTTGCCGAGAGTGTGCCGACCGGCGGTGGCGCGCCTGGGAGGCTGGGCCAGGGCCGGGGCGGGGGCATGCCGACATTTGCTCGCATGTTCTGCAGACCTTCTGACTGTCGTTTCCACCTCCACACTCCCCACCTTAAGTGTTTCTACCTCACTGATCCTTAGTAACTGGTGAAGCAACAGGAAGTTAAGGGACTCACTCTGTTGAGCCACGCCGGCCGGCCTCTGCTCCGTGGGCCCCCTCTCCACCAGACTTGCAGGCAGGACGTCCCCAGTTCCAGCATCCCCTTCGCTAGAGCAGGACTCTCCCGCCCGCTCGGTCCAGTCCGCGGGGTTGCAGTGTTGCCTATTTCAGGCTGAAACATGACGTGGAGGGGAGGCGTAAATTCTGTGTTTTGTAACTATGTTTTAAATTGTGGGGTGGGAGGCACTTAAGTCCCCAGCAAGGACTGAAGGACAAATTGTACCCTACCTCCGCAGCTGATGAGACGTTTTATTGGTCCATTTTAGAATTTCATGATCAGCTTTCCAAACAACACTAAGGCTGAAGAATTCTGATCCTGATATAAAACTTTTGGAAACCTGTTGGAAACGTAAAAACTGAGTGAGGCAAGGGTGGGATTGAGTGGAGATTGGGGGTGGGGGTGCTACCTTAAGGGATGGGGATGTGTCTCCTTTAAAAAGTTTGCCGTGGTGGAAACAGGGCTGAGAATGTTTCTTCATTAGCGACGAGACGCTAAGGCTGTGGAGACAAGAACATGCGTCCTGCCAAGTTAAAAAACGGCTCATGTGTGTGCACGCAGAACACAGCACACGAGTGATTCGCTACAAGCTAGAGGGATCCAGGCGGAAAAGGATCCGAACAGACTTTAACAGTCAAAAAGTTTAACCCAGGCTTTTTTCTGATGAAGTACCCTACTGACTGTGGACGCTGACGTAAACACACACACAACTGCTTGAATAAAAGCTCTTTTAGTAGCGAGGTGTGCAGTAGGAGGGTGCCAAGCGGACAGGAGGGAAGGTGTGAAATCAGAGCACTTCCAGAAGCCGCCAGCTGGGACCACCGCCCGCGGTGGACGTGCTCCCGCCTCGGCCTCCACCTGAGCTCTACGCCAACTCGGGGTGCCCTCACTCCCACCCCTCTCCCTCCACGCTAGCGGTCTTCCCACGCTGTCCGCGCCCCCGAGCTGGGTGTCCAGGGTCGGTACCTGAATTGGGTGGTCAGACCTTTGGAGTGCCAGCTCGCACTTAGGGAGCTCATTGGTTTGGGTTGTACTTTAAGATCCATGCCTTCACATATGCCAAGAATCCCTGTAATATAAATAACTTGACCTCTAACCTTGAAGTCCGCAACGGAAAGAGAACCGGTCAGTTTTCTGCGTGTTAGGAGGGGAGGAATCTTTGCCTCCCCCTTTCCCTACGCTGTTGGAAAATCTGCTCCTACCCTAAATTGTAGGGAAAGCCTTTATACTTGCAAACCGGGTCAGTGCAGGAGGCATTCACCGATTTTTTATTTTTTTTAAGAATAGGAGGCAGGTCTGTTCACAGCAGGTTAGTTCATTTTAATCCTAGATCCACTGTCCCCTAACAGTGTTAATTGCATGAAAATTTTAAGCAAACGCTTTTTTTTTATCATGATAAAATCTGCCCTGGAATGAATGTATGAAAACCAAATTCACTTGTTTGGAAAGGTGCTTAAAGGTTTTAATTGTGCTCCGTCTGACTTTTTCTTTCAATTAAACCATTTGCACACCTCATTCCATCTTAACAGAAAATACAAATTCTTTATTCACAGGCAGGGAAGTGCTTTTAAGCTAGACATCGATTTAGGATAATCAAGTTTACCATTTAGGAAAGGTGTGAGAAGGGGCGCGTGAAATCCCTCCAGAACATATAATTGATGATCCTTTATCCAGCTCCCGCGTTCCTGGTTCGTACATCCGAGGACAGCTCCCCCCCACACCCCCAAGCCCAGCCCTCAGAAAAGAAAAAGGAAGGGAGAGGGCACCCTCCGGTTAAGTCACTGTGCGCGCTATTTTTAGCTTTTTTTCGTACGATAGTGACACATTATTTCGTTTCCAAATATTTCTAACGATTTTCCGCTCAGGCGTAAGATAATGGAGCCAAGAGTTTGTAGGAATGGCAGCGAGGAGGTGGGGGATGGGGAAGGCGTTTTTTGATAAACGGTTTGTTCCTCACGGGAGGGTAACACTATTCTGCTGACTCTCCCTCCAGGCCGAGATTGTTTTTTCTTTTTCCTTTCTTTCTTGCCTTTCTTTTATTCCGCCCCCCCCCCCCTTTTTTTTTTTTAAAGGAAGGTCTGGTTTGGACGACGTTGTGTGTCTCCCAGTATTGAAAGCTTTTGCTCCGCACTTGAGTCTTCGGTTTGGACTTTTTTGTTCAAAGAAGGCGTTTCCCTTCCTCTGCAGGACTGCTCTGTTTCACAATAAACATCACGAAGAGGTTCAGCACTTTTTAGTATAAATAAACCGGAGACCTTAGAAGGTTATATATATTTGGGGAAAGCCTGACCCGGTCCCATTCTTTTTCCTGAGGTTCCTTGATTTTCATTTTCCTGAGGTCTTTTGAGTGGATCCTCCCGTCGGATTGCTGGAACCCTGCATTCATTAAAGCACGTATTTTGAATTGAAGGGTTATAGAGCCCCCAGATGCGCTCATCCCTCCCAGCGTGTCTTTCCGCTCTTTCTCTCGCTCACTCGCCTCTCCTGTCCCCAGCTCCACGCCCCGGGCCCCCTTTCCCACGGCGCCTGCTGCTCTTGAACTTGTTTCTGGGCGAGCAGAAGGCGCGGGCTCCCGACCCTCGCGCCGCTCTTCCCAAAGCCCAGGTAAGGACGCAGGCGCCGCCGGGCGGTGGCGGGTTCCCACCAGCCGCGGCGGCCGCTCGGCGTCACCGCGGGGTCCGGGGGCAGCTGGGCGGACACCGGGACCGGGCTACCCTGGGGAGGGCGAGGCGCACGGAACCGAGTAGCCGCGGAATGTCGCCGCCAGCCCGAGACTCCTTCGCCGTCGACGCGGGCCGTGGGCATGTAGGAGACGGCGGGGCGGCGGAGGGTGTGCGCTCAAGGCCGAGGTCAGGGTCCCGCCGCCGGCGGGCCCCAGTCCAGAGGCCCCCGCGCCCCGGGCTCCCCGAGAACCGGCCTGGCCCTGCGGCCCGCTTGTGAGCTGGGCGCGCCCGCGAGGACCCCGCCCGACCCACGGAGGCCGAGGTCACGGTCGCAGATCTGGGCGGCCTCCCTGCACCCCGGTGCGTGCCGGCGCGCCTCCACCGCCTGGCAGTGGGTCATTGCCGAGCCTCTCCGCGGGGCCGGAGGCCAGGCGCTCAGCGAAGGCCGGACACTTCCGAGGGGAGCCGTCAAAGAAGCGTCGGTTTCTGGCACCTGCGGGCTGCGCCCGGGGCATCGAGGGCGCCGCAGGGGAGGCAGAGGGCCGGGCGCAGCCTGGACGGGGCGCAGGCAGGCCTGCGGCTCTCCCGCCACCGCTCGGGCGCCTGGTGCGCTCCGCCGCGCTGTCTGCTTGACTTTTTAAGCCAAGTCCCACGGTGAGCACCACGCGGCCGCAGCCGCCGCAGGTTCCCGCAGAGCCCCGCTACCCCGCCCCCAGCCTGGCTTTGCGCCCCCGCCCCGGCGCGGGGGCCTCTTCCCGGACTTCTCTCCCGGGTGAGGGCCCTGCTGGGTGCGCCCCCTCTGCCAGGGAAGTGGCAAACCCCAGCGTGGGGCGGGTGGGAACGGGGGCTGCGTTTCCCCCAGCAGCACTTTCCCGCCCGCGGGCCCCCCCAGGCGCGCTTGTTCCGCCGTGGGGAGGACCCCAGGGGCCCCCCCTCGAGTCCAAGGCGGGGGCTGCCTTCAGAGGAAGGGCCTCCCCAGTTGGGGTGCGGCGAGGGGAACGGGAAGGGTTAATCGTGGGCGAAGAGCAGAGAGCTGAGGCCCGGCCCCGGTCCCCTGCTTCTGCGGCAGCCCGCCGCCACTTCCACCCCGCCGACGCCTCCCCGGAGTCCGCGTGGCCGCCTCCGGCAGGGGCACCGGGAGGGTCGCCGCTCGGCTGGGCTCTGCCCTGGCTGCCTTCTGTGAAGTCCAGAAGCGTGTGCTCAGGAAGCTGGAGCTTTTTTGAAAAACCAGGCCTTCAGAAATATGTAAATTTAAAGAAAGATTGCAGCCCCCCACCCCCACCCCCACCCCACACCAATAGAATGTAGGCATCTTGGTATTAAATGCCAAATAAGAAACCAGCAAAAATCATTTTTCCCACCTCCCATTATTGTGCATCATTTGTAAGTATGGCATTCTGCAGCCTGCTGCTGAGTTGGTGTGGCATGCTAACTTCAGAAAGCAGCTTGATGTGCCCCCCCAAAATTGTTTCCCGCTTTCTTATTTCTACAATATGTAGAGAACTTTCATTATCATAGGTACACAAGGCATAATCATAAGGGAGCATTTATAAGTGCAAAGTATTATCTATCTTACAGTGGAAGTGGGGCTTTACACAGGGCAGTTTTAGTTTATTAAGTTAAATTAAAAGTGAATTATTTTAAAATGACCTACTTACCAGCTTTCCTCCTGCCACCAGATACCACCATCTTTTCATTTCATTACAGGTGGAAATGACATTTTTAGGGTCCTCCATTATGTGTCTAAGCCACCTCCTGACATTTTTTTAGTAGACTGCTTTTTTTACTTATGCAGGAGGATATTTTTGTTATGAGGTATACTGAGATGAAAAAAGCTGGTAAAAATACCGGCCACGCAATTAAATTGACTCTGGATACCAAAGTAAAAATAATCATCTGGTATTAATCAAGTTATGTCTCTGCTTCTTGTTGAGGAAAAATATAGTGACAATTTGCTCTCCTTTTCATCTGGAAAGAACTGTAAAACGTTGAATGTTCCATAAAAACCTCTCTACCCTTATGAGACAATTTTTGTTCAATTAATCAAAATGCATATTTTCACACTTGGACACAGTTACGTCAGAAAGAAAATTTGCTGCAGCCACTCTAACAATGTTTTAAACAACCCCTGTAGCCGCATGGAACAGCGAATGACCTTGCACATTACATCAATCATTAATAATATCATTGTCATTACTATTATTATCTGAAGTGTTAAATTGTTGCCACAATCAATACAAGTCTACTTCTTTGAATATATTTTACCCCACTGTTGTTTTTAACATCTTTGGTAAGAAGCCAATTAATTTCCAACTCATAGCTCCAGGGAAGTTTGTGTATAAGAGAACTTTCTGACTTTTTTGGGGGGTGTGGGGGGAGGTAGTTATTTCTCCTTTTGAATGAAAAAGGAGGGAAATAAATGGCATGTGAAATATATAACTTGATGTTTAAAGTGGTATGAAATTATTCCTAAATCAATAATAGACTAAAATATACCAAAACTCTGATTGCAAATCACTGTTCAACTAATACTTGTTTAATTTCTGTTTTTGAACAGAATATTAGGACTGATTTTTTTCAAATCCTATCAGAATATGTAGCTAAGCTATCCCTCCAGTCACTGGAATTAGAGGAATTTTTGTAAGCAGAACATAAAGTCCTGGACAAAGAAAACATTTTAATATATATATATATTGTGTGTGTGTGTGTGGTGTCTATGTCTGTGTGTGTGTGTTTTCTTCTAGATTTGTTGGTGTTAATGCATCTGACATCAACTATGCAGCCGGCCGATACGACCCATCAGTGAAGACCCCCTTTGATGTAGGTTTTGAAGGTGTAGGAGAGGTGGTGGCCTTGGGCCTCTCTGCTAGTGCCAGGTACACAGTTGGCCAGACTGTGGCTTACATGACACCTGGCTCTTTTGCTGAGTACACAGTGGTGCCTGCCAGCATTGCAACACCAGTGCCCTCTGTGGAACCTGAGTATCTCACCCTGTTGCTCAGTGGTACCACCGCATACATCAGCCTGAAAGAGCTTGGAGGACTGTCAGAAGGGAAGAAAGTTCTGGTGACAGCAGCAGCTGGGGGGACGGGCCACCTTGCTGTGCAGCTAGCAAAGAAGGCCAGGTGCCATGTAATCGGAACCTGCTCTTCCGATGAAAAGTGTGCTTTTCTGAAATCTGTTGGCTGTGATCGTCCCATCAACTATAATTCTGAGCACGTCCGTACTGTCCTGAAGAAGGAGTACCCCAAAGGTGTCGATGTGGTATACGAATCTGTCGGGGGGACCATGTTTGACTTGGCTGTAGACGCCTTGGCCATCAAAGGGCGCTTGATGGTAATTGGGTTTGTCTCTGGCTACCAAACTCCTACTGGCCTTCCGCCTGTGAAAGCAGGAACATTACCAGCCAAGCTGCTGAAGAAATCCGCCAGTGTCCTGGGCTTCTTTGTGAACCATTACCTTTCTGAATATCAAGCAGCCATGGACCACTTGATTCAGATGTATGCAGATGGGGAGCTGGTTTGTGAGGTGGACCTGGGTGATCTGTCTGCCGAGGGCAGGTTTACTGGCCTGGAGTCTGTATTCCGGGCTGTCGATTATATGTACATGGGAAAAAACACTGGGAAAATTGTAGTTGAATTACCTCCCTCTGTCAACAGTAAGCTGTAAAAACAGAACAATGACATAAATCAAAGGAGAAAGAAAATAGGCACTTTAGCCTTCAGAATTACTCAAATCAATTTATTTTTAGGTGGTAGTAGATATAATATTTCTTAACACAATAGTAAAGTGTTAATGAATATATTTCTCTTTTTCTTCTTTTTGTTTTTCTTGCCCCTCCCTTGAAAAACAATATGCCAATAAAACTTCCTTCAATGGCTCAGAGGTAAAACCTTTACATTTAATTCTTTAGTCATGGACAGTCTCATTCCAGATTTTATTGTTCCTGGGAACTAAATTAATTCCTGATGCAAGATCTGATCAAATCAGTATGTCTTAAGCTTGATGAGATTTTAAAACTGGTCTTGAATACAGTTCACAAATACTTTGCTTTTGTGGGGGGGGGGTTGGTCTTAGGTTAATAAGTAGTTAATTAATGAGACATATAGCAAAAACTCACCCATATATTTTCAGAGTCCATATTTTCAGGAAGTGGTCTTCTTTTTCTATAAATCACTAACCGACTGTCTACATAGAAATCTGGAGGAATTTTGTTAGATTACTGGAAAAGTTTGATTTTGCTAGATTACTAGCAAACTGATTAAGTGAACACAGACCTATTTTAAATAAATGTCTACTACTAATGGCTTTTAATGCACAACCATCCTGGTGGGGCACATGTGGAATGAAAAATTCCTCTCTTAAGAAGCAAAATTGTGTTGATAACTTATATAGACAAAAACAGAGATTTGAAAGACTTTAAAAAGTTAATGCATGCACCAGAAAGGGAAAGTTGGTGCGCCTCCACAGTGAGGGGCTCCATCACAAAACATGTACCATAAGGGGAGAGCACCCTGGGTATCCCTCGAGGTGAACCCAGCACCCTGCAGACATCACACAGCACTGTGCGCAGGAGGCCCAGATGACCCTAGAAGCGTTGTACATCCACTTCGGGTTATAGATGTTCAGACATAGAACCAGATAAGGTCGTTCAGCATAGGACGCTGCTCCTATGTTCCCATCCTACTTCTCCACGTGTTCTGATGGAACGAGATGCTTCTTGTCACTATGGCTGATGTCACACACAAAATGAACAAGTCGTGCACCTTCTCTTCGGAAGCACGCCTGTAGCTGATCCGCCTGCCTCCCCGCCTTCAGCTCACTGCGGACCGCTACAGCTCTCATCCTTAAGTGGGAAATCCCAGAGTGCCTTTCTAATTGAGGGCAAAGCCCACCAGATTATTTTTCAAAGCCTTGAGTTTCGATGTATCTAACATGCTAAATAAATAGGAATGCAATTAAAGGTGCTCCACGAAACTCGGTGACCATATTTAATCTTTCTTTCCTTCTGTCTGAGGAGCAAGGAAATCCTACTGCTGAATAGCTGTTAGTATCTATTTTACAAGATTTACTCATTTTCAGGTACCTAATGTAGCTGCTAGCATGCATGCACAACAATACAATTTATATGGTAAATGGGACCAAATAATGGCTTCACTGAATGTTATGGCTGCACTGAAGGGAAATGTCACGGTAAATAGCTGCCAAATTATGGATCATGCCGAAGTGTCACAACTGCACTAAAGACAAATAGCACTAGAGGCTATTGCCACTGTGATGCTTTTGAGTTATGAAGAAGGGTAGCAGCCTGATGTGAGGCTCTTTGTGTCCTCATTATAGCACGGGGTTACTAGTGCAGGGTACAAGAAAAGCCGGGCCAGTGTGGTGCTCAGTTATTAATCTGTCCCTTTCAGGCCTAACAGCTGTAGCAAAACAGAAAGAGACTTTGCCTCGCTTTTAGATACACAAACAAACAAAGGGGAGGGGACAGGTTTCATGACTGTAACTGCACAGGAAATGACGGGTGATGGGAAAATATTGCAATCGAATCATCTCATCAAAGAATATTACACAATTTAACACAGTGTCTGTCTGACAGAGTGTGTCACTTCTCACGCAGACAGATGTGTGAAGTCTAAGCAACGATGTCCTTTCTCTCTTTGTCAAGACTCGAGGAGTAAGGACAGTGCCCACGAAACTGCTTCTTCTAAACTGAAGTGGGTCCCGGTCTCTTTCATTTTAATGGGAGGGTAATAAAAATGAAAGACCAACATTTTAACTGATGGGCCCCTGAAGCTACAGAATAGGAATTTATTATGTTTTGAAGGACTATACTAAATTCAGCAATGTAAAAAAAAAAATTTTCAAACACCCAGGTTTAAAATAAAATATAATCTGAAAACCTCATGCTCTTTCCCCAAACTAAGAAACTACAGGTCATGCTGTTTTCATTTATTCTTAGAAAATAAGCATGAAAGATTCTGCCCATTTAGATAATGCCAAAAATATGTTTCAACTTTTTTTTTATTCTTCTGAAAAATGATTTGTAAATTAAGGGTCATAGTTCAGCATCAGTTTCATCTTCTGGGATTATCATTCAAGACCAGCCTCTAATGGGAGGTGAAGCAGTGCGATGCTCTTAACACCTTTCTCCTGAACTGTGTTACATGTCACAAAAAGTACATCCATAATTCAGGGCAATTGTCAGTCTTTGTTTTAGGGACAGGGCCTGGGCTGAATGATCATGGCCAATGAATTATTTCTTGGTTCTCTGCACAGCAGCTTTGAGGTCTCTGGCTGGGCAAATGGAGGGGGCTTAACTAGGTAAGTTGCCGAGAAACTATTCCTCACCATTCTATCGTGACTTCTAAAAAGCCAAATGCTATGCCTTCAAATGTTTTGTCTGCAAAAAATACCAGCAATGTCACTTTGGGTCCCTTTGATGATGACTTCCGCTGTTGACCAATTTCATCAAAACAAAACAAAACAAAATATCAGGTAATAGCTTTCAAAGGAATGACACAGAGGTTTCGCACAGTACGTTCTACACATTGTTATTCTATGACTTCATGTGAGTGGAGTTTCTCGAGAGTAGAATAGAGCCTCTATAAATGGTCATTAGTATTACATTCAGCAGTTACCTAATGAAAGCGCCTTGACAAGTAGCTGCTGCTTATTAAAATGAAATCCTGCATTATGTACTTCAGGAACATTCGGGCTAATGAGGATGTAATGCCCTCAGTACCACACAGAGCTGCTTCCTCTGTTCACCATCACAAGATACTGGAAACTTGACAAATGGTGTCATTCAAGACACATGCATGCGGTAGGGACCCGCTTTTGGTCTTCCTGTTTCTGGCTTTTATTGGGGTAACATTTATAATGGCCCCCCAACTTGTAATGGGTTTAAATTTTAACCCCTTTTGCAGAGATCCCATTTAGCTGAATTTACTACTTTGTCACAGTTTCCTTTAAGATGGGGCAAGGGATGCTTAGTATTGGAAATATTTTTCTTGATCACTTTATCCCATGTACATGTGGTAAATACCATATTTGAGATTTATATAAAAACATATGAGCAATGTGCAACTATCAGAAAGAATACAATACAGACTGCAATCCTCTGTGGATGATAACTTCCTAGGAGTATTCACTGTCTCTATACTTTCTGAATCTATTAAATATTATTTGTTATTTATAGTACTTTTTTAGAGACCCAAAATTTATCCATGCAAACTATTAGTTTCTGGGTCTGGGATCTATTAGGTTATTTTTTTGAAAGTTAGATTTTCTGTAACTAATTTTTTAGTTATAGCCCAGAATTGAATACTTCGGATTATACTGCAGTAGTCAAAACGCAAAACTGTGGATGATCAAAACTGTTGGTGTGGGCATTTGAAACTTTGAATTCTGTTTTTACTAGGCCTTTAGCATGATGGTATTTCAGCTTATAAAAGCAAGACTGTTCGAGAATCACATTGCTGTTATCATGAGCACACTGGAACACTGGCTGAAAAAAAAGCACCATTCAAAACACATAAAGAATATTTTTACCAACATGTAACAGTTCAAGTAATTCTTGACCATAGAGAGTTGGTATTCAAAGCAAGTGAAATAAGATGAACACTTCAGTTTGGTATCTTGTGTTTTCTTCTCTTTCACTAGATCTGACTAGCTAGTAAGAGTGACAGGGGAGAGGTTGTCTGTGGCCTGGTGGAAATGCCGTCCTGGCATCTATACTGGATGCCATGGTTTTGCCCAAGTAGACCAGCCCTTCAGTGCTCACTCAGAGCATCCCGGCAGGCATGGACACTCTCGGGACATGCATCTTGGACCCCTCAGACAGCAGGGTGAGTACAGCGTGGAGCATAGTTTGGGGAAGCCAGTATGTACTCACATGTGCTGGGAAGCGCTGAGACAAGTACAGAGATTCCAGCGACCCCCATAGCAAGAATTTCCCTTGAAGGCTGCTATCTGGCAGTGTCTTTCTGCCAACATGAAATTGCAATAATTATTAAAACACACCCTGCTGACTGGTGGTCGCATATAATATGAAAGATGGATTTGTGCTCAGAGCTCAGAAAAATGCTCCCTGAAATTATCAGCTACACTTGAGCCTCCTCCTCTCCCATCAAGAGCTGCACTGGATCTAAGGGACTCAAATGAATGGTTTCTTTGGTCAGTGGGAGACATAGAAACGCATCTAGGGAAGAAAGGGGGGCTGGGGTAAAGAGTTTCTGCCTTGCTCCTGTGTGCCTGCACTGGGTGGTCGCCAGCAGAGCCTCAGAACTGGAGGAAGCCTGGGAACTCTGCCCAGCATAAAGGAGAGACTCAAATGTCCTTTAAACGGTAAGATCTGGCATTTAAGGGACAGTCCAGTGCTACTCATTTATAAATGAAGAAACAGAGGCTCAGAAAGCATAAGTGCCTTGTCCAAGGTCACAGAGTCCACTGGATCGGAAATGAAACGAGAGCATAGGCTCGGTCTTCTCCCCTTTATATTTGTCAAAGTTCCTCAGTGTACAGCTGATTAAAAGTGGCCTTTATTATAAATCTGTTGGATCAGATAATGTCCAACATAGGAAGAATATCATGGTTCTGACCATGAAAGTGTTCTCCACTTACGACCCCCTCAATCCAGCACAAGTCAAGGCTCCAGATCATTTCATTCTGTGTCATCTAAACATCACACAACCTTTTGGGGTGAAAAAAAGTAGTTTAGTGGTGTTAATGGCTGAATGCCCATACTTCAATTTTAATGCTACAAGGAAGGTCTCCTCTCCTAACAATGTATTCTTGTGTGTCAAATAATGAAAATCAAATAAAATTATCATCACGTGTTAAGAGTTTGTGTTTTCCTGGAGTGAGTTCATCTGCTTATATTATTGCTTATACAAATCTGATAATGTTTGATCATCATAATTTTGTTAACAGCAAAATATCTAGAATCTGAATTTGCTATTCCATTTGCAATTGAATTGTGAATCTAACTGACTCTGGGCTGCAGGGCACAGATGCATGTGCTGACAGCAGGAAATGCCGTAGGGTGAAGGGGATGTGTTTGGGGAGAGACATCGGTGGGTACCACGTTTCATGTTCACGTGTAGCAAGAATCTTGTACTCCTCAAGTGACAGATCATAATTAAGGTTCAGAAACAAGCCCTTCAAACCACATGACATTGAACACATTCATGTCTTTCTACATCATTTCTGTCTTCCTTGATCTCATGCATAACAAGTGTAAACTTTCAACTTTACATGAACAAATCCTTTCCCAGTAGAAACAGCTTCTTTTAACATTGAAAAACCCTTCCCAGGAACAGCAACAATGTCAAAGGCAATCTCATTTTGTCGAAAACCTCATTTCTCACCAGGGAATTGGAAGCAATAGTGGTCCCGCTATATGCTGTTGGAATTTACATTTGGAAATTGAATTGTCTCCTTGAAGGTTTTTACTCAAAGTACCTTTTGGAGAATCACTTGCATCTGAGTACGTTAAGATTGTGGAATGCAGTTGAGCTGAGGGAACCTCAGTGTCAGCCCAGCTGTGAAGGCCTCTCATTCTCTAAGCAGTGAAATTAAATTGTCATTACTGAAGAACATTTATAATTTCAATGTTTACATATACTTCATGTAACATCTTGGAACTTGCTTACCAAGTTGACGTATTTGAATACAAAGTCACTATCTCCACCTATTGACTATTAAATAGGTAAAGATGAATGATGCCCATTTGAGAGATGGGAAATCAGAGCACAGAAAAGGATTCGTCCAGTTCATTTACTTACTCACTGGGTGAAGAGACTGGGTCAATGGATAATTCTCAGACGAGGCTGGTTTTCACTGGTGGTGGAGTTTCCCCCACTTCATGTGCTTCCCCTCACCTCCGCCCTTTGTAATGTAGGTCCTCAACCAGCAGGTGGGTGGGGGCGGGGCCTCTGTGTCTTCCAGGTGATGTCCATGACTGCCCTTTGAGTAGCCAGGTACTGGATCACACAGCCCTTGCAGACCTTTCCATCTTGCAACGTGCTCTTATATACAGCCTATCTGAGCATCCCAAAGGCGACTGTGGAGGGAATGGCAAAAACAAGAGCATGATACAGCTATTGATATGCCTGCCTCTTATCGCACATTCAGCTTCTCTAAATTTGCCATCCCTTCTGGAACTCAGCAGTGATGCTACTCAGCGTGCTCTAGTGGCACCTGTTTTCATGCACTTCCAACTGAGGCAAAAGGAAGTACAGAAGGGTAACAGTTGCGTTCTGGAGCTGCTCAGCAAACACACACAGCCGGTGCTTTGCCTGTCACTCTCTGCCTTTTAAAGGAGAATCTCAGGAGGACCCACACCCGTGCAGTTTTCTGCAGCTTCTGCAGTCAGTTCTCTGTCCCGCAAGTATTCCCACCACAGCTCTGGAGGCACCAGTCACCAGGCAAAGGTGGGTCCTTCCCAGGAGCACTCAGCGTGACCACCAGCCCCTCTCGGCCGGCTGCCCCCTCCATGGACACGTGCGTGCCCCTGCGTGATAGCTCACAGTTCCCACGAGGCCAGGCGGAGCACCCGAGTCCACCCGCCTTTGGATCCGGCTGCTTGGAACAAACAGCATAGCACCCCATGTAGGCTTTAAAGGCTTTGTCTAACTACAGGAAGTACAGTGGATTTTAGAGTCTGTGGCCTGGGTCAGGGAAAACCTATAATCCATAAAGGGGTGGATCTTAATATTCCACTGTGGTAATCGGAATATGTAGGAAATGTAAGAAAGTGTCTTAGTATCAGAAAGGAAGCTGCCTGAGTTGTGAATACAGTATAAGTTGGAGTTTATGAGTAGCCCTGGCCGAGGGGGCAGGAGGTGGTGTTCTGGGCCCAGCTGGAGGGTATTATCGTGTGGGATTGGACAGCACTTCCCCAGCTCCTGCCCTCCCCCTGCATGTCGGGTTCTGGCACCGAGCTGAGGAGAGCTGGCAGGAGAATAACAATCTCACATTCACCCACAGAATTGGGCACAGCTCAGGGGTGAAGATTGGAGGCATACAGCAGGGACTGAGAAGGATCCCTGATGACCTCAGAAATTCCCAGAGGGGTGGGGGGGCAGGAGCCGGGTGGAGGCGAAGGGAGGTGGACAGCGCACAGGCTGGGCCGGGGGGGAGGGGTGGCACCTCTTCTGCATGTCAGCTTCTCGGGGTCTCCACAGACCCCCACATGCAGACCTGAGAAACCTGGGACTCTGGGCTTCCAGGTGGAACCTTTTCCTTGGTCTGTGGGCTTTAAGCAGACTTGGCTGTCATTTAAGAGGACTGGCAGGTGATTGCAGAAGCAACTTTGCCACTTGCCTGCCTCGACCGACTGCTTGTTTCCCTGACTTACCCTGTTCCATCCAGGCAGAGGTGGTCACCCTCCCCGGTGGGTTCCCTTAGCACCTCACTCCCGCCTCCTCCCTAGCACTTTGCACAGCACCCTAGAATCTACCTGTTTACATGTCTATCTCCCTGCAGACTGAACTCATTGAAAGTAAGGCCTGCCCCACAGTCACCCATGGGCTGGAACATAGCACCTGCTCATAAGTATTAGATCACTGTGTGCTCTTACACTTTCATTTTTAAATTGAACCAACCAAAGCCCACCCGTCCACTCTTGGGGATCCCAGGACAGGCCCGGGCGCACAGTCACAGGGTTCTCTCCAGCTGCAATTGAGGCTTTGGAGCACTGCTGTGGACATTCTTAGGCCCCTGCTGTAACCTTTCTCTGCCTGAGGCCGCTCATCTGGAAGCCCCAGTGACCTGATGTGACTACCTGGCAGCTCTGTGGCATCCACTTGTTGTTGCGACATATGGATATTTTATTCTCAATAGCAGTTTTAATGTTCCATTGGCACAGTCCAGTGTGCTTGCTGAGTACCATCCAAAGTAGGTCCCCCAAAGCTGGCCGCCTTCAAAAGCCTCAATAGCTATTCTGAACCCCAAGTGTCAGAGAAAAAAGCTACTATGAACTGAAGATCCTGAGAAGTGCCTGCTCAGCACAGTAGTTGAATGAATTAGTGAGTGAATGAATGAGGGAATGAATTAATGAGTGAGTGAATGAAAGAGTGAATAAGTAAATACCAAGCCCTTGGAAAAATAAGCACTAGCCCTCAAGGGTTAAGCAAGAAGATTTGCATTCTTCAGGGAGGGGCTCCTTTAGGATTCCGATCCGACACCTGCTTCATGTGGGACTGGACCCCATTCCGATGGCAAAGGTGTGGCCTGGAGAGGCCTGGCTCTGGATGGAGTTGGCTGCCAGCTCCAGGAAGTCAGACACACCAAGTTCGAATCCCACCACTCCCACAGGGCAACACCCCAACTCTGGGAACTTTCTTCACCCACTGGAACCCCAGCTTTCCTCTTTTCCCCCTTTCATTCATCCTCTGTTAAAGGGGAATAATAGCACGGCCCTCTGGGTGCAGCCTGATAATGCACGGGAAGCGGGGGCAGCACAATGGCCCCACCTCTAATCACATCAGTGCCTCTCCCCACATTGCCCCACACTGCCTCCCCACATTGAGGGGGTCGCAGAAGGGCCTCTGGAAGCAACATCAGCGAGGTAATTCCTAAAATGCCTGAGCATTTAAGGGCCCCAGGACAATCGCTCGCAGCCCTTGTGGCTTTGAGAGACTCGGGATCAGTGCAGTGAGAGGAAATGCCGCGAAGTGAACGGCGGAGTGCTGCTGTCGTTACCCCTGTGATCTTTCTCAGCCCGATGTAGAAGAAGCTAAATGTCTTTTTAAGGAGAATAAAACTAGCCTAGGACAGGTCCAGGATGGATTATTTTTTTGAATTTTTATTACATTCATATTATATATATATATAATGTATACTTTTGAGATCTATACATTATATACTTCTTATACATATTATATAAAAATTGGGACAATCCTGTTAAAACAGGCTTAGACAATAAGGGTCTCATGTACCTGGAAGGTCAGGCCCCAGGCACAGGTTGACCGTGACCGGCCCCACGTTCTGGGGGTCCTCTCTTAGACCACCCCACCCAGCAGGGCAGGCTCTGCCTCTACCCCATGCACACCCCCTACCGCTCCCCAACAAAGGGCCTCCCCACCCGGTGGATCCAGCCAAGTGGATCTCTGAGTGTGTTTCCCTCCGGGGAGCGGATAAACCCCACCCCAGCCCCAGGAAACCCCCGGTGCTATTCAGAAATGGAAAGAGGCAGGTGGATGCTGAGAAAGCAACTGCCCACCGCCCCGTGGAATCAGTGTTCCAGGACAACTGTGACGAAGCGGAGGCCCCTCATGGGGTGAGGGGAGGGTCCCGTGAATCCCACAAGGTCCTGGAAGCCGGGGACCAGGACTATCGCTGCGTGTCCTGCTCCCAGGAGCACGTCAGGCCTGTGGTAAAGGTCGGCGTGGGTACCTGCATCCTGAGACTGACCGGAGCCAGGTCTTTCATTCCCGCGATGCCTGGCCACCGCACCCTTGCCCGACCAGCCCTCTCCAGGAAGCCCACCTGCAGAGGACACTGTGAGGCTCGTGACTTACGTGGCAAGACCAGGAAACCCCATACCTCCAGGGCGTGGTGCGTGGAAGGTGCTCCACCCTGCACAATCAGTACCTCATGGGCAGGAAACGTCCACCTCTGTGACTCCCAACCCCTAATCCTACTGGGCACTGACGCTGCAGGCCTGCAGGGACAGCTGGTCCCTACCAGACACACTGGCCCCGTCCCTGCCTCCATCTAGCCTGACCTCGCCTTCAGTGACTCACGGGCACAGATGGTGTCTCCATAGACTGTCCACTCACAGGTGCTGGGGACAGGGACCTCAACTGACCTTCTGGGGGATGTAACTTGGCCCAGAGTGTGAGGCAGTGGTCATGGGTCTGTGTGGCCTGTGCCTCCAGCCCCGAGCCAGTGTCCCGTGGCTCGCGGGTGTCTGCATGCCTGGTAGGACCATGTGGCCATGTCCCCTGGCTGTGGCAGCTGAGCTCTCCCTGGGCGGAGGCCTTTACAGGTGTGTCACCCTTGCCCCTGGGTGCATTTCTCCTGGGCTCCAGGATAGATGTGTCTGTGACCCCAAATTTGGTGACAGTCTGTCCTGGGCACCCCCGCCTCCCTTTCCTCCCTCTCGCTCACCTCCCCGTCCCCCGAGGCACTCCCTCTGCTGTCCCCACCCTTGTTCCCCACCCACTGTACAGCACTGCAGTGGGGACAGGCCTTCAGAATGGGCAGACCTTGGGAGCTCTGCAGGACCCGTGGAGGTGCTGGCATCCCACGCTCAGGACTCCATTGTTTTCCTCAACAGAGGAGGTAGGATTATAATAGCATCTTCGTATTATTTCACAGGGGAGGACCAGGACACCGAGGCTCGGGGTGTCTCATGAACTGACCACACACAGTGCTGCTGTTCTCACCTCGTCCCCTCACCCACGCAGGGGTCAGCCCTCTTCCTGCCATTTGATGGGGAGGGGAAGGAATGTGAATGTGACTGACTGAGCCAGGCCACAAGCAGGGCTGGCCTCAACGGGCAGCTCTAAATCTCTAATTTTCTCAAGAAAGAACCACAGTTTAGAGCAGATGAAGGATCAGCACATTCTGGAACCATAGGCAGGATGGATTTTCTCTCGAGCTTCCTGGATTAGAAGGTGTGTGCAGACGGACTCAGTGACAGAGGCTGCCTCATGGACGGCACCCCCTTTCGGCCAAGCAGGGCTGAGGGTCCCGTTGCCTAGCTTGCGTCCTGCCGGCGGGCTCCCTCGTCACCACTCAGCGCCATGCACCCGCCCATCTTCAAGAGGCAGCAGCGTTTGTCAGAGGTTCCGCAAGCTCGGCAGCCCACGCAGCCTCCGCCAGCACCTTGGGGTGGGTATGCAGCTAAAACTGGGCAGCAGTGCCCAGCACAAATGCATGCTTCTTCAAAAGAGAACTTTGGGTGGGGTAGGTGGGTCTGTGAATGCAGGCATTTGCTAGCAGGCAGCCCACGGAATGGGCAATGCGAGCAGGAGGAGGAGGCCCAGCTCCCTGGCGGCTGTCAGCCCTGCTCCCCACGCACTTGGCTGAGCGGGGATGGGGTGCTATTATATGGATGAACGGGGCCCGCGCTGGCATGTTGTCATTCTAACTCGTGTAAGTCAGCAAGCTTAATTGCTCCTGTCCTTTCAAGAAGCCTCTTCACCAACAACCTCATTATCACACACACATTTATTTCACATTCCCAGGATCCTTCCTGCAGACCCGAATGCAATGAAGGGAGAGAGAGTATTATGTTAACCAATGAGATTGTTGGTTCTCTTCCTCCCCTGCCCCCATCTGGAGTGTCTGGAGGCCAGGAAACTGGGAGTGTGCATCAAAGTCAGAGGCCCGGCTGGGCCCAGGAGCCTCCGCTCTGGGTTTGACCCTGCTGTGGGCATGAGCCACAGGAGACCCTGCCAGGTACCACACGGTAAGGCGCTCCAGAGGACTCCCAGATGCAGGGGAGGGGCCCATTCGCCAGGGCAGGCATTCAAGCCTTTACTGTGAGGTGCTGTCTGGGCAGAGGGTGCGCAGAGGACCAGCCACTTGTAGTCCCGCCTGCATGAGCCTGCCTGTCGCCCTGCATGGGCACGTGCACAGATATGGAGGTGCTCGGCACAGGGAGGGCAGGGGAGAGACAGGGCCCTTAGCAAGGACCTACCTGCTCTAGGTTTTATGCTAAGCAGTTGATACATTTATTTCACTTAATCCTCAGAACAGTGTCCTTGAGACCAACACTGTCCAAGAGAAATAAAATGAGAACCATAAATATGAGCCACATGTAGTTTGAAATGTCCTGATAGCCACATTCGAAAGTGTGAAATCAATTTTCCTAATGTATTTTATTT
Organism: Manis pentadactyla; assembly: GCF_030020395.1. NCBI lineage: Eukaryota > Metazoa > Chordata > Mammalia > Pholidota > Manidae > Manis > Manis pentadactyla. The sequence continues at coordinate 154,906,851 of NC_080024.1, read as the reverse complement.
AGCCCCTTATATCCAAAATATTGTCATTTTAACTTGTAAGCATTATAAAAATTATTGAGATATTTTATTCTTTATTTCTAATTCTGTTTAAATAAGCCACCAGCTATGAAGATCATGGTTATTGGACAGTGGGGTTCTAGGCTGTAAGGTCAGTGTGGTTCTGGACTACAAGCTCAGACCCCATTTTTAAGAAATAAATCTAACGCCTCTCACTTATAGTATACCAGACACTAACCTACCTGCTTACATGACAACCTCTTTAACCCACATAACGACCCCATGAGGTGGGATCTATTATTACCATCTTCCTCATTTTACCGACAGGGAAACTGAGGTATGGGCAGCAGCAGATATGTATCTGAGGTGCAGGACTAGAAAACAAACACAGCTGCACAGGAACCTCGGCCTCCCGGGCCCAGGATCTGTAGCTCACCGGCAAGTCCGAGGCCTTTCAAGACCTTGCTCAAACTAGGTGCTCAATAAATGTTAGCAGGATAAATGACCTCAGAGATTCTCCATTTGCTGATGAAATTGAGGCCCTGCAAGTTAAATAAATTCCCTAATGTCACACAGCTAGCAAACGTCCAAGCAACTTTTACACAGGTGTATCTGGCTAGGAAGCTGGGGAAGGCTGCAGAGGGCCTCCCAGAGGAAAAGCGGGTTGCTCCAGGACCGCTCACGGGGCAGCATTCACACTGGCACGTGCAGGCATCGAGATGGGGAAGAGACGTCTGACTGGGAGAAGAGGACAACCAAAGTGTAGTGGAAGGTGCCTGCAGGTAAGGGAAGAGAGGAGGCCACCCAGGTGATAGGCAATGACCCCAGCTGACCTTGCGGGGAGAGGTCACCCTTGCCTGCCCTCAGGGTAGGCTCCCCTGCTCACCCCTCCCCACACCATGCCCCAGCTGAGCCCCTGGGGGCCACCCTCCCGGAAAGGAGCTACCGGAGGCACTGCTGCACAGGGGGACAGCCCACTGGGGCCTGGGCTCTCGGCAGGGTGGCTGCACCACGTCAGGCACCAACTGGGCAAGTGTGGAGGACGTGCAGGTGGCAGCTTCTTGGCACCTGGTGTGCCGACTTTGCCTTCATTTCTGCTGCTGATCCGAGGATAACAACCTACCAGACCCCAGGCCACCTGCTGGAGAAGTGGGAGTGGTTACAGGACCCAGGAGTGGCTCTGCACCAGCACGGGGTCTGGGTGGAGGTGGCCTCCCTCGTCTCTTCTTCTCTTTCTTTCTTTCCTTCCTTCTCTTCCCTTCCTCCCTTCTTCAGTCTCTTTAGAAAAAGATCAAAAGCAAGAAAAGCTTGTTCACTACCCATCCCCCTGCAGTCAGCTGTTGGATTCAATATCCCTTATTTCCCAACCCTAGGATTCAGACCTTAATTTTATGATTCTTACAGAAAACAGAAACTATAGGTACATTTTCTGTTTATTAAAAAAAAAAATCATGTGTGAAATGGCACTTTTTGGTTGCACAGCTCTCCTGGTATGTTATTTATTATGAGAGAAAATTATCGTGCTGATAAGAAAATAGTGTCACTTAAAAATTAGGCAGTTCCCAATCAACTTATGACAGTAATTGCTGCAATGTCCTCTTTGATTTAGATATAGTAATATCAATGTAATTGCCACTGGGAAAAAATTATAATGGCTGTTAATGATAACTAACACATAAATGGCAACGAACAGGAACACGTATTTCATATTGGATTCAACCTCCAGCAGCAGTAAGACACCCAGTGGTTTCAACAATCCGGTGCCAGACCCTCAAGGAACCAGGCTCCCTGCTCTCCTGTGTGAATGAGTGTGTGTGGTTACAGCTCTCCCAGGCTCCATACTGGGGGGCCCCAAGAAGGCAGGGAAGCACCAAGAGAAGCCAGTGGCTCAGAAATGCTCGGCCGCAACGCTGGAAACGGTGCCGTGAATGTTCACTTGGAGATCATCAGCGTGCCTTTGTTCGTCCCCTAACTCACTCAGCTGTGTGCCATTCGCTGCCGAACTGCGGATGCAAAATCCACAAGACATGGTCTCTGTCCCCAAAAGGTAAGCCCCAGGGGAGCTGGCACTGGATTGGTTTTATAACATCTGAATGTCCCTCCTGTGTGACCCGTAGGACCAGTACCCAACAGCCAGCCGAGTGACGTTTGCCAAAGAAAGGACGCTGGAGTAGCTGATGAACAAGACAGGGGGCCCTCACCGGCTGTCACTGTTCACCGTGGGCGTGTTGGGGCTGCACATCCATGACCGGGCAGGTGTTTCATTAGGAAGCAGTGTTAGTTTAGCTCTTACCTAGGTGACCAAGTACCAGGATGACATTTTAGCTGTTTAACTTGTTAGCGTGCATCATCACCTCATCACCTCGTAAAGAGGGCCCCCGGGGAGATGAGGCTCTAGGCAAGAGACAGTGTGGCAAAATGGGGATGAGGGAGGATCCAGCAGGCTAGTCTACACTCTGCCCGGACCCCTGGTCATGGACAATGGTTTAAGTGCAGACTAGACGCGGCCTTGACATCAGCAGGGAGGACTCGGGTTGCACGAGCGGCTCCAGAGTGTGCTGGGCACCTTCCCGTGACGGCAGCTGGGCAATGCCATTATGGCTTGGGGGGATTCTAAGTCTGCAGATCTGAGGGATGGGGGAGGGGGCCTAACTGGCTGTGTAGTTATGAGGCTCCTTGGGAAATTCTCGTGATGATGATGATGATGATGATGATAACTATAATAATAGGTATAATTCACTGTATATCGGGGCAAGGCACCGCATTAACTGCTCTCTACCAGATCGCATTTTATTCTCAAAGCAAACACTCGAGGTGGTTGCTAATATTCCACTTTTCAGAAGAAGGTGGGCACAGAAAAGTTGAGTAACTTGCCGAAGTTCCACAGTAAGTGATGAAGCCAAGTACAGGGCTAGACAGTTGACCTCAGAGCCCACATTTCAGCCCAATAGAACATTTGTATATTGTGCTGGTGGAGAACCACTGACCTAGATGAGCAACAAGATCCCACCCAACTCAACAGACCATGATAATGTGATGCTTGATGAAAATAAGAAGCACAGGTAATTCCAGAGGATCGAGTGTGCCAAGGCTCTGCCTGGGGCATGGTAGATGGCACCCCTGAGCAGCAGGAAGCCATGTGAATGCCCCTGGAAAGGAGGCGGGTGGGCCTTCTGTTACAGAGAGCATGGCTACCCCCACCAACTCTCTCTCACTGAAAACACCTGAAAGGCTGTATAAAACTAGGAAAGCCTTAAAAATCATGAAGAGCTGACAAAACGGTAAGAAAAAAAAATTGCTAGGCCAAAATCAAAGAGGAAGTGGGAACACAGAAAGGGAGGCGGAGTGCTGAAGCCACTTCTGCTGCGAAAGAAATCCCCAAGAGTGGGGATGCCAGGTTCCGCTGCTTTTCACAGTGCTCAGGGCAGTAGAGAAAGCCCAGGGCCATCCACAGTGAGGGGCTCTGGTGCTGAACACAGAAGGGGAAAAGGGAAAGAAGTCCCTCGTCATTATAACCACAAGCCAAACCTTATCTGGATTTGTAGCTCAAATTCAGGAGATCTGGTTAGTCCAAAAAGACTCCAGCCCATGAATTTACTGCAGTGTGGGTCCAACAGATCACCCGACATGCCTGGAAGAAGACAAAACACCCTCTCTTAAGGAATGTGTCTTCATCTTAAACCTCCAAGAATTCCTACAAGGAAAATGAGTGGATCACAGTGAAGAACATTTAATTAGAAAAGAAAAAACACACCATGAGACAGAAACAGCAAGAGCTCATAACACAGAGACAGACATGAAAAGACTTAAGGGATTAACAGGTAGAGATTATAAAATAGCAATGCTTACTGCATTTGGAAAATGAATTTCAGGAAAAAAAATATTAAAACATCCTTGACTATTTGAAAAAGAACTGATGTAATTTAGGAAATTAAAAAAAAACTGCAACTAACAATCGTTAATGGTTTAAATGCTGACTAGACATGGCTGAAAAGAGAACTTATAAACTGGAGTGTAGATGAAAGGAAACTGCCCACAGTGGGCACTGACCATCAACCAGATGGGTGACGTTGGGTGGGTTTTTACGCTCCCTGGGTTTCACTTTCCTTACCTGAGACGTGATTTCCCATGTCCCTTCCAGGTCTGAGCTTCTGTGCCTTACATAACTAATGGCATTCATCTTTGCTCTGACCAGGTAGACACAATGCTTTCAACATGTTTTTGCTTCCCTTTCCTTTCTTTTATTTCCCCAACCTGCCCCCACTAAACAATATTGGAAAATAATGCATTGCTACTGTCTTATTGACATGGGAAACTTTTCTTAGTCTCGATCATATGTTCAGAGTCTGTCATGGAATTTTAAATTACTAGAGAGTGTATTGGTCTTCAAGGACTCTTCCTGCACACTGTAAGCTTCTGTGATTTGATTTGTTAAGAGCAGTGTAAGAGCTTTGCACACAATTTGGTGCTCTTATCACATACTATTGGTCCATTGAACATTCGGACCTAAGGCTAGCCAATTAGATGGAGCCATCAGCTATCATTAAAGCTGTTTCTCTGACTGGTGGGGTAAACCTTGATGCAACATTCTGCAGGCAGTTGGATAGTAGGTAATAAACATTTTTAAAGCATTTGTAGCCTTCCCACAAGAATGCCATTTCTAGAAATCTATCCAAGAGAAATAGTCAGAGATGAGCACAAGTATTTGTGTATAGGCGTACCTCAGAGATATTGTGGGTTTGATTCTAGACCACTGCAATAAAGCAAATATCTCAATAAAGTGAATCAAAGGAATTTTTTGGTATCCCAGGGCACATGAAAGTTATATTTACTATACTATAGTCCATTACATGTCAATAGACTACAGTATAGTAGTCAATAACATTATGTCTAAAAAAGTAATGTACATAACTCAATTAAAAAATGCTTTATCTGCAAAAAATGCTAATCAACACCTGAGCTTTCAGCAAGTTGTAATCATGATCACAGGTCACCCTAACAAATACAATAATAATGAAAAAGTTTATGACATTGTAAGAATTACAAAAATGTAGCACAGGAGCATGAAATTAGCAAATGCTGTTGGAAAAATGGTGCCAATAGACTTGCTCCACACAGGACTGTCACAAACCTTCAATTGGTAGAAAAACAAAGTATCTGCAAACACAATAAAGGGTACACAACAAAATAAGGTGTGCCTGCATTAAGATTTCCTAGGTGTAACTCATAGTAGAAAAATTATAGGGTATCTCTGAGATACGTAATGTATCCATTAAAGATCATTAAATTTCACAATGCATCACTGAATAAAAATTATCAAGGTATAAAGAAGTGTATACAACATGACACTGACTTTGTAAATCATAGATGCATTGAAAAAAGCTTGGAAGGAGATCAGCTGAAATGTAACAATGACTCTCTCTCAACAGCCCAGCAGAAACATCTCACAACTTACTATGTTTTTCTGTATTTTTTGCAAGGTCCCACATGGCATCAGTAAGTGGATGCAGGCCATCCCTTCCTGGGGGTTGGTCTGTGAGGCAACTGCAAATCCCACAATGGTGCCATGCAGCCACCATGGAGCGCTCGCTCGATGAAGTTCAAGACCATCCTCCCCGCTCAGTGCTGGACAATATCTTGGGGGTAAATCTGAATATCCCAGCCTCCTTTGCCAGCACTTAGAGCCCTAACTAGGTTCTCAAGTGCTGCTTGGAGAAGCTGGGTCTGCAGCGCGCCCTGCCCACTCGGGGGTGCCTGGGGCAGCGGGAAAGGCACTTACCCCGAAGAGAAGGGAGTGACATGTCAGGAACAAAAGGGCAGAGCAGATTCACTGTGCATCCACCGCATGTGACCATGAATGGGCTGCAAGTTAGTTTTGAATAGAAAATTTGGAAATCCCAGGTTTAGGGGCTGAAGACCTTGTGTCTGTGTTGCCTGTCCTCCAACGTTAGGTTTCAGTTAACTGGAACGTCTCTTCACGTACGCACTACTACAGGGAGCCTTTGTTTGGGGCCTATGAACTTGGTACAGGTTTGAATTTGAGGAATTCACGTTTCATCAAAGGCTTTGGCTGGATCAATGTATAAATTGAAGCAACCAGCTAAAAAGCTGCAATTTCAAAATGCCTCTTGTTTCACTTTATCTCCAGCCCTGGAGGGGTGCTGGGAGCCCGTGTGGCAGAGGCTGCTCCCCAGCCCTGCCCGCTCTCCCAGCGGAGGGCACAGGTGCCCCACAGTTCCCGGCCCCTCTGCGTAGTCCTGGCCCTGGGGCCGAGTTTGAGGCAGTCATGTGGGAACAGGAGTGCTGTGGCCAGGCTCTGAACATCCCCAGCTGAGAGCCTGCCTCCCTCCGGGGGCCCCGTTCTGGGCAGAGGGCCCCCAGCGCCTCGGAGCGCCCGGAGCGGCCCCTGCGAGGCACCGATGACCGGGGCCCGTCTCTCTCCTCCCGTGAGAGGAAAAGCTTCTGCTGCGTTCAGCCGGAGAAATGCTGGGTTCGTCTGTCCCAACTAGTGCCAACCTAACGATGTGGGAGGAGGTCCAGATCTGGGCACTCTTAAAATAGGTGCGCGTGTGCTGTTTGGGATGTTTTCTTTTTCAGGAAATTGACAAAGTTAGAAACTGGGGTGCCCAACGTCACATACGGATTCCCTTCCAAAGCAGTTCACGCCTCGGGTGGAGTAAAACATCTCGGCCCCGTGGGGTGGCTTACCAGCTGCCCCCGTCGGAGGCCGAGGGCAGAGGTTCCTGAAGTCCCTGCCTCCCAGAGGGGCAACGGGCGCAGCAAGGGGAGGCCACGTCCCCACGCCCCTTTCTGGGGACACGGCTCCCTGCGCAGGGGTGCCGGGCTCGCCCCTGACCAGGCCCCGCCGGCAGCCAGCAGCCCATCTCCCACCCACGGCCCTGCTCCGCCCACGGCTGCCGAGCCGCCCGGCCCTGCGCCCACCCCTCCCGCCGCCTCCTCGTCTTCAGAGGCCACCGGCCCTCGGCCCCCAGAGCGCAGCGGGAGCCTTGGAGAGCCGCCCTGCTGGCCGCGGGCCTTCCTCGAGCTCCCGAGCCTCTACCTGGCACGGGTGTGCCCCACACCCCGCGCCCCGTGCCCTGCCGGCACCCTTCTCCCCCTCCTCCAGGACAGGTGCCCATGCGGAGGTCCTGGTGGCCGGGCGCCAGCACCCCACCAAGTGGGGGACACATGGGGAGGAGCCGCGGCCCAGCCGAGGGGCCCGGGGCACCGGGCTCAGGGAGGCCACGCTGACAGTCCCCGAGGCGCTCGGCCTGGCCACCACCGCCCCCTGCCAGTCGCAGTCTTGGGACAGTTGCCTGCGCCGGGGTCTCCGCGCCTCTTCCTGCCAGCGCCTCCCTGCCGGCCGCCCTGGTCTCCCGCCCCCGCCACGCCAGGCAAACCACGCGGGCACATGCACCTGCTCCTGGGTGCCCGCCCCACCCGCTTCCCACCTCCCCACCTCTTGGGAGCACTGGCCCGTGGGTCTCGTCCTCCTTCGCTCGCCTTCCTGACTCAACTTTTGATGACACACCGCCTTCATCCCCCGCCTGCCCCCTGCTCCTCCTTGGTCGCCCTCTGCTGGGTGGCCTCGCTTGGGGGCCTGCAGCCAGGAGCAGAAACCCAAGGGCCGTGCGGATGGCGCTGGCCTGGCAAGGCTCCCGCAGCTGGACTGGGCAGGGCCGGCTCCCTGCCCTCCCTCGCCCCCACCCTGCCCTCCCTCCCTCCGAATCTCCCGGCCACCGCCTGCCCTCAGACCAGAGTCCACGGGAACTTCTGCAGAAGCTCGGGACGCGCGATGACCTCTTTGAAGGCCAGCACAGAGCCAGGGCCGGGCGCCTGAAGGATTATGTAAATGCCAGACCATGTCGGCTCTACAGTGTAAGACGAATGGCAGAAACGGGTGTAATTTTTGGTGTGATGAGGCCAATAATTTTATTTAGGAGGAAATAAGTTCTTGAATTTATCATTAAAAACCAACAGGAAAATGAGATTTTATGTACCAAAATGAGACTTTATGTATCACTTGCAATTTTCCAGTGATTTTTGGGGTATGCAATGTAAGGCTCCTTATTTTTAGGCTGATAATTTCCTGGGTAATATTATCATAATTTAGTTCTTAAAATGTTGACTTTTGCCTTTATTTGGAAATAGCAATGTAACTTTAGAAAAGGCAACGTAAATCAGTACACTGAAATGAACCCCTGTTGCCTATATAGACAACACCGCATCTACAACAATTCAGCCGTCTGGGCTGTGATGACTGACGGCCCGCGTTGGGTTTCAGGAGTGCCCGCAGTGCCCTGGCAGCCAGACATGCCCCACAACGTCACAGGAAGGCAGGATGCATCCCCGGACTCTGCAGGGAAACTAGTGCCACTCAGGTCAGACCGAGTCCCGAGCTCTGCCAGCCCTGCTCCCTGCACATCCACCCACCTGGAAAGCATGGCTCAGGTCCCCAGAACCCCACAACCTGTTCACAAAGACGGGCTGAAAACCACAGGCCCGCTGTCCCTCACTGTGCTGGAGGCAAGAAGCCCCAGATCAAGGCCGGGCAGGGCTCGTTCCCCCCGAAGGCCCTGGTGGGGGTACTGCTCGTCTCCTCCAGCTTCTGGAGGCTCCTGGGAGCCCTTCCATTCCGTGGCTTGCAGACACTCACTCCCGTCTCTGCCTCTGGGGTCACACGACTTCTCCTGGGTGTCAGCATGCAAATTTCTCTCTTGGACGAGAACACCCATCATAGGAGTAGGGCCCACCCTGCTCATTTTAGCTCAGTCATGTCAGCCAAGACCTAACAGTCACATTCACATCAACAGATTCTGGCGGCGGGGGGAGGTCAGGCACACGGATTCTACCCGCTACGGAGTATTTCTCACATGCCAGACACTTTGCCGCGTTCTGCCCTGGGATTCTTTTTCTTCGTCCTTATAACAGTCCTATGAGGCAGAAACCCCCCAGTCTGCAGATGAGAAGACTGAGATTCAGACGCTGCCCAGGGCCACACAGCCTCCATATTGCTGAAGTTGCTCTCAAATCCAGGCCTCGCCCTCCATCCATCTCTTCCCAGGGGGGGCTAGATGCAAAAGAAAAAGCTCTAGGTCACTAGAGGCTCCTTACAATCAGTGCTCTTGGCCGAATGACCGCTCGGATCTGGAATCAGGACTTGGTGGGTGTTAGGGAATGTCCCTGGGTAGCAAGGGAGGACTTTACTCAGAAGCGGCCAGGCCTGCTCGGCGTGTGGACTCACACAGGCAGGGCCTTGGCGAGAGCCAGTGAGAGCCTTCCGGCCTGGCTCCCGCTCTGGAAGGCTGTCTCAGATGGCCCAGCTTGGGCCACCGGGGCCCCACACTGTTCCCGTGAGCTCCAGCCTCTCTGACCCCCTCCTGCAGCCTTGCGCAGAAATGCCAGCCATCGGGCACTTGGTTGGCCTGATTGTAAAGCTAACTAAATTAATTAATCACCACAGATTAATAGGAGTGACAAGGTGAGAGAGGTGACATTCTCCAAAATCTCCAATTTGGTATGAGAGTGCATACTTTTTTAATCCCATAGCAATTTATTTTCCGTGGAGCAAAGTTTCTCCAACAGTGTCCCAAAATGTAGTCAAGGTTAACTGTGCTGTGAGCTTATTCAATATTTATGATTCTTTTTATTTGTATTACTAGGACTTTTTGGGGACTCCAAAAGATCCATTAATCAAACAGAGTGACAAAATGAGCCATTTGACAATTGAAACAAGGTCTGCATATTATTATGATCATATATATGTATATGTATCTATATATGTAATTTTTTTTGGTCTAGGAATAAAAGCCCCAACTTAACTTCATCAACAGTTCCTGATTAATTGTTACAAAGTGTCATCCATAAATTTCCCTTCGATCTAATAATCCTCTCAGACGACTTAACAATATCCCCAGCGAGTTGCCTTTATTGAGGCTGCGTTCCTGAGAAGAGACGGGGTGACACAAATAGCTCAAGTGACTGGAGACAGTCGGTGGACACTGCTCACAGGGCTGACAGTTCTGAAATACAATTATCAGTGTGATCTGCTTAAGAATTCATCATCAGCTCCTGCCTTCTGAAGACTTAAAAAAATCCCGAGACACAGAGAGAAAGGGGCGATAAGAAGGCATCATTTTCCTCTAGCCTCATAACTGTAAATTGAAGAAAATTATTTTCTTTGCCTCCAGCTCATTGGCATATAGGCAGCATTATATTATAATTTCATAAGCATAAATCCTTTGAATAAATTTCAGAAGAATAACTGAATTAGAAATGCAAGTAAAGTATCTAAAAAACTTTGCTCTGCAGGGGAGAGGAGGTTTGAGGGACACAAAGAGAAGTCCCTTCCGTGAGCCTCGCCTTGGGCTCCTGGCGGCTGGGGGAGCTGTTCCCCGGACGTGGCTGACCCCATTCGGCGCTGGGTGGCGAGTACAATAAGCCCCCTGCTCCTTCCCACTCTCCTGTTCCAAGGAATCTGAGTTGTAATTCATCATAAATTAATTTTGGAGAAACAACAGTCTTGGGGCGTATTATAATTATTGTTATTTGTTTATTTATTATCATGTTAACCATTATTTATTATTATGTTAAGCATATGTGAGATCACAAAGGTTGCTCCCTGCGGGTTTCCTAGCAACAAGTCAGGGACTTTGTGGTGCACAAGTTTCCAAATGTCCTATTCCATCGCGTTAGGGTGGGAGGCAGGCGCCGGAGTGGGGGACCCCTGGCTCCTGAACTTCCCTGAGGGGACCTGGAGGAATGGACAGTGAAGATGCAGTGCCTGACCGGCCCCGCGGCGATGGCTCTCCAGCGGCACAGCAGATTGCTTGCAAACAAAGACCCTTTAAAGGCAAAACCCTGGCCCCAAACAAAGACTCAGGTTGAACAAGAATGTCCTTTCCAAGGACATTTCTGTCTTGGTGCTCAGGGAGCCAGCCACTGACCACCCTCCATGAACCAAGGGATGTCTGGGAAGAGGAAGCAAGGGTTGGGAGGAGCAAGGCGACCCCCACATGCTGCTCCCCACCAGGTGTCCGGCTTTCTGAGCAGCCACCAGGTGACCGGAGCAGAGGGCAGAGCCCCTGAGCTCCAGCTGCGTCCAGCCTCTCGGGGAAGATGCCCACGTGAAGGTCTCGTGTGAGGGCACAAAGCACAAAGGGCTGGGTTCTCACTTTCGTTGCACAGGACCCCCCTTGTGCAAAGGAAACTTAAATAGGGGCCCGCAGAGTGTCACTGGCCTCCCATGTGATTCTTCCCATTCTGGTTAAGAAACGTCTGGTGGGCGGACCTAGGCGCAGAAGGTTCTCGTTATGGGGGGCCCTCCACAGCCTCTAATGCAGCGTCCCCCCACCTGTTCGGTGGGATCCACCGGGAGTGGTTTTTTTCCTGAAAAGCTTTAATTTTAAGATAATTGGATTTATAGGAAAATGACAAAGATAGTCCAGAGAGTTCCCCTGTACCACACGCTTCCCCCTATTATTAACATCTACGGTACATGTGTCACAGCCAACGGGCCAATACCGATGTGTCATTATCATCTCAAGTCGATACACTGTCAGATCTCTGTAACTCTTCCCTGTGCCCTCGTTCTGCCCCGGGTCCCAGCCAAGGGCCTCGGGGCATCCAGGCACAGTGTGCCCTGAGGCTCCTCTGGGCCTGCCATGTCTCACTTCCCCGGTCAGGTGTTTGGTAGAATGCCCCTCAGTTTGGGCCTGCCTGATGTTTTTCTCATGGGTAACGTTGTGGATGGGATGTTTGTGCCCCCCCCATCCAAAGCCATGTGCTGAAATCTAACCCCAGTGTGATCTTACTTGGAGTGCCCCTCTCTCCCTTCCTTTATTTCTGCTCCCTCTTTAACTCCTTTGCCCGGTGCTGGTGACATTAGACTGCTTCCCACAGGTGGGCCTTGAACCCAGTGTCCAGCCCGCTTAGCTGATGACCCTGAGCAGTGGGCATCGCTCTAAGCCGCCTCTCTCCCGCTGTAGACGGGGTCCCATGAAGGCCGTTGTCTGTTAAACCAGAAATGGGGGCACAGAGCGCAGCCCAGCAGGGGTGCATCCTTCCCTACCCCTCCCTCGCCCCCTCCCCTGAGCCGGCACGGAAGGTGGGCTTCTCACCCCTGGCCGGGGCTTTGCCCCTGGACCCACGCTCCTCACTCTAGCTGGGGCTTCCCTGGAAAACAGTATCCAGGAGGGTCTGTCCAGTCCCAGCAGCAAGACACCCATCATCAGAGGCAGAGTACCCACGCTCGGAGGTGCTCCCCAAAATGTGGGTGCGCCCACGGTGCCTTTCCACAGTTGGAGGCCGTGGCCCCCTGCTCACTCGGACGCCCAGGGAACTCTGCCACCAAAACCTGCTCTGTGGCGCATTCACTGACCAGTGGCAATTGTTTAAATCAAAGGAATCAGACTCAGATTGGTCACCAACCTTCTTACCTGGAGGTCCTTTTGGGAACAAGAGTCCTTCTTTAAAAGCCTGTTTTGCTGGCCGAGGTTCCTTGGGAGGCCGGCTCTGAAGGCCACTCCAGCTGTCTTAATCATACATGCGACCTTCCAGAGGACTTTGGGGCCTGCCGCAGAATCAGGGGGCCAAACAGCTGAGCCCCAGCCCTGGGGCAGCTCCCCCGGGGCACGCCGCCCAGCTGATGGGGCTCCACTAGGACCCTCTGCCCAGCTTCCACAGTCTTGGGAGAAGAGCTGTTTGACCCACCACTGAGGTCTCACCACCTCTGGATAAAACAGCCACAGCTCGAAGGTCAGGGAATCTGGGCCCACGAGGCTGTGGGCAAATCACCATCAGCTGAGTGGCCCCCCGGAGGTGCCATGTAGTTGATTAAGAGCTGCTGCCCTGAAAACAGAATAATACAGTTATATTTGCAACAGCAGCTTCTCACGAGCAAGGACTATACACCAGGTACTGGAGACATTATCCACTCCAACCCTCTCAACAGCCAAAGGGAAAGCGGGCCGCTAAGCCCACAGCTGAGCCATCGCCCTGAGGATGCTGCACAGGCACGTCCACCACCCACGACCGAGAGGACGGGGGCGGTGCTGCGGGGGCCGCTGGGGCCGTTTCGGCCCGGAGCCGCTGAACCAGGTGCAAAGGTCCCCTCCCAGCCGCCAGGACACCACAGCGGAGCGCCGCCTGCCGCGGACCCGGGAGGCTCTCCCGGCCGGGGCGCACGGGTCCCACCGGGTCTTTGCTCACACTGCCCCCTCCCCTTGGCACACCTGTTGAAACAGTTCAAGGCTCAGTATAAATACCTTTTGCCAGGAAACCTTCCTGATTTTTACTCTACATCACATTCAGATGATTTCCCATCGTTGAATAGTGTCACTTATAATATTTCGCTTTGCACTGACATATTTGAGTTCACCTACGACCCCTACCACCATCCTCCTGACATTCCCTTTGGACCGCCTCGTCCCTCTGCCCACCACAGCATCGGGGTGAGCTGACTGGGGGCTCAAGCGCTGCCCTGAGGCCTTCGCTGTGGGGAGCAGAGCCCTCGCCATTTCCCACCAACGAGGGTAGAACGATGGAGAGCTTATTTCTTCATCAACCCCTACAGTGATGGAAAGAGACACAGAAAAATTCCAGATGTGTCTGTGGCACTGATAAGGTCCATTGGCAGATCTGGTCCTCCCCGTACCCCTGAAGGTAGGTGCGGCCACGTGACCCTCGCTGGCCAACGAGATGTGGGTGGCCAGGAAGCTGTTGGCCTTCCAGGAGGAGACAGAGGCCGTGCGCTCTCCGAGCCCCCACGTTCCCTTGTCCTGCCCTGGCCCCTCCAGGGATCCTGGCTCTCAGTGGAGCTCTGTGGTGGGGTGGGGTTGGGGCCCGGGGGGCCCCCTGAGCAGAGCTCTCCTGCCGTTGTACCCACGTTAAGCCATGGAGATACTGAACTGTTCGCTGCCGTGGCATGACCTCGCCTTTTTGACTAGCTCAGTCACACAGTGCACCTTCCTCCCAGAATAACCAGGCTCTTGTTTGCTTATAGAAAAAGGGTTCGTAATAATAAAGCTAAGTAATTGAGTGTGGTAACAAAATGTGCATAATACAGCCTCGGCTCTATTGTGCAGGGTAATTCAGAGCAAACACACACACACACACACACACACTAAGGCATACGGCATGGACTTTCCTGGAAGCAATTTTTCATGCTCCTATGAAAGCTGTTAATTTTTTTTTCATTGGAGGTAGGCCAATTCGGCTCAGTTCATGAAGGCATCCATTGCAAAATTCGTCTAGCATTGTTTCCTAAAGCTAACCTAAGGTGCAGTCTACAAGACTGGTTATTTTCTCCTAATGAAAAGATAGTCAGACAAGGAGAAAAAATACCTTTCCTTTCTTTCTCCCTTTTTCTTTCTCCCCTTAAAACACTCAGAATGATGTTGTGATTAACTTGCATTTTGCAGCATAGTGGATATGACAGTCAACCAAATTAATCCCATTATGCAAAACCCAGTTCACAAATGGTTTTGCATTTTTGCAAAATTATGTCAATTTCCCCATAAATTGGAGAGACTGTGTCAGTTTTCTGAACTGCACAGAGATGCTACACAGTGCTGTATGTCTATATCCCTCTAATTCAGGAAGATACAGGATTTTAGCTCTGTGGCACAAATTAGGATTCATAACTTTAATGCTGATATTTTTGTTTACATGAGACCCGCATGAGAATTAGCATTAGTTTTCACATTCGTTTAAAATCTTCTGCATCATATGTTCATTCATGGTGGAGAAAAAAGAGAATTAGGAGCTTGAAAATCCTTAATCGTCTTGATATTAAGAACATGATTCATTCTTTCTTGCCACTTCTGGAGCTCCTGGCCTTCTCCGGCCAGTTGCTTGCCGTCCCCCCGCCTCTCTCTCTGCTGCGTGGTCGGAGAGCAGAGCAGGCTTCCCAACTGCCGTCCCCTTGGCCAGCAGCAGACATGCTGTTGGGGCCAAATCTGCTTGGCATTGACTGTGATCTGCGAATTCCCTGTAACTGGACCAACTTGTCAAATTAAACCCACTCCAGCTTTGAGCTGCGGAGCAGCCGGGACCTGGAAGGCTCGGCTCCCTGACCCCGTCACCAGCCCTCCGAGCCTCTAACATCTGCTCTCTGGGCGCTGCCTCCTCACCTGCTTCATTTCAAATGCAGCAGCCCCTCCAATCCGAGCGAACACTGCCTCCTCTCTCTCTTAAAAGGAGAAAGAAAAAGCTCCCTTGTTTTGAAGACTGGCGCTCGGAGGGCTAAATTATTACTGAATTCAGAAAATCTATTTTTTAATGGTTATTCTTTTCTTTGCGTAGCACTTTTTATTCTGGTAATGCTTTCTTGAACAGTGAACTGTTGACTTTTTATGCTTTAGATTTATTAGACATGTGTCAAGTTGTCAACCTCCTACCGTTTGCATTTGTGTCCACCTTGCAAACAGCAGGGAAAAATACTTTTTTTTCCATGAACGTTCACTTCTTGGCAGTTCTGAAACAAATTTTTGAACAGTTGCTGTTCCTATTGATAGCAATGGTTTGATGTTTCAAAAAAAAAAAACCCTGGGTTTTATTTTCCCCTAAATTTTTGACATCTTCTGTCATATCATATCATATCATACCCTGATGCATCAAAAACAAAAAGGGAGGCCCCAGCCTGCGCTGTTCACATGGATCACGAGCCTCCACTAAACTCCCCCCATCTGTTCGCCGCTTTGGTCCTTTTGTTCTGTCGCTGATACTGGTATTCCTCAGAAAAATGTACTCTTGCTTCTTCGAAAATGCTGCAGTCTCTCCAGAAAGGCTTCCTAATCTTGGTGAGAAACATTTTCAAGGAATTAGGAGACATGTTTTCCTACCGCTGGGTGACCGGGCTTTGCAAATGACCATACAGCCACTGCACCCAACAAAACCACCGAGGAATAGGTCAAGGAAGTGAACACTCGATAGCGTCAGGCAAATGCCACCTGAAATTGCTGGAACTGTGAGAAAAAAGTCAACCATCAAGACTGTTTCTCCCGACATTCCTGTCTTGTGGCAGGATAGCCAGGACCTTCACCCTGTGACTTTGAAATGAAGGTGTGCCCTGCAGCCTCCTGTCCTGACTGGGCAGCTTGGCCTCAGAGAGGGAAGGTGGGTGGTGGGCCGGCGCTGCCTTGTCCTTCCCCGCAGGCTTCTGGGCCCCTCCCTGAGCCTCCCCCTTCTATGTGGCCTCAGGGAGAGGCCCATCTCACCACCTGCAGCCATGCAAAGGTGCCAGCTCCTGTGGACCAAGTTTCAGGGAAAAGTAGCATGCTTTTCGGGGGCCTGGAGTGTTCAGGTTCAGGATGATGTAACAAACGGGCGTGAGGTGGCCCCTCCCTCCATGCACAGCCTGAGGATCCCAGGCTCCCAGGACAGACTGGCAGGCAGACAGCAGCCATATGGGGGGCCTCAGGGCCGAGTCCCCACAGAAGGTGGCTGTGGGTGGAGGCCTGGAGCAGCCCATGGCTTAGGAAAGAACCCCCAGGAGGGGCTCTGCTGGAGGGTAAGGCCGGTGGGAGGCTAACCAGGACTAGCAGCGAATCATGCAGCACAGGGAACCGGGCCTGGGGACACCACAGTCCTGCCCAGTCACCCCAGTGGGAACCCAGGGCACGCCCCTCCCCAGGGCCGGCTCAGTTCACGCAGGACCCACCTCACAAGGGCCCAGTTTGGTTTAAATATAATAATAATAATATTTTAATAAAAAATTAATAATAAAATAATATTTTAATAAAAGAATAATAAGGCTCTTCTGTTGCTGTTTTGAAGTCCTAATGCTTTCATCTTTGAACCTGTGTTTTGTAAGTGAGGGTGGCGGGAGTGAGGCCTAGGGTGACATCCATCTGGCACAGGGAGGGTGGGCTTCCTGTTGCCTGTCCTCACTGCTGCCCATGGAGGGAGCGTTGTAGGCTGTGTACATCAGGAAGTGGGTGGCTTTGCAGCGCTTCAGTGCCTGGTGAGAACAAAACAGCCATGTGCCACAGTGCAGGCCATGACAGGAATTGTGGGATATGATGATTCCACAGGTTAAATTCTCTAATATTGCTTAACACCGGCATTCATGACACAAAGATGAATGATAGAATCACGCTAGTAATTTGCTATTTTAATTTGTCATCACTTCGAATGACATTAAATAGCAAGTTAGAGCTAGCCGACGTCGGGAGGCCGCGGAGGAGAACGTCGTATGCGGCTCTGGGCCCCTGGCTGGGCCCTGCGTGTGCTCCGGGCCCCTGGGCAGCCTGGCGCGCCCGCCTCTCTCGGTGCCCACACGGCGCACTCCGACTCCGCCAGGCTCCAGGCCGAGGGCATTGCTGGGGACACTAGGACAGACGAAGGGCCAGTCCGCTGCGCCCACCGCCTGCTCCAGGTCTCCTGCCGCCAGACTGGCTCTCGCCACAGCCACCCCGGTGCCAGGATGCGCCACGGAGTCCTCTGCTCAGCTGCTCTAAGGCCCTGGGGCGCCACGCCTCGGATGCAGAAGACTGACCGCGGCCCTGCGGCCCGGCGGCCCGCCCCTCAGTTCCCCAGCCCCTCGGCGAGGTCCAGGTCCCACGGCTCCTGGAGTGCGTGTGGCCTCCGGCCCGGGCACGACCTTTCATCTCCCACAGTCAGTCCGCCAGCTGCCATCCCGCCATCCCAGCCCCTTCCTCCTGGCGCTCAGGCCCAGGCACTTAAGAGTGGTGGGTGCTGCTCCTTGGAAAGAGGGCCGGGCACAGGCGTGGGACACGCACCAGGGCAGGCCACTGTGCGGGGAGGCAGGCTCTGCTATGCTGGGGCGTTGGGGGGTGCGGAAGGAGGGGCGCGGTGGGCTCCTGAGCTCCCTCCCGGCTTCCCTTTGCTGTGCAGTCATGAAGGACGGGCTTGGGCCCTCCCAGCACAGACCTTCTAGAGCTCGGCTGGGTTTCCACGGAGCACACAGCCCGGCGCCTGGCGGAACGCCCTCGCCCCGCCGTGCTTCCTGCCCCTCCGCGGCTGTATGAGTTTCCCAGGGCAGCTGCAACAAAGTACCAAAAACAACAGAAACTTATTCTCTCACAGTTTTAGAAGCCAGAAGTCTGAAATCACGGGGCGGGCTGGCCACATGCTCTCCAAGAGCCCTAAGGAGGCCCTTGCCTCGTCCAGCCCCTGGTGGCTCCCGGCCGTCCTCGGCGTCCCCGGCTGGCGGCTGCGGCACACAGCTTCTGGCCCCACGGTCACATGGCTCCCTCTGTGTGTCCGGTTCCTCTCCTCTCGCAAGGACACCAGTCACTGGGCCAGGGCCCACCTGAATCCAGCGTGACCTCATCTTCAGGGGCTCCATCTGCCAGGGCCCTGTTTCCAAATCAAGTCACATTCCGAGGGTTCAGGTAGACATTTGGGGGACACAACTCGGTGCCCTGCACTTCCTTGCTGGGGTGGGGGTTCCTCCCTAAGCCAGAGCCCCCACACAGGCTGCCAGGCTGCAGTCACTGCTCGCCGGTGAGAGGGAGATGGAACTTCCACCACCCTATTTGGCATTGTTACTTTGGGGTAAGTTGCCTGACATACCTAATATCGTAGAACTATGTTACATGAATGTAATTAACAAATAAAAATGCCTTCATTAGAGGGCTTACACATTTTTGAATGATGGGGTTGCACACGCAGGAAGGCAAGGAGGTGTGTCTGGGGCCCTGTACTCCTCGACGGAGCGCCCGTCAAAGCGTTGCTGGACACCTGTCACCTACAGCTGAGACTGGCACTCAGTAATTAATGCGTGGGAATTAAACCGAAAGAAGACACCTGTCCAGCATTTCCACCCTCCGGGATGCTGTGCCATATAGTGGTTATGAGTTCTGGCTCTGGGGTTCAAACCCATGGCTCTGGCTCTACCGAGCCTTGTGATCTTGGGCAAATTACTTCACTGGGCAGCACCTTGGTTCCTGGCTATAAAGGGGTTGAGAATGGCACTAGCACCTCAGCCTGCTGCAAAAATTAGATTAAATAATGTTCTTTACCAAGGATTGGGCAGGTGGCTTGCCCCCCAACTACTAGCTGTGGTCTTCCCAAAGGACCCAGAAGACAAAGGCGGCACCCACATGCGGTCCCAGCTCTGCCTTCTTGGCCCCGGGGCGTCTGTGAAGCCCCCTGGCCCTGGCTCAGCACCGATGCTCCCCCTTGAGGACCCCACCCCCTCCCGTGGAGAGGACAGGACCCGGGCAAGCGTGGTCCAGGGCTCCCTGGGAGCTCCGTCACTTCCAGAAGAGGTAGGCTGGAGTGTGTGTGCGCAGGGGGAGAGGGAGAGGAAGAGCGTGAGCTTCTATCCCAGGCTAATGAGGCCTGTAAGTACGGGCAAAATCACACTGGACTGTTTCACTGCAGAAGTGCACACCGAATCATAATTAATTTGTTGTCCGACCATACCCATAGGGCTTTTTTAGCATTTCTACTTTCTTGGTTACTGCCCAATGTTTTGGATTAATATCCTCTGGTTAAATCCTCCTGCCATTTTCTACAGTCTCATTTTATTTCTTGTCCATATTTCTGGGCTCTTTGAATGATTTCTCTGTCATCACTGGTCTCAACACCTCCCAATTTTGTATAATCTGTGAATTTAATTAACAAGTCTTTATCTTCTCCTCCAGATAATTAACAAAGATGTTAAATAAAGCCTGGTTTAATGCTGACCCCTGGGGTACCATGCCAGCACCCCCTCCACTTGATGTGCAGCTATTTATCATCATCTTTGTTTATAGCCCTTCCACCACTTGTCTCCAGTGCACAGAGCTCACCTGTGACTCAGAGGGATTTCAGTTGGTGGCACCGATCACAACAAGCGCAGCACTGCAGCCAGGGACCGGCCCCTCACCCGCCCCAGGCCTGCTGCCCTGCCCTGAGCAGGAATTGACCCTCAGAGGCATCCAGCCCCTTTCCCTTCCAAGTGCTTGATGTCCCCCCTTTCTCCAGCCTCCTCTGTGAGCGGCCCTTCCTTTCCCAGCCCCAGAACTCTCCCAGCACCGCTCTAGTGCCTCTCCATCCACACTGGGTCTCCCTGACACCTCACCCCCGACAGTCCCTGTCTGCCCTGCAGTAAAAGCAAACCCCTCCTGGCTCAGGCCAAGACCCCTGGCATCAGCCCCGAGGGCAGGCTGTCTTACACACCCCACGGCCACTCTGTTAGCAACCCCAATTAGTGCTGCCTTCAAAGCACATGGAGAATCTCGCTGCTGCCCCCTCTCTCCCCAGCTGACCTGCCCAGGAAGGCACTTCCCACCTGTTCCCCCTCAATCCGCCTCAGCACAGCGGCAAGGCCGGGACCTGTTACAACACAGGTCAGGAGGCCTCGGTCCTCTCAGACCCCGAAGCCTCCCTGCCCATCTCGGGTTACACTCCACTTCTGATTATGAGCTGCCTGCTTCCAGCTGCTGACCAAGCAAGTTACCACAGACAGAGCAGCTCCAACAACACGCACTTACTGCCTCTCAGTCCTGGAGGTCAGAAGTCCCAGATGGGTCTCTTGGGCTGGAACCGTGGCAGGGTCAGGGGTACGCCCCTTCTGGAGGCTCAGGGGGAGCGTCTCCTCACCCTTCCAGCCTCAGCAGGCTGCCTGCTGTCCTCAGCGCACAGCTGCACCTCCCCGCTCTGCTGTGCACTCCCTGACTCTCTTTGTCTCTCTGTAATTACACTGGGACCACTGGACAGGCCAGGATGTCCTCAAGGTCCTTACCTGGAGCACATCTGCAGGTCCTTTTCACCATGTAAGGTGACACATTCACAGGCTCTGGGCCTGGGACATACACATGCCAGGGCCGGTACTCTGCCTGCCGAACTGGCCTCCAGGGTCCCACACCAGCTGGCTGCCCGCCTGCCTCTCTGTCTTTGTCTCTTGCTCTCTCCCCACTGCACACTATCCTCTGGCCAGACTGGCCCTGTCATGGGGTGGGGGATGCAGGCTGGGGTGGTGTGAATTTCCCCATCCCCAGTGTAAATACTCCCACCATAGCTAGCAGCCTGCCAGGCTATCCCCTCCAAAACTGCGGCCTGCCCTCCCCACACCCCTCCCTTCCTCATAACTTCTTCTTTGCACTCCATCACCATCCCAGATTTCACCATCTGAAACCCCGCGCTCTACTGATTCATCCTGCTTATTGGCTATCCCCCTGGAGTAGAACATGCACTCCAGGAAGGCAGAGGACTGCTGGTCACTGCGGTTCACCCGCAGCACAGGAGCGGTGCTGGGACCCCACAGTGCTGTGGGATTGGGAGTGAATGAATCCTGGATCATGTGAGGACAGGCTGGAGTGTCTCGCCCTGCCAGGCTGCTCATTTAGGGCCCAGGCTATCGGAGGGGCGCTGCAGCGGGACGGCACATGCACTGTTTTGGAACGCACGCTGCACCTTCCTAGGAGCTCCCTTTTGTTTTAGTGTTTGGCCCCTTTCCATTCCTCTTCAGCATTGCTCTGTTGTCTTGCTAGATATCTGTTTTAGACTTTCATTAATGCAATAATGGTCATGTGATTTGTAAGAAAACTAATCAGTAACTATTTTCTAATTTCATAGTAAATCCCTACTTATGTACTTCTCTATAGTAATAGTATATAACTTAAGGAGACCAGAAGGAAAAGATTAATCCAAGAAATCCTCAGCAAAGTATGTTGGCAAGGATTCTGTGAAACGCTCATTTTCCTTTAGGGACCTGGTACTGAAAGCATGAAACTCAGGTTATTACCCTGGATTGTGAAGATTAGAGAAAAACGGTGATTTTTATGCGATAGGAAAACATCAAGAATAGTTAGGAACTAAAATGATATTTAACATTTATTGGTTACTTATTAAATGTCAGGTGGTGCTCTGCTAAATGCTTTACTTGCATTTTCTCAGAACAACGAGAGAAGTCCACTCAGAGACAACTGTGAAGCACAAGAGCGACTGCAACAGTGTAATTGTAACCATTAATAATTCACTCCACTGTGCAAAACAGGAAATCACCCACTGCGTCATTCAAACTTCCAGCCTTGAGCACAGGCAATTGTGTTCTGTGATCTTTAAGCACAGACCTTCCCTCCCACGTTGATTCCAGACTGACCCGGGCTGCTCTTCGGATGGCTGTGTTCCTTCCAAGCTTGCCCTGAAATCCTGGATCTTGCAGCTACTAGTAAGAGGCTTCCACCATCCAGGTTTCCTTGGGATTTCAGGAGCAGCTATGATGTTCATCATATTGCTCAAATGGGGTGTGTGATGGCATTGGGCACTTTGAGAAAGAAGGGTTCCATGATCAAATAGGATTGGGAAGTACAGGTTAAAAAGTGTTAATCTTGTTTCTTTACCATGTAACACCTCAGAACTCTAAATGTACAATTGTGTGTGGTAAGTCATCAAGAAGAGAGTATTATGTCCGAAGTTTCCCAAGCATGTAAACATGTTTCTGTTTGAGCAGTGTCTTGGATGACATCTGTCCTCTGGAAAGCACTTGGGGAATCCTGTTTTGCCTGTACTGTGGTAGGTTTTCTGTCTCCAGTCAATGCCTGACATTCAGTTGACCATTTGATGGGAATATGGGGAACAGGATTCCAGGAGCAATTGGGTGAAGAGCCTTAGCTTAGGCAGATCAATGGTCCTGCCAAGAACAATTAGAAAAGATAGATAGATAGATAGATAGATAGATAGATAGATAGATAGATAGATAGATAGATAGACATGGATGAGAGAGGACAGATATCAAAGGCTACAGAGATGATAGAGGATAAATAGATAAAATAAAGATGAGAGAGAGATATTGATAGATGATAGAGAGTGATGAGAGATAGACAGATGATAGAGAAGTAATGAGAATCAGACAGAGAGAGAGAGAGAAGGCAGAAGAAAGGCAGCTAGCTCTAGATATAGTTATTTATCTTAAAGGTTCTGGAGGGCTAATGAGAGGACCAGGACTTAGGAGTCATGATCCTAAGATGAGGAAACTTCAGAGAAGTGAGCTATTATTTTATGAGCCATACCTTTTCTCAAGGCTATTGCAGATTCTTGATATAAGGCAAAATCTAACAATCTGAGCAGGGTTTCAAACTAAGAAACAGAGGAGCCATCTGAATTTCTATAATCTCACAGGGCTACAGAGATATAAGTTGCATGTCAAGTATGCCTAAATAGAACCAAGATCCCAAGAAAGAGGACACAGGTGACTTCCACATTCATGGTTTTCCCATTTGAAGCATTTGCCAAATTCTCAATCTGGGCAAAAAAGCTAAAAAAATATATATATATAAATAGACTGAAACATAGAACAAAAAAACATAAGCCAAAACATAGGCCAAGCACAAGCAATTACATTTCTGGGCCCACCAAGTAGGAGAGGCCCATTAAATATATAGGCTCTTATTTGGAACTTTTGGAGAGCTACATCCTGGAAGCAGAGATGAAAAACAGTGAGATAGACTATAAAAACTGTGATTCAGCCTAGAAATAGCTCAATCATTTGGGGAGCATTACGATCCTATGCTCCATTCTAACTGATGATCAGAGCGTAGAGTGAGCTATTTACAGTGCTTCATAGGCTATATATGGCATTCAACAAATAATAATGGAACATACAAGAAACAAGAGCAAGAGAAAAAAAGTCAGTGGAAATAGAGAAACAGATGATCTGACCTAATCATGGGAATTGTCAGATAAATGCACTTTGGCATAACTGTAACTAAAATAGTCAGGAAAATAGATGACAATATGGAGAAATCTACCAGAGAACCAGAATCCACATAAGAGAATTAAATAAAAACTGTAGAAATGAAAAGTGAAAGAATTAGGAGATCAGTTGATTGTACTGGCAAGAAATAAAGATTAATAAAATAGAAGATAAATGAATAGAAGCATCCATGCTGAATCACAGAGGGCAAATATACTGAAGGGTACTAAGGAGAGAATAAGAGACACATAGAACATAGTGAAAAATCTAATGTATGCATGATTAGAGTCTCAGAAATGGAAGACAGAAAGCAGCATAAGCAATATTTGAAGATGTAATAGCAACCATTTTCCAAAAATGATGAAAGACATCAATCTGCATATTTAAGAAGATTATATTATTAAGCATTATTATATCAAGCAGGATAACTACAAAACCAATAACACCTAGATAATATGATGCAAAGACTATTGGAAAGCAAAAAAACTCTCTAAGTAGACAGATTAAAAAGGTACATTATTTTAAAAATGCAACACTATTATTGATAGTTGCTTTCTCAACAAAAATTATGGAAGCCAGAAGACATTGAATGAACATCTTTAAAGTGCTGAAAAAAAATCTAAATGCCAACCTAGAATTCCCTACCCAGCAAAAACATTCTTCAAAAGTAAAATGAAATAAAAATATTTCCAATAAATAAAAGCACAGGAAATGTATCAGCTATAGAACTGCACTAAAAATTCATTATCCAGGCAGAAATAAAATGATACCAGACACATTAAAAGTACTACAGAAATTAAGGGAATGTAGATACATATGTTTAACATATACATTTTTTTTTTTTCTCCCACTGGGTATATTTATTTAAGATTATTTTCTCCAGATGTGTTTGTGTTCACTTTTCTCAGTTGAATCTCTCTCTCTCTTGTTTCCTCAAATCTCTGGGCTCCCTTAAGTCTTTGTGAATGGGCCCTGTCTGTGGTGTTCTCAGCACCATCATTTGGCACTGTTGCACGCCTCAGTGGCTCATCTTCTCTCTGCCAGGTCATTAATGATGCTTTTCCAATCTACATGCAAGGCTTTCCTCAGTCTTTTCCTTGCATCCTGCGTGCCTTTCTCTAGAAACTCTGACTGGCTGGCTGGTTCTCTCCCTTTGTTGTCTCTCATTCATTTCCTCTCATTTTCCTCTTTTCTTTGTCCTGTGTTCCTTTCTAGGGGCTCTAGGGGAAAATCCATTTTCTTGCCTTTTCCAGCTTTGAGATGCTGCCCTCATTTCTTGGTTAGTGGCCCTTTCTGCCATCTTCAAAGACAGCAAAGATAACAAGTCTTTCTCAGGATATCATCTCTCAAATCTCTAACTTGTATTTTGTAATGGCAAATGCTAAAAAGCAATAATAATGTCAGGTAGTAAATGTAATAGTAAAATGCATACCTTATTGGCCTTAATTCTCAAGTAAATGAAAGTCACAATGGTAAAATGAAGTTAAAAGGTTCTAAGGCCCTAGCATTGCCTGGCATGTGGCCAAAGTACTAATTTATATCACTCAAGCATTATAATCTCTTGGGTAATTATTGAAAGGACAGTAAATAATGTATGACCAACAAATTGGAAAGAAGAGATATGAATGAATAGAAATATCTGGAAATTTGAAATTATTTTGAACTGAATTATAATAAAAATGTGACACAACAAAATGTGTGAATTTCTGAGCAGCTAAATATGTGCTTAGATGAAAATTTATAGCCTTAAGGGTCTATATTAATAAATAAAGCTGAAAACCTATGATAGAAATGTCCATCTCAAAAAGTTAGAAAAAGAGTAATTAATCAAACCCAGCTAAAGTAGAAGGGAGGAAATAATAAGGATAAAAACATAATCAATGGAATAGAAAATAAATCTATAATAGGATCAACAAAATATAGTTATACAATAAGACTAGAAATTGATAAATTTATGGCAAGAATGATTAAAATATAAAGAAAGAATGTATAACTTTTCAACATTAGTAATGAAAAAGGAGATATAAATTGTATTTAACTATAGATTCTGATTCTATAAACATTAAAATATAAAGGAATGTATTATAAACATAATTATGCCAAATAATTTGAAATTTTAGATGAAATGGACAAATGTTAAATTTGTCTAAATTTTAAATTTTAATTTGAAATTTTAGATGAAATAGGCAAATTTCTAGAAAGAAGCAACTTACTCATATAAAAAGAAGTAAAATCTGAATGGTCTTATACTGACTTTAAAAACTGAATCTATAATTTCAAACTTTCCCATCCAGAAATCTCCAGTCCTAGAAGGCACCAAATTTTACAAGCACTTAGAGAACAAATACAAAGACAAAAAGATAATATTTTAAAAGTGGGGTTGGGGGAGAGGCATTGTCCAATTCATTTTTATAAAGACAAAATAATCTTGACACCAAAACCCGGTAAGGACATTATAAAAGAGAAAAATCTACAAGCTAATCTCTGTCATGAACATAAATGCAAAAATTCTGAACAAAAATTATCAAAGCAAATCATGGCATATTAAAAATAACACACCACATTCAAACTGAGCTTACTAAAGTAATGTAAGGATAATTTAACATTAAAATAAATCAATGTATTTTACCACATTAACAGAATAAGGAGAAAATAAATATTTGATAAAAATGAAAGTGAAAAGGAATTTGATAAAATTCTACACCCAGTCATGATAAAAATTCTTAGCAGGTAAGGAATATAACATTCTTAATCTGATATAGAGTATTCACAAAACTTCTACCAGAAAAATCATGCCTCACGGTCCAATATCAGAACATCCCCCGAGACACCAGAACGGCAGTAAGACTGCGGAAAACTACCACTTCTACTCAACATTTGATGGGCCGTCCTAGCCAAGGCAAAAACACAAGAAAAAATATAAGGATTTGAAACAAAGACATAACACTGCCATTACTCATTACTCAAAACTTGATTGTACATGTAGAAAATGTAAATGTAGAACATGCGCATATGCATGTAGGATGTATATGTAGAAAATCTAAAGAATCTACAGATAAACTCTTAGAATATACAGAGAATGTATTAAGGTCACTGGACACGATAAAAATCACAGGTCAGTGCTGGCAAGAGTGCAAAAGGTACGGCCACTTCAGAACACCGCTTAGCAGACTCTTAACAAGACTGAACACACTGTCACCATATGACCCAGTGGTCACACCCCTTGGCCTTGACCCACAGGAGCTAAAAATATATGTCTGCACAAAAGCCTGCACACGGGTGTTTACAGTGGTTTTATTCATAATTGCCCAAATTGAGAAGCAACCAAGATGTCCTTCAGTAGGTGAATGGATAAGCGTGGTATACAAGACAATGGAATGTTATTTAGCAATGAAAAGAAATGAGCTATCAAGCTATGAAAAGCTATGAAATAAACTTAAATGCTTACTGCTAAATAAAAGAAGTCAATCTGGAAAAGCTACATGCTCTGTGATTCCAACTATATGTGACTCACAAAAGGCAAAACGAGGGACCAGACAGTAAAACAGCAGCCGGTTGTCAGGGGTTGGCTGGCGGGAGGATGCGCAGGTGGGGCAGAGAGCATTTTTAGGGCAGTGAAATACTCTGTGTGATGCTGTGATTGTGCGTATTTGTCACACATTTGTGCAAAGCCATGGAATGCACACCACACGGGTGCACTGCAGCACAGACCACGGGCCTGGGT
Source organism: Manis pentadactyla (assembly GCF_030020395.1). NCBI lineage: Eukaryota > Metazoa > Chordata > Mammalia > Pholidota > Manidae > Manis > Manis pentadactyla. The sequence continues at coordinate 154,879,483 of NC_080024.1, read as the reverse complement.
GATCCTGGCGTGAGGCTCCTCAGTTGTTACAAAGGCTGGGGGATTTTGATAGTGGGGAGGCTGTGGGGTGCGTGGAGGAAGGGGGAAATAGGAAGTCTCTGTGCTTTCTACTCACTTTTGCTGTTAAGTGTTCTAAGAAAGTCTTAAAAATTTTTTTTAATACATTAATACAAGAACAGTGTCATACTTGTCTCTCTTAAACAGCAGTATATTTAAGTATTTTAAGTAAAAAATATGTGTCTTCCCTTCGCACCCCAAAGGAAATCCCTGATACCACAGCCCCCAACCCCCAGAGGCAACCCTGTTAAGAATGGCTTTATACCCTTCAGACGCCCTCTGCGCACAAACACCCAAGGCCTGGTGGAGCTCTTATGTCGCCTTATCCAGTCACTAGATTTCCCTGGGTCTCTGCTCACTCATCTTTAAGCTGCCAGTGTTGGGTTGGATTTGGGTGAGATGGTTTGTAAGGCCGGGGTGGCAGCCGGGGCCCGTGTCCAGGCCCCACAGCCTCTGCTGCCTGCAGGTCCTCCCCAGGGGCCTCGGCGGTGCACAGGCCTGTCCCCAGAGAGGCCTGCAGGAGAGTGAGCCATGGCCCCAGGGGCACAGCCAGCAGAGTCCCCCCCGTGGGCCAGGCCACAGGAGCCCGAGCGCCCCACGCAACAGGGGAGCGGCCTGCACAACCACAACCGTCTCCTGCTGGGGTGTCCAATGCGCAGTGCGACCACCATGGCAGTGACCCTCGTGGCAGCCATCACACCGGTGGGCCCAGCCTTTGGGCACAGGCTGTGCGGAGAGCCACCCATGCCCACCAGTGAGCTGCCGCCTGCAGACCTCCCTTCCCCGGGCCCTGGAATTGTTTGTGGCAATATTGGAAAAACAAGCCAGACATATCTCGGACTTGGGAGATATGCTTGAAACTGGGGGAGAAAAATGGTTTCTCGCCCATATTCACTGCTAGATATTGCTGTGTAACACAGCTATATGCAGATAGAGGACACTTCGCAGCTTATCACCCCTGTGATAGATTCCCACCCTGTCTTTAAAGGAATAAATCATTAATTTAAATCGTGCAGGCTTCTTCCATTGATAGCATAGCTGTTAGCTTTTTAACCATTTTCTCCCATTTGGGAAGGAATTACAGGACTTGATGTGGAAGTGTGGGCCTAGGAATTCATATTTTCTTTTCTTTTTTTAAAAAAGGCCATGGTTGTGAGTCATCTAAGGCTTGCTGTTTATTAATTTAAAGAAAGTTTCTATTTTGAAAATTGATATTACAGAATACATGCTTGTGTCAAATTCCAATAATTCTAGAAATGTGGAAAGTCAGGATGTGCCCATCTCTGCAGGAGACTCTATGGACAGGTCTCACCTGGCACCCACCTCTGCTTCCCAGGTCAGTCAGTCACCCACACGTACAGGAGGCCGTTTATTCTGACAAGTATGGGCGAGGCCCTGCTAGATGCCAGGAGCTCCCACGGACTTGGGGAGGCAGGGCCGGTGTCCTCCCCGGATGCCCGTGGCAGGAGACAAGTCCACAGGCCCCCGGACCCCTGGTGGTTACCAGCAGAGCTGCCACAGTGCTGCCCCGAGGAGACTCATGCCCAAGGAGGGTGGTCAGGGTGGACTGCGTGGAAGAGAAGGGCTCAGGCACCTGGTAGGCAGGGCCCAGGTGCAGGGAGTGGCCTGGTGTGCTAGGGGAAGACCTCTGACCACTACTGAGACAAACTGGGTGGGTGGTGGAGGGGTCTGGCCTCATACTCTGGGATTTCTGTGGACCCCCTTTCAGGTACTCCCCCCCTTGTCACACAGCTCGGTGGTCTCAGCGTTCTCTAGTGACTGGGCCGATGGTCACTTCCAGCAGCGGTTGGGGCGCCCAAGATTTTAGGAAGTGCGTGGTCAGCCCAATAGGAGATGGGATTCATGCCGTGGACAGCAGGGACCCACCAAACAGGCTTGCTCAGACTTTGTAAGTGGCCTGTGGCCACTCTAACAAATCACCACAAACTCAGTGGCTTAAGACAACACAAACTCATTATCTTATGCTCTGGAGGTCAGAGCCCAGACTCGGCCAGCAGGTCTGCACCCCTCCAGCTCCTGGGTCACCTACGTCCCTGGGCTCGGAGCCTGCCACCCTCTTCCCTGCTCTGGCCTTCCCTCTTCTCTCTTTGATCCCCTGTCTCATACAAGGGTCCTCGGGGTCACATTGCATCTGCCAGTGCACTCCCTCCATGTCTGCAGCCTTAACCACGTCAGCAAAGCCTTTCTGCTACATCAGCCACACGCTCTCGGGCTCTGGAGTTAAGACGTGGACACCTTTGCAGGAATGTCATTCTGTCGCTCACAAGAATGATCTCACAAGTGCCACCAGTAATAATAAGTAGAGTGTATTGAGCTCTAGTTTACACAGGTGTTTGTTCCAGACTCTGTCCAACCACCTCTCCATGTGACATGACTCCCGTTTACACAGAGCAGACCAGGTCTGGGAGGCGAGGGCACCTGCTCAGCGTCCCACAGATCAGGACCTGCTCTGGGCCTGAGTGTCTGCCCCCTGCGGGGAGCTCCCCAGGGCTGCTGGGGTCTCGGGTGGAACCTCACGCACAGCTGTGGTGACAGCGTCCCGTATGTGCCGCTTGTGACCAGCCTGCAGACGTCTCTGCTGTCCTCCGAGGATGTCTTTAATCAAGCCCATTGCTTGCCAAGCACTCCCTCCATGCCTGCTTGTGCCAGACTCTGTGCTAAGTGCAAACAGAGCACTAAGTGGTCCTGATACCCCCGGTCTGAGCACCACGGGCCCCAAGGAGATAGCGTTTACCTCCGTCTAGGAAGGTTAGGGAAAATTCCCAGAGGGGAGACATTTGCCGGTGAAGAATGAGGAGTTTATCATGTGCCCGAAGCTCAGGGCTGGGGGAGGAGACTCCTCAGGCAGAGGGAATTGCCTAGGCAAGCAGGAGAGACAGCCCGCCCGCCCAAGGCAGACAGCCAGGGAGCACCTGGGCCTAGAAGAGGGCAGGAGCAGAGAGAGGAGGACTCAGAAGTGGAGGTTTGCACAGCTTTGGCTGGGCTGGTGAGCTCTGGGTGTTGGCACTGGTGTTTAAAGACTGCTTCCCTCTGCCGCATGCAGACAGGCTGAGAGCTGGCTCTGGGCACACTGCTTTCTATAGACCCTCCAAATTACCTGGAGACTGAGGAAGGTTGTTCCCATCTGCCCAAAGTTGGTAAATGCAATGGTGTACATGAACCACAGCAAAGAAATACACATAGAAGAAGCAATGAAAGCCTTTTTCTTACAGTCAGTGTGTGTGCATCCCATCCAGGGTTCTGGGCTTGCAGACGGAGATGCCATCCTACTGGGAACTGGCGGAGATTCAGCAGCATCAAGGGTGCCATGCCGAGTGGCTAACCTCCACCCCACGTCCCTCCCCTGGTCTCTGGGGATTGCGTCCCAGGAAACTGCACCCTGAGAAGCTCGTGGTGGAGGGGTGTACTCTGAAGGCTGAGAAGGCGAAGAGGCTACATCATCAAGGTGTCCAGCTGGCCCCTGCACCCCTCTCCCCCACTGCCGTGACTAGACACCCGGTGTCGGCATCCCTGGGGCCCTGATAGTGTTCCCCACCCTCGAGCTCCAGGAGCACCTTCATCCTGAAGATGAGAAACTCACACAGCGCTCATCTGCGCTGCCCTTCGAAATTTCCTCTCCGTTTTATAATGAGTCAGAGACTCCAGAGGAATACTGCCTCACATGAAAAAGTCTCAGTAAATACATTCCTCAAGATTTTCATTCTTAATATATCAGTAGCTTTTCAGTTCATTATGGTGTTATTAGTCAGTCTTCATAAAAGTGCTATGCATCTTTATTAAAAATGGAAGTTCACATCATTTTATGTTCCCATAAAAATGGGTGGTGGTAGCTTTGATTAATTTCTTCACATACAGTGAACTTTACAGCAAATTGGACAGTGTAATTCAATTCCTATTTCTGCAGACTTTTTGTTGGTAGAAAATTGATATCATTCATATGTAATCATATTGCCTTTGCAAGAGATATTTAAGAAATAATATCCTGAGGTAATGATCGCATGGCTTAATTATTAATACCATACTTTCACACATGGCAGTGTGCATTCCTTTTATCAAGCTTGACTTCCATCAGAAAATATTTCTTCAATCTAAATTCAGCTGTGTGCCACCAGTGTGTGTCATTTCTAGGGTAGTCATTGGTTTTAAGTGGTTTAGCAACCTAACTAGAACAGTCCAAACCAGAGGGAAAACTTGCAAGGTAAGGTTTTGAATTCAGTTTCCTCCAAATGCCAAGCAAATCTGTTGGGTCCCTTCTGAGTTACACAATTGCCAATCAAGCAAACAGAAGTTTCTGGCTTTGGAGATTACATTACCTCAGGTTCTCCAAAGAGACAGAAAGAGAGAGAGAGACAGCAAGCAGTACGCTCTTAAGGACTTGGTCCACATGGCTGTGGAGGCTGGCAGGTGGGACACCCTCAGGGTGGGCCGGCAGCCTGGAGCCCTGGGGACGTGTTAATGTGGGGATCCGGGGACCCTGTACTAGACGAGGCTGGCGGCCAGGTGGGGAGCCAGTAGTTCCCCAGTGTCCCTGGAGCTGCTGGTTGGGGGCAGCTTTGGGCTTCAGGCTCTGTCTGGATGGACACACGGCCAGCACGCTGTGTGTGGGCTCTGGCTGACAGTCAAGCACACACTGCAGTAACTAGAAAAATGCATGAATAAAAGATCGCTTGTGGGGAAAGGTAGATTGAGGAAACACGAGACTCTAGATTGTGCCTTTTAACTCCTTTTTCCGGACCGGGGATGGGACGTGGGGCTTCTGTGTCAGTGGCACCCAGCCCAGGAGGAAGGAAATGCTGCCTGGTAAGGAGGGCACGGCGCCCTAAGGCCTGGCCTTGTTCCGACTTGTGTTCACTGAAGACGGAGAGCTTGTGGCCGTGAAACACGGTGTGCTGAGCAAGAATGTCCATGTGAACCTCACCGCACCGCACAAACTGCACCTGCACCATACGCACACACACACACACAAACGTGCACACTCACATGTGCATATACATGCTGACACCCACCCCCACAGACACGCTGCTCAGGGGCTCCACACACCCCGCCCTGGCAGCACTCGGCAGCCTTGCGCGGCGCCCACCAGCTGTGGAGGAGACCCGCCCGGCAGACACACCGTGGGGATGTGGCCCAGACAGAACCCCACGTGGCCGCCCTCGGCACCAGGCCCTCCTCCCCTGGCCTCAAGCCACAGCCCCATTGCTCAGCCTGAGCGCATGCTGGGAACCACCCCAACCCCGCCCCAGGCAGGGGGGCGCAGCAAAGCCTGTTTCTGCCCACCTGCCCCAAACACCGCAACACTGCAGTCTTCCTGGGACGTGCCCGCGTTCCAAACGGGGGTGTCACTCCAAAGCCAAATGAAACTCCTCTGCCTGCATAGTCTGTCCTCTGACCTGCACCAGAGCAGGTGGCCGGCCCCTCCCCTGTGTGCAGCCAGCCCCTGCCCCGAAGCATGGCCCTTGCACTCCCTGAGCACCAAGCGTTCTCTGCCACCTGGGCAGATGGGCTTGTGGCCAGTGACTGTTCCCTTCAGGTGATTATCGTTGTACTTACCTGCATGTCTTCGAAGGAGACCTGGCCTCTGGTCTGCACCCCTAGCCCTGGCCTGGGGACACGGCCCTCCCCGCATGCCCCATGCTCCGCACACCCACTGGGGAGGTTCCAGAGAACCACAAGCACAGCCCCATACTGATGAGGGGTTCTAGCGGCAGAGTCCCTTCTTCCCGGGGCTCCTGCAGGCAGAGTTCCGGGCAGTGGTTAGCCTGGGTCTGGAGCCCACACTGAGGGGAACAGGAATGATCGGGCCCATCCGCCCTGATGGGAGCTGCTCTGCAAACTGGCTGCAGAGCTCTGTGGAGGGCCCGAGACGAAGTGCCAGACAGCTGAGGGCAAGCTGCCCAGGGCGTCTCCAAGTAGAGGCATCAGGAGAGAGAATGAGGCTCTGGAATAAACAGTTCAGGCATCGTGTGCTGGCCACACAAACACAGGATGTTTCAGGCTGTGAGCAGCTGGCTGAGGACTTAGGGGTGATGGAGAAATCTCTCCAGCGCATCTCAGGACATCCAGAAGGAAATATGCTTCCAGGGTTAGGGGTACCTGATGAGGCTTACCTAACAGGTTCACATTGCCCCCAGCCCGGGAGGCCCAGGCCCAGCACCGTGCCACTGTTTGCGTGTCAGCCCCCCAGGGGCCCCGTGGTGGGTGCCGCAGTGGAGAAGAATCTGTGCTCTCTGAAATCAGACCAGCCACGCGCAATGTGGCCAGCCTAGCACAGGGCAGGCTCCTTTGGGGCTCTTTCCCTGGAGCGAGCCCGAGTGAGGCGGTGCCACCTGTGTCCAAAGGGCAACGGTGCCCACGATGGGGACATGGGCACAAGGCAGAGAGGGACACCCTACAAGTTCATGGCCTTCAGCTGCTGTACTCTCAGGAGGTAAAATAAAACACCCAGGCCCGGCGCCATGCTGTATGGTTGCAGGAGCTGTTCCAGGGGTCCAGCTGTAAATCGGCCATAAACACTTGCGAAGGGCAAGGCGTTTCCACTTTGGATTTTGTGTTTATCGTTTCTACGCTGGAAACAGAATTGAATTCGTCACAGCAGAAAAACAAAGACAGCTCTGAGTTATACTGTAATTCACTGTGGGAGATTTATGAATATTATTTTCCTGTAAAATCCAGCATTTTTCTCTTTACTACTTGCAACCTGTAAGTGGCATAAAGCCGTGCACCTAGCAGGATTTCCTGTCTCGGCTGCGCCAAGCTGCGCAGCCAGCACGCACTGCCACGCATGTGGGGCTAGAGCCCCATAAATCGTGCCTTTATGTTTAACTTGTCTAATCAGCTCACCATATCAAAACTTCATAAGTGGCTGCTTCTCATTTAAAGGTCTAGTAAAACTGCAATTACTGTGACTATAAGATGCTTGTTTCAAAAAGTGCATTAAATAGTTTTATAGATGTGGTTGGGAACACTTGTGTGGTTGTGTTTACGCAAGTGAAGGCATTCATTAATAATGGGCCCTGAGACGGAGAGGTAAGTTGGGAGCTTTAAAAACTACGTGGGCCTTTCTTTAAAGCTCATCCTTGGACCTAATTTTGGAAGTTGAGACAATTGTTTCTACCTCATTAAAAAAAAATCAGCATAATATGCCAATGACATTTCTACTGAAACCTTTGGAGCAAAATTCTGTATGAGAAAGGAAAGTGGAGGATTGTCGTTGAAAATAGAGAGACAGATGAGGGCCTGTCTCTGGCTGGAAGCATTTTCGGGGGGGGGTGGTGATGAGCAGCTCTCTCGGGCCGAGCTGGGGCTGCCATTTCTCTCCAGATCCAGTCGATGGACGCCGGGCCACCAGGCTGCAGGCTCAGGAGTGACGCGGCTGCCGGCTCCTCCTCTGTAACTCTGGGAAACAGGGTCAGGACCAAGTTAGGGTGCGGCCTCCTCTGCTCCTCTCTGGGATGGTGGCGCTCCTCCAAACATTCAGGAAGGACACAAAGCCCCCTCTGGGGCCAGATGAGAGCACACATCTCTCCAGCCACGGAGGGGCTGCCGGGCAAACCAGCACACTTTAAAAGTGCACTTTAAAAAAAATAAAATCTCAGATTTGCTGTAAATTCAGGCCAGGGAGGATCTAGCAGATGGGCAATGTTTAAGTTACAAACCTAAGGGAAGCTTTTGCATTAAAAAAAAAAAACAAAAACCTCTCTTAAACTGCAGCTCTTAAAATAAAGAAAGATTTTCTGTTCTCCACAGTGACTCACTAAACCTTTATTTAGACAGTTGGTAAAAACACCACATCACATATTTCACATGTTTTTTTTTTTCGCTGCTGCAGCTTAAAACAGTATCGTGTGTTTTCTTCTTGAGGAAAGCAGAAACCTACAATAAGGCATTTTTGCCTTTTTTAAAAAATGAGACCTAAATGTATGTGGAGCGGTGCTGCTCCCGGGCGGACCACAGCACAGCACCCTCTGGTGCGCAGATTAAGGAGAAGGATTAGGGCTGTTACGGGGCTTTGTTCATTTGCTGTTCAACATTTCCCAGAGATGAATTTTCATGCTCATTCAAAAATACAACAAAAACATAATGATTAGAAATCCATCATCTCCCTGTTCTAGCAGCTTTTCTCATTCTTCTCACTGGGCTCCAGGTTAGCTGCATGATGGCAGAGGAAAGCAGATCTCACCTGAGGCCAAGCAGGGACCCGCTGTGACCCAGGGGACACGTGGGCTAAAGCGAATGAGGCGCACACCTGAGTGGTCTGCTTGGGGCCTGGGACAGGTGCTCAGGGGAGCGGGTAGAGGAGCCTCTGAGCAGGAGCAGGCCTCCCCCGGCCCAGGAGGGGAGGAGCTGGGTTGGCATGAACCAGACATGCAGGACACCCTCTCAGTCCACACCGAGAGCAGCACACCGATCAAAGTGATCTCTCGTTCTCAAGAAAAAGGAGGCCAAGTCTCCCAGTGCATGTTTGTAGGCACAAACACACACATAACATATGCATGTACACATGCAGACATGCACAGAGCACACACACTCACACACACATATATATGCAATATAGACATGTGTAGAGCACATGCACATTAATGTGTACACATAAAGGTGTATGTACACATGCAGATATGCATGGAGCACATGGACATAAACAGGTATGCAGATATATATACACATGCAGACATGCACAGGGCACATGCGCATAAACATGTGTGCACATGCACACATGCGGACGTGCATGGAGCACACCACCTGGAGCACAGCAAGGCCTGCTGTTCACATCCAGGACCAGGAGCACACCCCTGCACCACCCTCCTGGGCCTCTTCCTTCCTCACACCGGGCGGTGTGGAACCGTGAACGTGTCCTCCAGCACACTGAGCCCACATAAGATGTGGGGGTGCCAGAGCAGCAGCCCCTCCCTTTGGCCACATGAGCCCTCCCTAGGCCACACAGTGGGTCCCAGCACTTATGTATGCAATTCCATGTCTGGGTCCTCCCTCCTGCCCTCTTATTGCCCCCACTGTGTCCCCTCAAACTCATGCTGAAGGCCCCGTTCAAGCTGGTGGAGGCCTCTGGCCCTCAGGGAGAGCCAGGCCTGGCCAAGTCTAACTGTGAAGGAACGTGGCCCCAGGCCTCCAGAGAAGGCTCTTGTGCGTCTGCTCCCGTCTCACGTCAGTGGACACGCTAGTCCTTGGCTCCTGAGAGCCAGGCTTCGTGTCTCCACAGGAAAAGCCCTGAAGCTGGGGCCCCTGGAAATGTACTCATTAAAGGGCTAAATGATTAACCTCAGCATGTCATTTATTTGCTTTGGCCATAAAACTGCACTTTTGTGCAAATGCAGTAGTCCTATCAAAGGGGAAATTGACCCTTTTTTCTTGCTCATCTGTTTTCTATGGGGTCATAACAGTGATGTGGCTACCCAGGCAGTGACCTTGGGCCTGGCCTCGCCGGCGGCACCTGCTGCCACAGAGTCACGTGGTGCCTCCCAGGGCCCCTGGCAGAGAGCATCAGCGCGCACGCAGAGGTCATGGGCAGCAGGCTCCCGTCTCCTCCCAATGGCCAGCACTCACCTCCAGGGCCCGGGGCGCCTCTATTTGCCTGAAACACATTTCCGGGCACAAAGGCCATCGCAGGCCTGTGACGTTACGCAGACGCGCTCTCCCGTTCTGTTCCACGGTTCCCGCACAGTGGTTTCCCCAGATGGCGGAGTCTGAATAGAGTTCTGACGTGATGGCCTCATGCGGACACACGCGTCTCTTTATAGTTCCAAGCTGGCAGCGACATCCTGTGCTGGCCCTGAGGGCCATGGGCGCTCCGAGAGGAGCCCAGGACTCCGCCTCCATCCCACTGGGCCCGGGGCCTGGACGCTGCGGTTCCCCTCGGAGTCCTTCTGGTGCAGGTGGAAGCCTCCGACCGCACAGGCCTGCAGAACTCCCCTCCCGGGGTCAAGGGACCTGCGATGTTTGACCTCCACATGTCCTAAACTCTTGGTTGTACGTGGCTCACTATTCACCTGAAAGTCCTTCTATTTGCTGTCAAGGAAGTGAGTGTTATTCTAGGTAAGGAACCCACACTCTGAGCAGGAGGGAAAGACACACTGGGGGATGGGACTGTCCCCTTTCCAAAGTCTCAGACTGGCTGCTGTGTACAGCAGAGCAGCCCTGTCAGTCAAGGGCAAGCTGTTCCCTGGCCGGGGCCCCGCTCTCTGTGGGGCTACAGCACCGGAAGGGGAAGCCGCCCACGGCCAGCAGGCCTGGGGTGACGCAGACATGCTCAGCTCCCGCGGCACGCTGGCTCCCTGCTGGGGCAGAGGGCCGGCAGGGGGCCTGAGGCCCCAGGGGCCCCTTCTGTCCCCAGGCCCCATGGCTGAATGTCCTGTGCAGGACAGCCCAGGGCTCTGCAGCACTGACAGGGGGAGCTGGGGTCCAGGCCCCCGGGTCAGGGGAGCCAGGAGCACCTGAGGTCAACGCATCTGTAGGCAGGGCCACCAGACACAATCCAGCCATGCCCTGCAGGGCAGGGTCCCGTACGTGTGGTCACCGGGTGCCTGCGATAGGAAAGAATCTCACGGACAATGGAGGGCCGCCTGTTACACCCCCTCTTACTGTAAATATTCCAAAGGACCACATGCTGGAAGCAAGTCCATCCCAACCTCATCCAGGGGTAAGTCATCCACACACAATTCACTCTCAGAAAGCCACATGTGTAACCCTTGCCTTATGCAATTCACACTCTCACAACCACTCACACATAATTCACACCCACCCGATTCACACTCCCCAAAACAGCACATGTAATCCCCACTGATGTGCAATTCACACTCACAGAACTACTCACACGCAACTCACACTCACAAAGCCACACACTCACACAGGGTCTACTCTCATACACGGCTCATGCACAATCCACAGGAGGGGCTCCCAGGCCCTGTGGCCTGCGGGCTCCTCTCAGCACCGTGAGGCTGCTGTCTCCCCCTTGCTCAGACTGGCCGTCCTGCTGCACGCAGGGCCGTCTTCCCCGACCTGCTGTCAGGACTGGGGAAGGAACCCTGGGCTCTGGACTTGGCAGCATTAGTTGCGACAGTGCAGGAGGGAGATGCCCAGACATGCTCCGGATTTGCAAACATAGATGCCCTCCTGCCAGCAGAAGCGTATTCTGCCCTCCAATCTCCAAACTGGCATTTCCTGGAAAATAACGTCAGGGCATCTGCCCATTTCAGCCCCCCAAAAGGTCCATGTTATTGGCTGCACAGTCACTGATGAAGACAAACTACATTGCAAAATCTAAAATGGTCATCATTTCCTAACTGCATCCTTCTTCCTTCATGTGGCATCTTAGATATCAATTTTAATAAGCCAATAAAAAACAATACACACACTCTCCACATGTACTCCTATTTTGCAAACACCGTCTCCTCCTCCACAAAGACCCAGCAGTGGGAGGGAGCAGACCATGACTACTCAGTTTGGTTTTATCTCTGACGTCTCAGGAAAAAACAAAGCATGTCCCCACCAGCGGGAGAAGGATGAGGCGCTCTGGGCAGCGTCTCTGGCTTGACTTGGGCCTCAGCCTCTTGGTTTGATGCAAGGTTCGTGCCCTCACCCAGCTCTGGGATGTGGGCTGGCCCGGGCTGTGGGACAGGCCCTGTGCCCTGCTCTGGGAGGGCCACTACTGAACTGCCTTCTTCATCCCTGACATGCAATGCTGCATCTATGCAGGTGGGGCTGGGGAGCTGGTGCCCGACCTGGGACCCTCCTGCCCACCTTCACCCCCAGACTTGGCTCTGGTTCCCCAGACTTGGCTTCTGCCAGCTGAGACAGGTGCTGCTCAGGTCTGGGCCGAGGGCCCTGTGGGGAGCACCTGCTTGCCAGCCCTGCTGTGCTTCTGATGGGTTGGTGTGGGTGCAGGGTGGCAACCAGGCAGGGGTACTGAGTCCCCAGAGGCTGGTGCAGGCCAGGGCAGGGGGTCCAGCAGGCCTGCCCCAGGAGCAGGGAGGCAGGGGGTGGCCTGGCCTCCCCGCCACACCAGTGCCGTGAGTTACCCTCAGTGGTGGCTCGCAGCAGGGCCTCCGGGACCCTTTCGTGATTCCCTGGCGGCCAGCTTGAATGACCAAAGCAGAGTAGGCTTTTTATGGCCACCTCTTTGCCACACATAATATCAACCACTCGGGAGCCCAGGGCAGGAAGCAAGCCACCCTGCTGGGGAACTGCCGCTGAGACAGGGCAGGTGGAAGGCCTCCAGGCACACATCACACCAGCCTGTCTGCTCCCAGGTGGCCCTTCCTAGTCACAGCCACTCCAGCTTGCATCTGGGACACGGGGGGCGGGCTGCATGCCCCACCCAGACCAGAGCTGGCAACCTGGCTGCATGCACCCTGTCGGCCAGGAGGGGACCTCGGGGAGCAGCAGGCCCCATGGCTGTGGGGAAGGGGTCAAAAGAGCCCTTGCATAATACATGGCAGGCTGCAAAACAGCGTGCCTATTGTTTTAATCCTCTTTCTTTTGGGGTCCCCTGGGCCAATGTCCTCTCCAGGCTACACGCACTCATTGGACACCCCCTTAGTTTGTAGTTTTAAGACCTGTTTCTGTGACTCTCCCCCTCCCCCTTGAAATGTTGGGGAGGCCAAAGGCCCCTCATGCGCTGAGAGCCCTCTGATCCCTGCGGGAGGAATCAACACCAGCACTTGGGTCGGCCACATCTAGGTCACGTGATGAACCCAGACTCTGATCATTTCTGGTTCACGGGAACTGATCACAGCGGGTGGCTGTGCACAAATGCAGTGCATATAAAGCACTAACCTGAACACTCAATACATGGTAAGTGGTTTGCCTTTCTTGATAAATACTTGCAAAATTTGCTTTTTTTTAGTTGACTTGTCCCTTGAACTTTACCCTGTTTGTAGATCTTCTCCTTTTTAAGTTGCTTTTATTCAGTTCCACTTTTCAAAAGATTTGGCAGTCCTACCAACCCCTATAAAGCTAGGAACCTAGTGCCAACATGAAGTGTCTCCCCCAACAGACCTAACACACTGGCAGCCGCCCCTGGAGGTGCTTATGCCCGGGCTCACCTTCTCTTGACATGTTTCCTCTGAGAGTCTCTGCCAGCAAAACCCCACCTTTCAGTAGGACCCCAACCCACACGGGTTAAAGACACGTGCAGAGGGACTGTTCTTTTTTGACAGACGCCATTGAACAAGGACAGAGTGGGACACTAGGCATTGGAGAGAGAAATAGGAAGATCTGAAATGTGGTTGCTGGGGTCTGGGGGTGCAGAGGTGGGGAGAGGCTGGCAAAAGGGCACAAACTTTCACTTAGAAGATGAATATGCTGGGGGTCTCACATGCAGCATGGACACCATGGCTGATGCCACTGTACCGTGTGATGGGAGAGTGCTGAGCGGGCAGCACCCAAGCGACCTCACACACCCCGGGTAACTGGGGGCTGACGTGCTCCCTGACTCGGTGGGCGAGCTTTCCACCATGTGCATGTGTATCAGAGCAGCACATTGTATACTTTAAATACCTTATGATTTTATTTGTAAATTTTAACTCAATAAATCTGGCAGGGGGGAGAAAAGAAAAAAAAATGCCACAAAAGCAACTGGGAGACAAGTTCATTGGATTTAGATTTATTTCTTTCCAAACTCACCTGCTTTGAAAATTAGAAACCAAGTACAAATGAATTTTTGTGGGAAATAAAATTTATATTCCCCATCCATGTTCTGGCCACACATAACTTGGGAGAAGAGAGGAAAGGGGAGACGGCGCGGCTGAGCTGGGAAGCGACAGGGAGGCGGAGGCGGACAGGGAGAGAGAAGGCCGGAGGGCCCCCGAGGGCCCTGGAGAAGGGGGAGAGGCGGGGTGAAAATGGATGCACGAGTGAAAGAGCCTCTGTCAGAAAATAAAATGATGGCTGCCTCAAAGTAACTAATACAGGGCGTGGGCAAGGAGTGGGTGCAAGGTGGACGCAGCAGGACTGGCCGGGGACATTTTGGAGACTCGGTGATGGGTGCGTGCAGGTTCATTGAACGGTCCTGTCTACTTTGTCGGTCTGAAAATTCTCCATTAAAGAAAAGATTATCTGGTCTCATGAAGCTGGGGAGCAGCGTACAGGAGACCACCCTCCCTTTCGACCCCTACTGCAGGTCTGGGGTTCCCACAAACTCGCTCAGGTCAGTCAGCCTAAGGGAAAGGGGCCTGGGCACCGTCAGAGACCGGAGCACCCTCTCCTGGCGCAGTGAGGTCCGTGCCTCACCCTGGCACTGGAGTGCCACCCACAGGGACACGCATGTCTGCAGATCTGTGGGGCTCGATCTTGTAGAATGGTGGGGTGCCCACGCGGTTGACCTTTTGACTCTGCTGCTCTGGTGGTCGAGTGGACATCCTGTGGCCCCAAGGCCCACCACAAGGCTCAGTGTTAGACTGTCCAGGGTGGCCCAAGGCCCCAGGCCAGATCTCCTTTTGGGAAATGTACGTCCTTCACTACTCGGGCCTTAAGACAGTCACCTGGGACTGGCAGGGCAGAGGGGGCCAGGTCCCTGGGATTCTACTCCACTGCAATCGGAGCAGCTTTTTCTTCTGGGTTTTAAAGTAAATGTGCTTCCAAGTGGTGCATGCCGAGTTGTGTCCCCCAAATCCACATGCTGAAGCCCTGGCCCTCAGTGCCTCAGAACGATACCCCACGTGGAAACAGGGTCTTTGTGGATGGGATTAAGAGGGGGTCATGAGGGTGGCTCCAACCCAGTATGACTGACATCCCTATAAAAGAGAGATCTGGACACAGGACACGCACACAGGGGGAGGCCTTGTGAGGATGGAAGTTGAGGTCCAGCGGTGCTTCCACAGGCCAGAGCAAACAATTCCTGGCGAAGCCCAGGAGCCCAGGAAGAAACATACCCTGGTTCTCGCTCAGGGCCTAGGAGGGGCCCAGCCCTGCCAACACCTCAGTCCCGGGCCTCCAGATTCAGAACTGGGAGAGAGCAGGTTTCTGTTGCTCGGGCCACCCAGTGTGCTGTTTTCGTTACAGCAGCCCTAAACATCTTGTACACCCAACAGCATTTTACTTGAATATGAAACAGGCCTGTGGCATGAAAGTATGTTTGAAACCACCGAGCTAGACAACTTCTTCTATTTACGGGTAAGGAAGTGGACACTCAGAAATACAGAAAATTGACATGGGTCGAGACAAGTAGGATAATCAAGGAAAGATACCGAATGGAACCTGGTTCCGTTCTTTGTTCACCAAGGCACCGGCATGATGTGACCTTTTTCCAGTGATCTTTGCAGATCGAGTTCACGACTGACCAAGGAGTCCTGTGCTCTCAGTCCTTCAGCTCAGAGGCTGAGCAATACTGCTGTGGTCCTGGCAAGGGAACAGTCAGTCCCTGCGCATCAGTCATCAGAGCAACGATGCGATCGGCCGGCCAGGCGCTCCCCGGCCTTGCCCCCGTTGTGGATGACAATGGCAGATCTGTGTCTAGGTCAGAGCAAGCAACGCCTGGTGAAGTTTATTCCTAAGTATCTCATTCTGTTTGCCACTACTGTAAATGGGATTGTTTCCTTAATTTTTCATTCAGATAGTTAACGTATAGAAATGCCATTCAGTTTTGCGTGTCCATTTTGTATCCTGCAATGTTACTGAACAGCTTCTTTGTGGAGTCCTTAAGGTTTCCTATGTAGAAGCTCATGTCATCTGAAAACAGATGTTTTACTCCTTCCTTTCCCATTGGATGCCTGTTAGTTCTTCTTCCTGCCCAATCGCTGCGACTAGGACCTTCAGGGTGGGCTGAACAAAGGCAGTGATGGCGGGCTTGTTTGTTTTGTTGCTGATCGAGAGGAAAGTCTTTCAGCGCCTCATCATTGAATTTGATGTTTACGAATTTTCTATAGCTGCTTTTGTTGAGCAGTTGTGACAGAGACCATCTGGCCTGAGAAACCTAAAATTAATGTGGTGCTTTACAGAAAAAGATGACCCTTTTCTAAAATGTGGCTGTATTAACGCTGCCTGAACCATGCACTGTACTGTCAGTTACTGACATACCGTCTCCCCGGGGGACCAGAACCCGGAACCCGTCCTATTCACTTCTCTCTCCCCCACATCCAAACACCAGCCTTACCACAGACTCCAGTAAGCACAGGTGGGTGCACGAGGGCCCCAGGGAGGAAAGCACACTGCCTGAGCCCTCCCCTTCGGGGCATAAGGGGACTTGTTTGGAAACATCACCCAGAAACTAGTCACAGTGTTTCATGGCACAGGGCGTAGCTGATAGTGAAGATCAAGCTGATGCTGTTTTGCGATGTACCCACGTGCTGCTGATAATCGGGCATAAACTGAGTTTTGATAAAATAAGTATTTTCTGATTGACTTCATAGAAGATCTAAATGAAGGGTTATCTTCATATCTGATTGATCTTTCATAGGCAGTAACTTTTACTATTTTAACACTGAAAGGGGTTGGAGATCCTGAACCAAGTGACTTCCAGACACCTTGGAGGTGTTATTAATGGCCTTCACTGCGGGCCTACGGTGCACCGAATAAAGGACCCTTGTTTAACTGCAGCCTTAAAGTTCGGTTTGTCATACACTGAGTTTTCTTAAAATGAGTCCCACCTAAGTGGTTGTGGAAACCCAAATGAAAACTCAATTTTTCATACAGTGAACTTAAAATATTTCTTCTGCTTTTTGATTAGCAAAGCAACATTGATAAGGAAAATGTGAAACTTCACTATTTGCAAACAAACAAGAAGGCATGCGTCATTCGGGTATAAGCAGACACACTCAGTTACTTTCCAAAACAAGTTGCGACGATATCCCAGCCTGTGAGCGTGACGCCTGCAGGACCCATACTCATGCGTGGAGAGTCCTCCATGTTCTCAGGCTTTGCTTTCTCACCATTATATTGAAACAGCTGCATTTGGTTGAGTCAGAGAAGCTTCTAGTCTCACATAAGTTGACCCAACAGCCCTCGGAAGATCCACAGACAAGAGGGGCAGCACAAGAGCCACTGAGGACCAGACCCTGGTCATCCCCATGGACTCTGTAGGGCAGCTGAGAGGCCAGCTGCTCAGGCCTACATCTGCCCTTCCACCCACGGACCTGGGCCCTGCCACCTGCCCCTCCCACCTGCAGGCCTGGCCCGGCCACCCACGGGCCTTCTCATCCAGGTGGCCCTGTGCTGAGCCACACTGTTGGCAGCTGGAAGGATCACCTCGGGTGTTTCTCTGCCTGCTTCCTGGCTCCAAGGCACCAAGAGACAGGCTCCCGGAGGCGGGTGGCAGGCACACTAAAAGAGCAGAGGCACACAGACCCAAAAGTAAGCTATCTGGACTGGGTGTTAGGTAACCATTTTTTGATAGACGGAGAGGTGGGAAGTGAAGCAGCCGGTGGGCCTCCTGGGGCCTGCTGAGACTTATCGCTGTCCCCAGTGGGCCAAATTGCACAGGGAGGCCAAGGTCCCACCCAGGGCAGTGCTTGCAGGTGGAACCACCGAGTACCCTCCATGGGCCACCCACACTGAGTGACGGTGGTGGCCACCCTGGGGACACACGGGCTTCCGAGCCGAGCTTATGCCTGGTACCCCCCTCAGCCTGCAGCAGATGCCCCTGTGGGGCCTGCCCCACCCCACCGTCCTTCTAGGCCAGGGAGTGGGGGATGCTGGTGGCTGTAAGTGTGAGCACGGGCATTTCACCCCGTGGCATGCAGGCAGGCGTGTGCCTCATAACCAAAAGTGGACAGAGCCGGCCAGTCCCAGGGCCAGGCCCCATGTGCGGGACAGGGCGGTGGCTGTGAACAGGCAGCCCTCCTCCCGCAGGCACGGGGAGCAGTAAGCTGGCTGATTTCCCAAAGACCTGTGCTTGCATGTTGGAAAGACGCGAGTTTCTTTCCCCCCCTTGCACCACAGCTAGAAAAGCAGAGTGGGCTCTGGTTTTTTTGACCACCGACTTTCGGCGGGCATTGATGAGGTGAAATGATAGTGCCCCCCTCGGCAGATACTCCCCTGTGGGCCCTGAGCGGGTCACACACCGTACATAGCTTGAAGATGGTTGTTTCTTTCAGGCTTGCACACAGGGAGGACCACAGCTTCACGTTTTGCCCTGAGTGAAGCACAGGTGTTAGTCTGTCTGTGTGTTTGTCTCATGCTGGGCGCTGCATACGCCCAGGTGTGGATGTCCACACAGCGTGTCGCCCCTCGGGGATCACAGACTGTGTTTCTCAGGGACTCTGTTTTGCCCTGCCTGTTGCTTTGGAGGCAGGGCAGACGGCGGGCTGTGGTGCTGGTGGGGGCAGAGCAGGGATACCAGCTTTGCACGCTGTCTGTGCTCGGGGTGGAATGAGGCTAGTGTGAGGCTCCAGCCTAAACCCGTCCTGTTCTTCAAAAATGTGGCTGGGAGGCCACGCAAAACAGGAGGGACCCCAGCAGCCCCTTGGGAGCAGCTGGAAGTGGGACCCCACCCTTGTACCGTTGCTGCAGATGCTGCCCTCCTCGGCTCAGAGCCTGGGATGGGGCTGGAAGGAAGCCCCTCCACACCGTATCGTTGGAATAATTCTCTGGGTCTTATCTATTGACCCAAGCAAGTGGGAAATATCTATTTTTTTTACCTCTATTAGGTGTATAGAAACATTGTTTCGCAGTTTTTATCTTTTTTGAAAATCACGACATGCCAAGCATTACCTTGAAATAGAATATTCCATGGTAGCTGTTGTAAGGAGCTTAAGACTGCTGCCGGCCAGCGAAATGTGACAGTATCAAAGTCCAGAAATAATTCTAAGATGAGAATAAACTACTCTGAAGCCACACTTCTGAAGGATCCTGGATGGTAATATATAAACCACTGCAGTAAAGTTCAAGTGGTGTGTAAATGTCACCAGGTCTGCGATATTAAAAATGCCATTTTATAGCATGCGGTTTGGGTGGAGTTCATGATTATTAAACTCAGATAGCTCCAGTCAACACATTGAGAATGAGAGTGTTAGATTCCTGTGTGGGGCTGTGAGCGCACCACCCAGGCTCGCTCGTACCCGCTCAGGGGCTTGGTGAGCCAGCGCCCTTGCCAGGTGGGGAAACGCCAGTGAAGAGGAAGCTTCCTTGAGGAGCTTCTGGGGGCCACTGTCCAGGGAGACCAGGCCTCTGAAGTCCAGGCCTTCGATGCCCAGAGCCTCTGTGTGCCTAGTGATGAGAGCTCCGTTTTCTGCTCTGGCGAGCTGGGTGCAGTTGCAGGGTGGGTAGGTTCCTCCCCACAGACGCCACATCCTCAGGGGTGCCCGCCCCCAAGCCAACCTCTCTGTTATTTCTCAAGCCATCAATTCATTCTTTTCGTATAAAGAGAACTAATTCATTTCCTTCTAATCCAACCAACATTTGCTGAGACCTGCTCTTTGGGGAGCTGTGTTTGGTTACTGTCACCTATTTATTTCCCAGTGGGAAGTTAATAATGAGGACAGAAACCAGACTCAGTAGACTGGAATACAGGGCTTCTGGTTTTCACAAGTACGAATAAAGGCCCTGGCGATTGCTAGGACAGTTGAACAGCAGAAAGCATTGAACGCTTTGTGTTATGTTCAGTCTGCTCATTTGGTGGGGGTTGTATTATGCATATAAATGGGCACCGAAATGTGGCGACTCCAGCTGCTGAATTCAGCGACTAGCACGGTCTCTTTGGGGCTCTCGTGGAAATGGAGTTCACAGACGTGATCCACGTGCCCTGACATGAGGGCCACACTTCTAGATCACCTTTTTCCCAGGGGAAAAGGAGGACATCTTCAGGGGAGTTCGGTGAAAAAATAGCATCCTGTAGGCCAGTGGGAGAGATGGGGTACACTTTTGCCCCTGTCCCCAAGCCTCCGGTGCCCGATGTCACCAGGAAAGCAGACGCTCGGACTCCATGTGCCCTCCACCTGGACTTGGCCCCCGGGCCATCCCACAGAACGCCTTTCAAGCTTGGTCTCCGTGTACGACGGCAGGTGTCCTGTTCTGGCTGAAGATGTGCTCCACTGGGCTTCCCCAGTAACAAGGCATCAGCACAGAGGCGGCGTGTCAGCTTCTGGTCCTGACTGACGTGCCCAGCCCTGGGGAATCTGGTCTCAAACTGATGTTGGTGCAGAAGAGAAGCCATTCTGGCAAAACCGAGGACCTTCCTTCTAGTTGCAACCTGATTCTTACGGGCCTGTACTGATGTCAGTAATGAACAACAACAAGATTATAAGCTATTGCTCTCTATAATGAAATTATGCTCCTTTGACGTATTGTAAATCTAATAGCTATTACATCAGCACCCATGACCTTGTATCACGGCTTCCCTTTTAAATATACACGGTGTGTTACATGGCTCAACTGAAACTGCCAGATTGATTATTACTGGTTAGCCACAGCCTTTGTTACGTCACAAATGACTAAGTGGTAAAAAAAAATGAAGAGAGACACAGTTGCAGAGATTACCTGTCCTGTGGCTTCCGGGCAGATAGGGCCCCAGGGGGCTGCTGCCTCGCCGGCCCTCATGTCACCCACCCTGCTATGGCTTGGCATCCGGGCCTGGAGATGTTTCTAGGTGCTGGTTGGAGGCTCCCACGACAGATCTGGCAGCTGTAACCATCATACTGGCGGGTTACAGGCAGAACAATTTCCAAGCAACTGGTTAGTGCCTAAGTTTGCTGCACTGAATCCTCTCTTCTCATCCTGTGTCTCAGCCTTGGGGTGGCTCAGAGAGGATCTCTCTACTCACCAGCACCCGTGTTTCTGTTTTCAGCATTTTCATGAAATGAAGGCACAGAAATGGGGAGACAAGACCAACATAGGGAGTCAGCATGTTTCACTGAGTTATTATTGACTAACCTTTACATCTGGGGTCTTTCTTATTAGAGGTGCTGAAATGCTCCCCTGATAAGCTCCAGGGGCCCCTCAGAGTCTCCCCTGAATGCAAAGGACTTGGACGAGGGGAGGTAGAATGACAGCCCCCAGAGAAACGCCGAGGCTTGGCGATGTGGGATAGTGACTCTGCCCCTCGTCCCGCCAGGCCCCGCTCCTCCCGGGAGCCAGGAGGCGGCGGCCAGGCCGAGGTGCACCAGGGCGGCGATGGCCCCCCAGCTCCTCCCGCGGGCCCCCCACACGGGAGCGGTGAGGTGGGGGAGGGCAGTCGCCCCCACCTGGGTTCCCGGGGTCATGCACTGTCGCAGGCAGGGGCCCACGTGGGGGTCTGCGGTGCCCTCCCGCCCCATCCTCCCTCTGCGGTGCCGCCTCCGCCGAGCCACCCCTGGAGTTCCAAGCAGGTCCCCGTCCTCCAAACGGACAGGCGGCACGCAGGGGGGGCCTGGACAGGCAGGGAAGGGGTCTGACCCGAGCAGGATGCTGGCTTTAATGGGGAAATTGCATCGTGCCGACTTCCCAAGACTGTGAAGCCCACGGAGTGAGACTTCAGGCCTGGCACCTGCTCCAGAACCTTCTTGATGAAAAAAGGTTGTCTTCATTAAGAGCGTTAATATTCATGCGGCATGGTAATTTTGACACAGAAAAGGTCTCTGTAACCTTTTCTTGTGTGAGAATTTTTTACTTCTCAAGGAAATTACAGTCCAGCAATGACTTAATTAATGCTGGGCTTCCTCGGCAGATTTGAGGGGCTGTCAGTTTGGGCTTGCGGGATCTGTCAGCCGGGCCTCCGCCGGGCTCGGGAGGAGGGGTGGGCACCGGCCGGGCTCCCGGCTGCCAGGGCCAGCTCCCCACATTCGTTTTAATTTAGCAACCGGCTTTCCTAATGCCCGGTCATTTATTATGGGGATGGAGGGCACTGCTTGAATTAATAATCCATTTTTCACCCAGCATATTTGTTCTTTTTATTATAATGATTGTGTTCCTCGTCTTTTGGGCTCTGGCAAATCTGGATGGTGGTGATGAGGTGGGTCTCTGGGCGCCCGTGAACCGCCTGCCGACAGCCTCTCAGAGACTGAAGGGAACCTGTCCTGTCCTTATAAAACAACCAGCAGTCCCGGGAAGAGGCTCCAACGAGAGGAAAGGCCCTATGCCACCAGCCAAGGTCACCTCCTGTGCCCGGGAGGCCTGCAGGGAGAGGCCCCGGCTGGGAGGCAGACCCGCCAGGCCGCACCGGGTCCCCTCTTCTGCCTGCGTGGCTGTGGGCCTGGCCACTGCCCGGCCTCCATTCTTTCTGTGGCTGGCCTCTGCCTCTTTCTGTTGCCTTTCTGGGGGCCCCAGTGCAATGCCCCAGCATGGAGTTTCCCACATTGATGGGGCTGTGTTGAAAGGAGAAAGCCACGTCAGAAACGAGCAGACCCCAACCCAGCAAACGGAAGAGCCGGGGGTCATAAAGGGCGGGAGCAGAGGCAGCTTCCCCCCGACAGTCATAACCCCCACACAGCCATTTCTCTGCAGCGGACCAGGGTGCGTGGCCATCTGCAGAGCTGTCCCCAGTTTTCATTTCTGGAAACACTGAAGAGCTGCAACATTATTCTGCAACATTCTCCACATTGAACTATGGCAGCTGAGGCCACCCCAAAGCTCCCGAAAGGCAGAGGGCTTTGGGACAACAGGATTCTCCAATATCACAGGCACAAGGAAGCTTCTGGAGGACTTAGGAGCAGGGACCTACCTCCTTGCCTGCAGGTTGGGAGGGAAAGATGATGGCAGCTTCAAGAGTCCAAAGGGAGTGGAAGGTCAGCCTCCAGCTGCACAGAATAAATCAGAAGTGTCTCTCTCACAGGGACGTAGTGGCAAGTCCCAGCACATAATTTAAAGCCAGCCCCCGACATCCTCTCTGCCTCCTGGAACATAAACCCATGACTCCATTCGCCAAAAGGATTCAGTACTGGGCAGGGAAGGAAAAACAATACTTCAGGGACCCGCACATCGCCTCTGCCAGGCCCCCCTCTGATCCAAACTGAAGGAGAAAGGAGGGAAAGATGGCCTGGACGGGAGTGGCTGTGCAGTGCCCGAGCCCAGAAGCAGGCGCCAGGTGGGTGGTGGGCAGGCTCAGCAGGTGGCCAGCCTTCGAGGGAGCCCATGGCACCCGGCTGCAAAGCCATTCGCTGGCCCCCGTGACTAAGTTGAGGCATCACAACTCCAGGGAAAATGCTGGCTCCTGGAGGCCCACGGCAGATGTAATTTATGTTTTTACAACATGAAAAATCTTCCCAGGAGGAAGGAAAAATCCCTCCTCCCCTACACCTGTACTAAGTTCTCCAGTGAACACAGCGCAGAGCAGGGGGTTCTGGGAGCTCTCACTGCAGCCGGGCAGGGGGCCCAGGGCCGTCTCCAGGGCGGAGGATAAATAACATACTGTGCTTTTATATCATCAGGTAACAAACAAAATAATTGTGTCACATGCTGGAGCACGAGCCGAGGAGGTGGGGGGCCAGGGACACGCTCCCTACTCCTGCCCGAGGCGGCAGGCAGGCCTGGCGGCCCGGGGGGAAGGCTCACAAGGTCCCAGGCCCTGGCCGGAGGCCGGAGGGGGCCTGCCAGGGTCTCGGGCAGCACAAAAAGGGAGGTGGTGCTCAGCTGTGCAGAGCTTATAAATAATAATACAAATAAACACAGCACGTGGGAGGCCCTGGAAAATATCTTTTACACTCTAGAGAGAGAGAGAACCAGGGACCCGGACACGTTTCCAAGCATCGTATTGATTGGCTCGTGAGGGGGCTACAGTAAATTCACTACCCCTGAAACAACCCCAAAAGTTCTCCCCGCCTTCCCATTAAGAAACAAGCACACGAAGCACTAGAATCTCCAGACAAATCAAGACCAGAACTGAAAGGACTGCCTGCTTTGATTCCTCCCTCATTTTGCAAACCTCATGTGGCAAAATGGAGGTTTCTGCAAATTAAGGCCCCGGGGCCCCATCAATCCCCCTGTGAAAGGCGTGCTGGACACGGGGCCGCTCGGTCCTTTGCGTGTCTCTGAATAAGGGAAGCGATCCGGCGGGAGTGCACGGCCGGCCAGGGTGCGTCACAAGGCCCCAGCGATGTCTGCTGCTTCCTGCGAGCGCCACGGCCACTGGTGCAGCGACTGGCCCTGAGACACCTGAGATGCATAGACAGACTCTGGTGTTGAGTGAATGAGCTCTGCAAGCACACGTCCTGCAAAGGCCCAGCCTGGTCCCACGTCCTCGGAGGAGTGGACACGCAGTAGACGCAAATGGAGGCTCGGTGCACAGGCAATGGAGATGCAGGTTCCTCAACCCAATCAAACGGAACCATTTGCCGTCCCCTGGGTGATGCAGGACCCCTGCTGTGGAGGTGCCACTTCTGGGAGGTGGACAGGTGTGGTCCTGGCTGTCAGGACTGAGACGTGGCCTGGGAAGTGGTCAGAGGCCAGCGTGGGATGAGCAGATTCGTCACTAAGAGGCAGGCGGGGCCGCAGGGAGCGCAGGGGGCGGGCTGGGGCCCCCAAGGAGGTGTGCAGATTAGCTGGAAAGCTTGCCCCACAAAAGTGGGCCAGGCCAGAGGCTGTCAAGGTGGGATGGAGGCCCCCAGCCGATCTGAAGGTGCTCCCCTGCGGGACCAGGGGCCCTCGTGGCGTCAGGACGTGTTCCCTGGGGAGCCCGTATCGCTCTGAGAGTCTGAAAAGACTTCCGCTTATTTTTCCTTTTGTAGCCTGGAGCTCTCTGTTCTCTCTTTCTCTGAGAAGCATGGAGTAAATGTGCTTCCAGGCAGGGCATGGAGGTGGGGAGCGAAGGCTGAGGGTCCTGCCGGCCCCCAGGCTGAGCCACCCTTACTGCCGAGGCCCTGGCCTGGAGCTGAGCTCCACCTGCCTGCAGAGCAGGGCCGAAGGGGCAGCTCCAGGTCACAGGCCGCCTCAGCCATGGGAGCCAGTTAAGATCGTGGGTGATGATCTTAATGCACTGCTTACAAAACCCAGGGCTGACAGAAATGTTTCTGTTAACGGCAATAATAATTCCCTGGTTATGTCATAACTATAGGGTTGTGCTTCATAGCTGTGACATCTTAGCCTGGAAATATGATAATACCCTACATGGAAATGCTATTTTTATTTTCAAACATTTGCAGCTGCATCGCCTTATTTCAGTCTCGGCACGTTTTCACAAGGCAGGCGGGAGGCTATGAGCAGCAGCAGACCCCTGGGGGGGGATCGCGGAGGCAGCCCTGGCTAAGGAGACCCGAGAGGGCCAGGTTGCTGGCTGCATATTGTCAAAGCCCACGGCGGGCTCCTCTTGGGGTCCCCGCGGGTGGTGGGTGCCCTGGCTCCAAGCACCCAGCAGGTGGGCTGCCCTGCGGTCCTGCCTGGCCCTCCCCTAACCTGCTTAGGACGCCGAACCTCCCGGAGTGAGGCCTTCTTCCCAGGCACTGTGCTAGAATCATTTCTGTAGAGCAGGAGGAACTTCCAGAGCGGAAAGCCGACCACTAGGGGCCAGCGCCTCCTTCTGTCCGTCTCCTTGAATCCTGCGTCCCAGGGCCGGTGCTGGGAGGGGGGCACTGGAAGGCGTGGAGTCAGGGCAGGGGCATCGTGAGCTCTCCCCCTCTGCTCCGCCCACCTCTCCTGCCCTGCCTTGGGCCCCCACCCAGCCCCTTCTCCCCTGCACTGAAGCTGTGGTCGTCTCTAGGTGTGATGGCCCCCAAATCCTCCATCCCACCCCAGCTTTCCCCTCAGGCCTCCATCCCCTGCTTCCTGCCCACGCTCTCTAGAGGGTTCCAAGCCCAGACTCAAATGAACTGAAACCAGAAACCCTGTTCCCCCCAGCCAGCCTTCCCATGGCTGCACATATTCATCAAGCACTCCAACACTCGCCTCCCAGCCTGAAACCCTCAGCTCACCGTGGACTCCTCTCTAGGTTCAGTCCCGTCCGGCAACCTCAGGCTGAGTGCCCTGCACGCAGTGCTGATGCGGACCACGCGTCCTGGATACGGGTCCTACAGGCAAAGACACTAGAGACCCCGTGCAATTGAACCGTTAGGAGCAGGCGGACCATCTAAGAGTTTCTGGAATCCAACCTCCTATTTTATCCTCCAACAAGAAAGAACAGGCCCAGAGAGACTCATGGGATTGCTCAAGGCCACACAGCTGAGAGTGGGCAGAGAAGGACGTGGCCCCAGTGTCCTTACCCTCCAGGCAAGTGCCCTTCCCTCAGTTGTGTTTTTCCCTCCTCAGGCAGGAGGTTGAGAAGCTTACAGACAGAAACCTGATCATGCCACCTTCAAGGTCTGCTCATTAACCCAGTTTCTCGGCTACTTGGCATTCTGTAGGCAACTTCAGGCAAGAAAATGACACACACACACATGTTGGTGGTAGGGCATCTGCATCCTGCAATTTCTGGGAGCAAAACAGGAACGGGCTCTTTGGTAAAATCCATTAACAGGTAGAAGGGTATCACCTTCAGAACCAAAGGGTCACCACAGTCAGATTTGAGCAAGGGTTCCTTAAGCTAACACAAAGGACACAGTCTGGTCATTTTAATTTCAGCCATGTCATGTCACATTTACACACTGTTTTCTAATTTCTTGGAGGGAAAAATATCTTTGTTTAATCTGCCCCGCTTTGGCCCCTCTATCTGTTCTGTGCCGCTGCCCCAGCTGCTGGGATGTCTGATTTTTTCACTTGCTGATTTAGATGCTCATACGACACATTCAACCTTTTAAATAAATCATTCATTTTTCTTAAAGGTTGGCTATGTCATAATGTTGTGATGCACCCAATTTTTAAAATA
Source organism: Manis pentadactyla (assembly GCF_030020395.1). Taxonomy (NCBI): domain Eukaryota; kingdom Metazoa; phylum Chordata; class Mammalia; order Pholidota; family Manidae; genus Manis; species Manis pentadactyla. Next base: position 154,852,755 of record NC_080024.1, on the reverse strand, counting down.
ACTGTTTATTTGATGTCAGGTACATCAGACATAAAAATAAATGTGACTTGGTAGAACCTAATACAAAAATGTGATATCTGATGTGGATTGCCTCCTCTGGGTGCCATATGAATTGAGGGTGATGTGGCCGGGCTCTGGGGCAGTGGGAAGTCACAGAGCGCGTGTGTTCCCGTGTTCCTGCGCCTCCTCCCCTCCGAGGCCCCCACTCTCTCACGTGCTCATAGGCATCCAGCATTTTCCCTCATCTCTGCCCTCAAAACTGGCCCTTGGGAAGGGATTCCCGACCAGTCATTCACGATGCGGTGTGAGGCTCCGCAGTGCCCAGTGCGCCATGGGGAATTCTGACTCTTCAGGACCCAAGGTGCCTGGAAGACAAGCTCATTAAGGAATGAAAGGCTGGAGTATTTGTCTTAAGTCTTAGCCTCTGACTAAGAAATGAAACTCAAATGATCTGAAAGAGCTATATGGGGCAAGGCTGGAGAAGAACAAATGAAACTCCGATATAATAGGGCAAAGGATATGGGAAGAATGTGGAAAATGATCCCCACCCAGGGACGACTCCTTAAGGACCTCGGACCCACAGTTTGCGCTTACTTGCATGCATGTTGGGTTTATGTTTTTATTCCAATTTTATAAATTCTGGACATGCATATCCATGCATGTGTTGGCCTTGCATAATGCATAGCTAAAGTAGCATGAAAAGATCTGTGTTACTTTCATTGTAGAAAGCTTAATATGGTGATCAGCATTATTAGATTCTTAAAAACAGTTCATAAATTGGGTACATCTCAACATCAAAATGCCAGTTACTGAATTTGTATTAGTGACAGTGGCACATAAAAATGCTCATAGAGAACCACAAAAACTATTACGACTACTTTCATATTATTAATATTACCATTCCTAGGAAGCCTTGTAGCCCAGCTGTAGCATTAAGCCAGTTGTACGGCTAAGGAGAAATAGCACTGACATACGATATTTGTATGCAGGAAAATGTGACCATGAATTTCAACTCAGGGATTTTCCCTGTTCATAGTTGTGGTGGCTGATGGACTACTTCAGCTTCAGTCTCAATTATCCAATCGGTGAGCAGAAACCAGAGAGGCCCTTGTTTTCAGCTCTCATCTTATGCTTTCAGACAAAGGCAAGTAGAAAAATGCAGGAATCCTAAAAATCTACAAGATGAAGAGCAGCCCCAGTCTGTGAAGGAACATGAACTGTGACTTTGCTGAGTGGAAAACTCCAAAGTCCAAAAGAATACAAAGGAGCTTTCAGAACAATCAGTAACCAGAGGCAAACAGAAAATTAGGCATGAAAAGAGTGGTCAATGAAGGGGTGGGAGGAGATGAGATAAAAGGGCAAATATGAGCAACAAACCATACAAGAGAGCGGCCGTGCAGGGACCCACAGCAGCACTGTACCATGGAATGGAGAGGATGACAAACATGACCTTTATACCTGAAGTCAGTAAATAGATTAAAAATAATCATTTTTAAAAATTGAAGGAGGAGAGAGATTAATAAATAGATTAAAAATAATAATTTTTAAAAATTGAAGGAGGAGAGAGATCTTTGGATACCAGGTGAATATTTTTAAAAAATTCTATTTCTGTACACCAGCAACAAATAGAAAATTAAAAATTTAAATTATACTATTTACAATAGTATCAAGGACATTTAATATCTAGAAATCATCTATTAAAATGAAATATACAAGTTTTATGTATAAACAATAAACTTTGCAGTAAACACTATAAAACATTTTTCAGAGAAAATAAATTTAATGATATAAGTAAATAAAGGGATATACCATGTTCATGGATTGGGAGACTAACTGCATTAATGATGCAAATAGCCCTCACGTTGATTTATAGGTTAAATACAACCACAATTAAACACCCAGCTGTTTTTCTTTCCCAGTGGAAACTGATAAACTAATTCTAAAATTCGTATTTATATACAAAAGGGGCTAAGAAAAACCAAGGCAATCTTGAAGAAATTATAAGCTAGAGGATGCATACTACCTGATATTAAGACCTTTTATGAAGTGATAGTAAATAAGAAATGTGGTATTGGGCAAAGTTTAGACAAATTTCCCAGTGGAAAAGGATAGAAAGCCCATAAGCAAGCTTACACAAATACATTCTGGTTTAGGATAAAGGTAGTATTGTAGTGTGGTGAAGGAGACATGGTGTTTTCATTAAAAATGCTAGGTCAACCGGATATCCATATGAGAAAATAAAGAACCTGGTTGCCTAAGCAAAAGTCAACTCCTGATGGGCTGCAAATCTAGATGTGAAAATAAAAAGAACTTCTAGAAGAAAACACAAGAGAATATATTTGTGACCTTTAAGATGGCAAAGATCTTTTAAACAGAATAGTAACTATTAAAAAAATAACAGTAGCCATCGGTGAAAGCATTATTAAATTGACTACATTAGAAAGTAGAACTTCTATTCATCAAGACACTATTTAGATATTATAAATGTAACCCACAAAATGGTAGAATACTTTGCAAGATTTATTTCTAACAAAGTATATTTACAAAAAATATATCTATTGCACCTCCTACAAATCAATAAGAAAGAGGCCAACAGAAATATATGTGAAAGAAATGAACAGACACTTCAGAAAAAGAAAACAGCCAGAGGCAGAACTTCCAGAATGTGGTGTGAAGATATTGAAGAAACTCCTTCCTCAGAAAGACATAGCTATTAAACTGGTCAAAATTTAAAAAGATAGTCATTCAAAGTCTCTAGAGATTGATAAAAGGGCTTATAACAAATTGAGAACCATGAATTCCACAAAATTTGGGGAAACTTGCTAAAAACAATCAGAAGCTATGGCATTCAAGCTGTGGCTGTACCCAGCCCCCACCCAACTCCTTTTTTGTGCTATTCCAGCCAAGTGCCTTATGATTTCAGCTGCAAAGGGTGAAAGATCTATTCTGGGCCCGAAGGTCCTGAACATTGGCAGGACCATTTCCCACAGCTCCTTGTTGCAAAAAAACTAGACTAAATGGTGACAGAAGACAGGCATCTCCCTTATTTCTCCACACCCAGCTCCTGCTGTTGGGAGACTCCAGTTGGGCAGCTGGTGAAGAGCTCAGTTTCCCCATTTCCCCACAGCCCTGTGTTGTAGAAAGACAGTTCTGGTGAGCACAGCAGCTGAGTGGCTGCAACTATATTCCCCAAAACTCTGGGGCGGAGCCAGTGGATACAGTGCAATCCCATCATTGCTGGTTCTGCACTGAGAAAGATTTATATAAGACAATGGTGGCAGTCGGGGAGCAGCCCCAGTCCCCACACTGCCCACCCCCTTTCACACACCACAGCTTCTACCCTGTAGCACAGAGGTTCTGCTCGTAGAAGGGGTAGAGCAAGTCTCAAAGATTGGCATCACCCTGCTCCTGCCAACAGGCCCAACTTCATTTGGATCAGTGTATGGAGAAATTCATGCCAGAGGGCATTGTTGAAAACAGTGAAGCAATCAGCTAGGAGGCAGTGAAAGCTAACAGGTGAGTGTGATATCAACAGAGGCAGACAAGCCAGGAGTTTAACAGGAAGACCAGGGCCAGAGACAGCCAGAGCCCTGCTGAAATCAGTCATCCACGATGTTCAAAAAGACTTGTGTGCATGCCCAAGTCATGGCCACTGAGGAACTAGAGAGGAACTTCTGAGCCATGAGTCCATGACTGAGCAGAGGACAAATTTCTAAACTTGATATGTGTCTCCAAGCCACAAATACATCCAAAGGTAAAGAGTGAAAAACTTGCTGGTCCAGGGGCTTAGGCATAACCTCTCAGCTGTCACTGACTGACCCCTCATCTGTGTCCACCAGGGGTAACCCCTAAGAAGCCAGGCTTAAAAATTAAAAAGGAACATAAAAAAGGACAGGAATATAAAAGGCTGCACAAGTCAGGGGAAATAGCCTAATTTTCTGAATTAGTCCAGCCATGTTTCTAAGAAAAGGAAAACAAATAGCAAGCAATCAACATATAAAGAAAACAACACATTTTGAGGAGTGAGGGAGAATCTATATCCAGGGTTGCTACACTATGTTGTCTAAAATAGCAAGTTTTTAACAAAAATTTATAAGACACACACAAAAAAGAAAGTCTGACCCACACAAGGTTAAAAAAAAAAAGGCAGGCAATAGAAACTGCCTGTGAGCACTCACAGATGCTGGACTTAGACGAACTTCAAAGCAACCTAATAATCATGCTCGAAGAACTAAAGGAAACCATTTTTGATGATCTAAGCAGCTAAACCATCGCTGATGACAATGACTCATCAAATAGAGAATACCATGAAAAAAAAGAAATTACAGGAAAGAACCAGTGGAACTTCTGTAGTGCAAAAATACAATAGAAATGGAAATTTCACTACAATCTATTAACCATTGATTTGAGCTGGCAGAAGAAACAATCAATAAATTAAAGATAGATCAATAAGGATTAAGTCATCTGAAGAGCAGAAAGAACTAAGAAAGAAAAGACAGTCTCAGAGAAAAGTGAGACATACTAAGTTGACCTAATCCACACATCTAAGATCAATGAACTGCAAGTAAGAAAAATGCAGAGATCACACTAGACACACATTATAGTCAAAGTATTCAAAGCCGAAGATAAAGATGAAATCTTCAAAGCTGCAATAGAAAAGCTAACAATCATGTACAAGGGAACTCCAATAATATTAAGAGCTGACTTCTCATTATGGGGCCAGAGGCAGTGAGATGATGTATTCACAATGATTTTTTAAAAATCCATCAACCAAGATTCTTACACCCAACAAAACTATCTTTCACAAGCATATGTAAAATAAAGACATTACCAGATTTAAAAAACAACAAACAAAAAACAGAACTTGTTGCTAGCAGACCTGACTTATACATAAGAACTACTAAAGGAAGTTCTTGAGTCTGAAAGCAAGCAACTCCAGACAGTAACATAAATCTCCAAGGAAAAAACAAAGAGCACCGGTCAAGGTAATTTCACAGGTAATTATAAAAGACAATATAATCGCATATTTCTTCTTCTTTCTCCTCAACGTTTTAAGGAAGCAGTTGCATAAAACAGTATGTGTGTAATTGTATTATAGGACCTTACAACATATGGAAATGGAACATATTTGACAATAATAGCACAAAGGAGGCAGGTGGGAACAATGCCACACTGCAATAAGGAAATGACACCGAACGCAACAGAAACCCACAGGGAGAAATGAAGAGACCCAGAAATGGCAAATTAGAAGGTTAATATAACAAACTCTATAAAGACACGCTTGCTTTCTTTTTTCCTTCTGCCTTCTCTTAAAGGCATAGATTATGTATAACAATAATTATAAAAATGTATTGTTGGCTTTGTAACCTATATTGATGAATTATGTATAATAATAATGGCACAGAAAGGATAGAGGAAATGATGCTATATAGGAGAAAAACATACCTATTTTACCGGAATTAAGGTAGTATGCATCTGAAGTCGATCTGATAAATTAAGATGTATTATAAGCCCTAGAGCAAGAATTAAGAAAATAATTTAAAAATATATAGATAAAAAATCATTGATGGAATTTAATGTTACACTAGAAAATGTATCCATTTAGTGCAAAAGAAGGCAGTAAAGGGGAAGCAGAGGAACATAAAAATTTGTGCCATAAAGCAAAAATGTGGGGCAACAGGAACTCTTTCATTGTTGGTGGGAATGCAAAATGGTGCACCTCCTTTGGAAGACAGCTTGGGGATCTTTACAGAACTAAATGCAGTCTTACCATGGGATCCAGTAATCATACTTTGTGGTGTTTACCCAGAATTGTTGAAAGCTTACGTCCACACAAAACCCTGCAAATGGGTGTTTATAGGAGCTTTATTCATAATTACTAAAACTTGGAAGCAACCAAGACATCCTTCAGTAGGTGGATGGATAAATAAATTGTAGTCCATGCAGACAACAGAATATTGTTTGGTATTAAAAAGAAATGAGCTATCAAGCCATGAAAGGGCAGGGAGGAGCCTTCAATGCATAGTACTAAGTAAAAGCCCACCTGAAAGGCTACAAGTGCTATGATTTCAACTGCACAGAATTCTAGGAAAGGCACAGCTAGCTATGCAGATGAGAAAAAGATCAGTCACTACCAGGGGCAGAGGCAGGGGTCGAGGTGAATAGGCAAGCGTGGAGGATGTTCAGAGCAGTGACAACACTCCCCTGATAGCATAGTGGGGGGCACTTATCATCATACTTTGTCCGAACCTACAGACTGTACCACCCAGAGTGAACTTAAGGTCAGCTACAGGCTTTGGGTGACAAAGACGTGTCCGTGCAGGTTCATCCTTGGTAACAAATGCACCACTGTGGTGAGTGTTGATGACGGGGGAGGCTATGAGGCGGGGGCAGAAGATACATGGGAACACCCACCTTCCTCTCAATTTTGTTGTAAACCTAAAACCTCTTTACAAAACCTAAAATCTAGACAAACTTTTTTGAAGATTGCAACATTAAAAAAGAAATAGAGGGTGGCTAAGTGGTAAATAAATACAAGAAAAAGCTGTTAGGCTGCACTGGTCACCATGCAAATGCAAATTAAAACCATACTGCAATTGTACTACCTGGTCCCCAGAGTGAAAAAGATAAAGCACCAAATGTTGACAGCGATGCGTAGGAGCTATAATCCTCACTGCTGATAGGGGACAACATTTGTACAACCTCCTAACTTTAAACTCAACAGAAGTGTGCATGTGTTGACCAAAAGGCACGTACAAGAATGTTCTTAGAAGCATTCTTTGAGGCTCCCTGATTTTATTTCTAAATAGCCCAGTGCCCAATGAGACTGCCCGATGTCCATCGAGGACGGGATGGACTGAGTGTGATGTAGCGAAACAATAATGACACAAATGGTCTATACACACAAAATGCTTGTGCAAATCAATGAAGACCGCTCAAAGGAGAACAGCAAAGCCACTGATTCAGAGCCTGGTCCAGCAAGGGCGTGGCCACCATCACTCATGCTTGGCAGCCACTAAAAGGCAGGCAGGGGAGGAGAGGTGTCTAGGGAAGAAGGGACAGGCTCCAGTGTGCCCTTGTGGAGGCAGTTAGCATGGGAGGCTGGAGGTGACCGACAGAAAGGGGGCCCATCTATGTGATTGGTTAGGGGAAGATAGGTGACCTCTGGTTGGTCCCAAGTTGGGCGTAAAGACAAGCATTATGGAAATTGTCAGTTTCTAATCAAGTCTAAGCCTTTTGGGGCCAACTGTTACTGAAGGTGCTGAATAGCTTCCGGGGTTGCTGGGGTTAGCAACCTGGCGTCCTGCACGTCTGACTTACAGGGGCTGGCTTCTCAGGCTGTTGATTTCAGGTAAGGAGGTTGGCTTCCTGGGCAGATTGCTGCAGGTGTGGGTCAAATTCTGCTTTTACGTACGTGGCCATTTGTGAAATCAGTCTCCCAGACACATGGATAATAATGATATGAGTGATCTACACAACACAATGTGGGTGAATTCTCACAGACATAATATGCACTGTCTACATTGCACTCCATGGAGTACAAAACAGGCAGGACTAACTTCTGGTGCTGGAAGCAGGCAAGTGGGGTCCTTGGGGCTGTGGCTGATGGGGTAGGAGAGGTGATTTCCTGTTTCCAGGTTGCAGAGCTGGGTTCAGTCTGAAAATGCACAGAGAGATGTATACTTACAATAATTGCACTCAGCTGTGTATGTATCAAACTTCAATGAGCATTAGAAAAGGCAGTGAGCGGAGAAGAACACAAAGCTTCAGCAACAAGGTTTCCAAGATGTTAGAAAGGAGATCCGTGGGTTACTGTTTTCATTAAATGTTTTGCTAAAATGGCAGCTGTTCAAACCATTCAGCTGCCCTATGAGCCCTGCCTTCCTCTGACGTTCAGAAGTATTCAGAGTAGTGACCATCGTGTCGGCGGGCTGGCAACGGCAGGGAGTGCACGGTATGGGCAAAGCGCTGCCGGCCGGGCAGGAAGAAAGACAACGGAGGCGTCGGATGGGCGTCCTGGGAAAGCATGGGTAATCCTTTCTGGGAGAAGCCAGTACCTTCCCAAAGGGCCCGTGGCCGGGGGCTGACACCCCCGGAGCCTGCAACCTCATGAGACCTCAGCTGGCTCCAGGACACCCAAGTTTGAGAGGATCTGTTCTAAACAGTCTCCCCCTTGTACATCAACCGCCTCCCCACCTGAAGTGCTCCAACTGCACCCACCTAATGTTAATCCTTCCAGGCCCACCCAAACCTCTGAGCACACCCCTCCGTGGCAAGTCCTGGTTTCCAAGCCCCTATGTTGACCCCCTGCTAGGTTCACGGGCATCTCCCACCTCAGCAATGCTCTCTCCTGCTTCTTACCCAGACGGAGGGCAGGGCCCAGGTCCCATGTGCCTCCTGCATGGCCCACAGTGGCAGAATGGACAGACCACCCCAGGTGGTCACAGCCGTGACCCCACCTGCCGGTGCCTCCAGCAGTACTTTCGTGACGCCAGTGCACTGCTCTTCTCTTTGGCAGGTGGGGAGGCCTGGGAAGAGTTTGGTGTCCTCTCCAGACCCATTCAAACCCTCAGGATAGAGACCCTGGAACCGGTATGCACAGGTGAGCCAGGTAAGCCCCTGTTTTTGGCTGAGTCAGCACATGCACATTTATTATTACTGTTGTTTTAAACTCACTAATAGCACCCCTTGGCAATGGTAATGAGTGAAAATACAATTTCTAAACTTTTGTAGAGTATTTGTCCCCCAGGAACTCAACGCATTTCCCATTCTTCCTCAAAACTACCCACTGCGTTCACAAGCAAGTAGGGATGGAGGGGGAGCAAACTCCCGTTTTCAAATTGCAGGGGTCAGTGGTGCATTTCTCAGATGCACGGGCAGCCCAAATGAATGTGTTCTTACAGAAATCTGTTGAAATGCATTCATTTGCTTCTAGTTTATTTTATATTTTAAAAGTGGCATGGGAAATCTTAGCTGCTGGGTTGGGCAGAAGCGAGCTCTCTGGATAAGTCTTCAGACTGTCAGGCAGGGGCTGAGAGCCTCCTAGAGGTGCCCGCATGTGGGGAACCCCCTCCCAACCACAGGCCCAGGCTTGGGGAGCCTAGCAAGCTCAGCTGTGCTAACATATGACCCACTTAACCCTCAGAGGTGGCTGCTTCCTGCTGCCCGAGTGAGTGGTTAAAGCCCCCAGGCTGGGTCTCCCTTCCCGTCTGCACTTGCAGGTGAGCCCCGACCCTGGGCATGTCCCCGAGGAACTCCCGGATTTTCCCTCAGCGCCCGAGCAATGAGGTCTGGGGAGGGCGGTGGGCATGCCTGGGCCTCGGGACCGCCCACTGGATGCCACGGGCCTCCCCTACTCGGGCCCCTTCCCCGGGCTCTGAGCTTTCTCTGAGCACGTGAGAGCAGTGCAGCCTGGGCCACCTCCTGTGACCCCCTGGCACCGGGCCTGGCTCCCAAATGAGGCGCCAGGCACAGGCCTCGTCTTCCTTGGGCCTATGTTTAAGGCCCACCAGGTGGACAGATGTCTGACCTGACATGTCCCAGAGCGCTGGGGGGTGGGGTGTTGGACGCAGGGGTTCCACCAGTTTGCAGCATATCAGAGGTGAGTAATAATGTGCAAAAACACTCCATCAAATAGCCCAAATCCATAGGCCAGGATAGGAGGTCTGGATGGTAGGAGGGTTGTCTGGAGATTCTTGTAGAGGCGACCCTGGGCTGAGAAAGAATATTTTAAATTTACTCACAGAAAAGGGAGAACAAATGGAAGAGTGACCTATGGTAGAAACAGTGGCGGACCCTTCGTTCAGTCCCCGGCCGTGGGCTGGGCGGACACGTGGGGCCAGGTCAGGCCTACACAGCTGGTGCCCATGCACACAGAGGCTGGCACGGCTATAGACTCCATGCAGCAGACAATTAAAAATGTGAACATAAGGTGACATTTCCTTTATCTTATCCCATAAAAATAGCAATTTGCTGCAGGCCGTAGCCCGGTAAGGAAGGGGTGCATGTCCTGACAACACTGCGGTGACAGATAGGCCTGCTCGGGGAGGCGCGCTGGTGTCGTGCTGCGGAGCATAATAAATTGCAAGGCGCCGAGCAGAGGACAGCGCGACTGACTCCTCCTCCCAAATAACTCAGGCCGGCTCCGTAATTATGCTGTGTGAAAATATGGGATTAATTAGAAGGCGCACGGACGCGCAGTCCTGCTGGGGAGCCGCCTACCTCTGATGCGGGGCTGGGGCGCCTCTCCGCACTCCCTGCTCGTTAGCCCGCTTAGGGTCACGTGCGCCGTGGTCCCGGCGGGCCGGCAGCAGGCCTTTGCCATATTTATTTCATTCATGTTACCTGCTCTAAAGAAAGTAACACCAAAATAGGGCAGTTTGTCAATAAAAATAGCCAGTTTGAGGCCCGAAAAGGCGAGGAGGGGATTGCAGGGTGGGAGACGCAGGAGCCCCTCCGGCCTGGAGCCTTTTGCAGGCTGTTTAGCTCCACCAATCAGGCCCCACCGTCCGCGGAGTGGGCGGGACCAACCCAGCACGGCCCCCGAGCGCCCCACAGCGGCGGGGCCGGTGTGCAGGTCGGGAGTCCCAGCCGAGGCCCGGGCAGCTCAGAGGCTCCGTGGAGCAGCGCATTTGCCCGCTGGGGCCGGGCACTCAGCCCGCTGGGGTGGACGTGGGCGTCCAGGTCAGGCCTCAGCTTCTTTTTGGTGTTGGAGGCGGCAGCAAGGCGGTGAACGCCCGCCGCTACACAGAGGCCCCGGGGCACCACGCAGACTGACCCAGGGGCCAGCGCCCTCCCTGCCGGGGTCACTCCACTCCGGAAAACAGTAGGGCTGGAACCTTCTGGAAAGTACCAGCTGGACGGGGAACGTCTCAGGGGCCTAGGAGACCCTCCAAAGCCAGGAGGCCCACTGGGCCACGGCTCCCCCGACACTCACATGTGCGTGCGCACACATGCACACCTGCACATCCTGGGGCTCGATGGGTTGAAGTTATTTGGATGAGGCTCCGCTACAATTTTATATTTGGTTCTGAAAGTTGCTGACAAGTTGAAGACTCGGTGCTGCTGCCCGGATCCCTGATATGCTGGGGAGGTGGTGGATTCCTATTTGGGGTCTGCAGACTTGGAGGGGGGGAGGTTGTTGTTTTCCCCTATTCTAGGAACACTCCCCCAAACACCTGCAGGGCTAGGCTGTGAACATACAGATCCTGTCCTTGAAAACACCAAATCTCAGGAGTCACTTTCACCCACATTTCCATCCCACGGAGAGGAGACCTGGGGGTCGGGGGCAGACAGGGGAGTGGCGCCCGGGGCAGGGAGGGGCCCAGGGAAGGGAAAACAGCCCTTAGAAAATAAAGTGACTGAAGATGATTTACACCTAAAATGATCTTTGCCATACGTAACAGCGATCCAGGAGACGAAGAAGGACCTGAAATTCAACGGACTCAAGTCCGCTTTGCGGCCTGAAATCCAGGAGCGAGAGAGGAAGCGGGCCAAGGCGGGACGCGAAAGGCAGGCCCACTCGGAGGCGTCATGTGGCGGAAGGTGAGGGTCACCAGCAAAGGGAACGATTAGTAGGAAGGTTCCCACAACCAGGGAGACTTTCCGGAGGAGAAGAGCAGAGCCGTGCGGGGCCCGGCAGCAGCAGGAGCAACTGGGTGTGCGCGTTGTCTCACGTGCCTGAAGGGACGCGCGGGTGAGGCCGGGGGTCTTGTCTCCCTGGGGAGAAGCCCGGTGTTCTGGGCACGAGGCGGGGTTCTGGTTTGGCCGCATTTATCTGCTCTAGATAAAATCCTCAAGGATTGTGAATCTTCCCAGCAAGAACTGCTCCACTGGAAAATGTTTCATTTCCACCTCCTTTTGGTTCATTTTAAAAACGACCACCGTGATTTTCTCCCCAGATTCACTTTGGCAGTACCCAGAATTCTCAGCAGGGTTTAATTCTTACTTGGTGTGGCCTGAGGGATCATCTGAAAACTTCGTGGTAAATATAAAGAAAGCTTTTAAAAAACTCAGATTAATTCTGGACCCAATAAATGAAAAGTGCCCAGGTTTGTTCTGAGGGATTCATGTAAATGAATTCCTTTAGCAGATGGCAAAACCCATAGGCTGTTGGGATCGGGTGGGCGTGTCCTCACACAGCTGCTCCGAGGGAGGGCGGCTGACCTACGGTGGCCGGCCTCGCAGGAAGATGGCTCATCCTTCCCAGCAGCTCACAAGTCAGACGCCATCTGTTCCTCCTCCACGTTTACTTGTGGCCCAGCCAGCTCAAGACAGCCTCTTCTAGGGCTTCTTCCCTCCGGGCTAATCGCTATGGACGAGTTCCTTCAACTGTCTCGCCTATGACGTGGCTCTTGGACCACACACCTGCGGCAAGGCCTTCTACTCCAGCAGGAGCCCGTTGTAAACATCGTTCCCTGGAGGTAGGTGGACCCTTGAGTTATTTCTGACCCTCGAGGAGTGTGGGGGGAGCTAACAGGGATGCTGCTAGCAGTCAACTTGCAGGGGGGACACGGATCTAGATGGCGGCACCATCAAGCTAGATGTTCGTACTCTCCTTCGAGGACCAAATTCAAGCAGAGTTGGACGGGGCCTTCAGATCATGCTGCACGACCAAGCCTTCAAACTTCGAGGTTTTAAATGATTTCTCTTATATTATTTTGGGGCCATATCTCAATCCCCTTTGAGTTCGTAATGGCACCTGGCCCAGCGCTAGTCTCACGGTAAAAGCCAGAAAATGAAGAGACGGTTGACTAGGTAGTCCTCAAGGCTGACCACAGATATGACTCATCAGCGGGTATTACTTAAATATTCAGAATTCAGGTCACATTTCAGACATACCAAATCAGTCTCTGGTAGGCAGAGCTGGAGAGTCAAACCTCTGGGTCTGCTGATCTAATCAACCATCCCTTGTCGCCACCCCAGCAAGGCCATGCTACTGCCTTTCAGCACTCTAGACTTAATAAATAGGTTGCCAGGCCTTGAGACCCTTTCTCAGCCCCTGCTCCAAGTTCCAGGAAACCCCACTAACCCCAACCCCTGCTCCAAGAGGGAGACCTGCTAGCCCCTCTCCATGGAGGGCATGTCTTGTCTCCGTGGCAGTGACGCCCAGGTTGAGGGCATGTCTTGTCTCCGTGGCAGTGACGCTCAGGTTCCCTCTTATGCCTTCTTGGCACTGGGGCCCACGTTTGGGGTGGGCATGTAGAGAGGAGTTGATGTAGTGAGGAGGTCGGGTGCAATAGAGAAGTTTAGGCTTTGACGAGGCGCAGACCCCAGAATAGAAGTCTCTGCTTTGGATAGTTAAGGGGTCCAAACATCATGCTGTTTTCTTCTTCTTCCAAGTTCAGAACCAATTGAGAAATAAGATGCCAATGATGTGTCAGCTTTATCCCTAATAAGCTGAGTGAAGGATTTGGCTTTAGATTTGAGGCTGGCAAGGATTAGTATGTAACTTGCCCTCCAGCCTGCCCGCACCCACCCCACATGGCCCAGGCCTCGCGTAGCCCACCCACTCTGGGGAACCCGGCTCAGCAGAGCCGTCACTTGGGATAGAAGAGGTGAGGAAAGAAAGCAAATGCCAGTTTCGCTGGCAAAGTTCTAGACTTTCAGTAGACTTGCTCCCAAACACTGGGGCACAAGTGAGTAATCAGTTGGAGGGACCCCAGGTCTCCTGCTGGTAGAGAGCCCTCCCTATGAAGCACGGCACCAGGGAAAAAGAGGGTCGCCCACCCCAGTACTGGGCCAACAGCATTCCTTCCTTCCTACCATCAGCGGGACCATCGTCTCTAACTGGCAGGTGTGGTGGCTGCTGAAAGCCGTTTACAAGAGAGGGTTAGGACCCCGGGGGGCAGTTGCCTGACATAACGCATTCTTGGGGGACGTGGATTTGGACTCCAACCCGGAGTCCTGGGGGGCCTCAAGAATGAACAAGGCAGCCACCGGCTGCTGAACACAGTTCAGAGGTGGCCCACACATGCAGTCAGGTCGCTTTCAGCCCTGGCTTGCCTTGGGTTAGAAGACCCATCCACCCACTACTGCCAAAAGCAAAACAAAAACAAAACTTTTAGAAGTCAAACACTTCAGGAGACTTGTTAAGACAGAAGCCTGATAGCACTTTACTCCCTGAGTGTGGCTGACAGCTGTCAGAAGATGGATGGAATTCTCCCTTCCACACGATCATCTTCTCCTGGGAGTAATTCATTCCTTTCTCGGTTACAGAATACATGTTTCTCCTTCTTCTCCATCTTTTATGTCCTCAAATTGAGTTGTGCAAACAGACTCAAGATGGCAGAGTATGTCAGCGAAACCACTTGAGACATGAGAAGTCTACTGGTGGCTCTGGCCATTTCTGACTATTTAAATATATATTATGAAAGTTATTTGCTCTGCAATAGTATGTAATTTAGTCTCTTGCTCAGATAACTAAACATGGCCAAGATGATTATTATACAGCTAATTGGTGGGAATTATCATCAGTCCGTTTGAAGCAACTGACTCAATTACTTCCAATAGTGCTGGGTGGGTGGGTGGGGCGGTATTTCCAATGTGTACTTCAGAAACCAGGGAAATGAAATGCTTTCATTCCATGGACTGTGGACCGAAAAACTCTTTGTTTGGACATCCTGCTCCGTGGCCGGTGATTTGGCAATTTCCCGCTGCTGTCAGGCATCTCTGGGCTCATTCTGCAGGGTGGAGGGGCAGACAGGCTTGGCATAGAGCCACCTCGCCAGCCAAGCATGTCAGATCGGATGGGAATCAACTCTCTTGGCTTCCTGGATGGAGGAAAGGGTCACTTTTTAAAAAACACACCCACAGAACTATTCACTTCCTGCATCATCATTAAGCATTATTTATTTTTTTTTAATGTCCAGACAATACAGCTCTTCACATGCTAAAGCTGAAAGCAGCCCTGGGGGAGGAACTCCCAGATGTAAGCTGCCAGTCCCCAAGACCATCCCTCCTTCAGTGCACAGGGCTCTGACCCCAGGCTCTCCTGCCTCCACGGTCTGGGCTGTTGCCCTAGGGTTCTGCACTGAGGGTCAGGGCTTTTGCGGAGCAAGAACAGATTTCCCCTGCTTTTCTCCAGCTTTTCTCACATGATGGAGGTGGCTGCCCTGTGTCCTGGGACCCTGGGCTCAGCCCGACTCCCCCCATCTCAAAACAACCAAAGAAACACATCCTTGCTATCTCCTCATTCTCCCCCGTTTGCCATTTCTCTAGGCTTGGGCCTGCGGCGGGGCCAGCGGCCTGTCCAGTTTGCCATCTCGGCAAGAAATGGCTGTTGCATTTTTTTGACAGTCAAACTGATGTGTCAGTTTTAGATGTTGTCTGTTAAGTTCCCATTAGAACAGAGGATTTTGTCCACTCATCTCAATCACCCAGTTCATCCATCCTCCTAGTTTAATTATAGTATAATTTTTATTAAACTCATTTTCAGTATGAACATTAAGGCTATGGAAATATTGTTCACTGTTGAACCAAATGATTTGATTTTCTTTCTTATACACTTGTTTAGCTCTTTCTGGCATTAATATTACCCCTCTGTTTTTACTACTTTAGGTTTTTTTATATGCTGTCATGCTTTCTTTCCAAACTATCCAAATTTTCTTAATGTATTTTCTGTGCAAATGAATGTATCAAGTCATCTATGAGTTCTGTTGTTCCTTAGAGCCCTTGCTTTATATGCTCTTCTAAGCATTGCCCTGGAAATTGCTTTCTTGCTCCTACATTCATCTTTAGTTCCTGAATGCCAAGACCAAACTTATGCAAGGGCATGTCTTTCAAGTGGCCTCATGAAAAGTGTTCATGGGAGGCAAACCTTTGGAGAGATTGCATACCTGAAAAAGTCTTTAGTCTACCATTATACTTGATTGATAGTTTAGCTAGATATAGAATTCTTTGATAATACAATTTCCTTTGGGATTTTGAAGATATTCTTTTTTTGACTTCTAGTACTCAGGATTGTTTGTGGAAGTCTGATGCTATTTTGATTTCCTTTGTGTGATCTTCTTTACTTTTCGTTGCATATTCTGGGGTTCTGAAATTTCAAGTCGATAAGCCCATTATGGGTCTTTTTCATCCATTTTGCTGGGCACTTTCAGGATGGAAACTCTTATCCCTCAGTCTGGTAAATTTTCTTGAATTAATTCTTTGATAACTTATTTCTTCCTGTTTTCACCATTTTTTTCTTTATACCTTCTCTTAATTAGCTTTGGATCTCCTGTATTGATATTTTAACTTTCTGTCTTATATCTTCTAAATTCAATTTCTTTGTTGTTTTGTCCTACTTTCTGAGAGCTTTTTTTGATGTTATTTTCCTACCCTTTTTGCTGGATTTTTTTTTTACAAAATGACATCTTTTCTTTTTTTTAATTTTCTAGAGATCTTTGTTGTTTTCTGTTACTTTCTAAAAATATAGACATTTGTTATTTCATTGAAGCATATATTCTATTATCTGAGTGCAGTTCTTGAAGTTCTCTTTAAGTATGTTTCTACTGAATTTTTCTTTTCCCCCTCATTTATTTTTGATCTTGTAAGTTCATGTTGGCTCCTGTCTTTATGTCCATATCGGAGTGAGGCACTAAGGCTAAGTGGGAGTCCTGTGTGGGGCTTTAGGCAGCTGTATTTGCTAGAAGTGAGCTGACAGCCCTTGGCGTTCTCACTGGGAGATCCTTGAATATCTGTCTATGGAAGTCTTCTCTCTAGGGTGGTTGAGTTTCTCAAGGAAAGAATCCTCTGGTCTTCTGACAGGTGGTCACATACTTGGTTTCCATTGTACTGGAGTCCAGCAGGTAAGAGGCAGGAGACCTCAGTCGTGCACAGACTCTCTGCTGCTCTGTTTATCCATGGCACCCCCATTCTTGATGTGTCTCCCACTCACAGCCTAGCTGTTTGGATTTCTCTAGAAGAAAAACTTCCAGGTGTGTCTCCTGGATTAGGAAGTGCAGAGAGCACCTGCCTGACTGCAGAAGTCAGGTTGAGGGAGGGACCTTCCCAGCCCCCGCGTGCCCCCACCATCTGCACTACCTGAGCAGTGATGCCTGCATTGGCACAATGCTGCCTGGGAACCCCTCTGCTGGCACTAAGGGTCACCTTTCTCTGCTTTGCTCCACTAGCACTACTCCTCGACCCCTTTTACCTGCCCCAATCTTGTTTTTCTCTCTGCTCTTACTGCCTCTCTTTCTCTGCCCTTGTGGGATTCTGCCCTTGGTCCTCTGGCTTTCTTTTTGTGGGTTTGGGGCAGGAAACGCATACAGGTACATGTTCAGGCCTCACGAGAAGCCAGGAGGTGTTGATGGGCACTGAGTGGGTGTGGGGGGCTTCGTGGGGGCTGGGAGCATGGAAGGACATGTATGGGGTCAGGGGAGCAAGCACACGAGAGCTGATCAGTCCAGACTGCCTTGGCCCCTCAGAACCATCATGTCAAGCTGCCTGAGGGGTGAGACCAAGAAAGTACTGTGGGCCACAAAGCAGAGCCTCCCCTGACCATGACAGTCCAGCAAAATGGCCCAGCCCCTGTCCCAGCACCTCCTGGAAGCCAAGAAGCAGTGAGAGGAGGGGAGTGCTGGGCCTCGGGGCATTCTGGCAGGAGTCACCAGAGTAGGGTGCAGTTCATCCACTGGGCACAGAAAGAAAATACTACAAATTCCGTTTTTATTTAAAAATTCAGAGAAGATCCATGGACAAGGACGGCCACCTAACTGGGCCAGTCTGTGAAGCAGCACATGTCACTTGCAGTCACAGGATTGCTGAGGGCAAAGGGGCCATGAAGCAGAGGGCAAATTGCTCCCCAGTGCTGGTCACCTGTGGCAGCTGGACCGAAGCCCCCAGGGTGTGTTTCCCACCAAGTTCACTGTCTCAGGACTGCAGGTCGGAGATGGTCCTACTTGTGCAGCTCCAAGGGGACCCGCGCCTCCTCTCGCGGCGAGGTCTCCCTCGACCAGTTAGAACACCATAGCGCTGCGTGTGACCACAGGGCCAAACGCGACTCTGTGCAATGACAGTTTACATCCACTTTCTGAAAAGATTAATTTTTTCTATGTATAAAGGACAGTATACGGCCTTTGGATCAACCAGGCAATAAAATATGGCTAATTTTATCTTACTTGAGTAGCTCTATTTTTGTGTTTGTGTTACAATTACACTATTAGTGCATAATACATATCTAATGTTCATACCCACATATACTGGGTGTGAGTTCATATTTTTACTGAGAGGCCTGAGTGACCAGCTGAAGAACACAGCCTGGCAGCCCACTGACCACGGCAAAGAGCACCCTCGCCACCCTGCCCGTCTCTTTGCCCTGTGGGCTGACGCCTGTAGATCTCCACACCACCGGCTTCTCTGTCTCCAGGTTTGGCTGTGGCTTGACCTTGGCTTCGTCTCCTGAAGGAGCAGAAGTCAGCCAGCTTTCTTCATTGTGCAGAGTCAGCCGGGCAGCAGGAGACAAGGCGGTGCCCCAGAACCCCAGAGCCGCCTTTCCTGTGCCCACCTTCAGGCTGAGTCCCCTGCAGGGCTCCCCTGGAGAACCCCCGGGGCTGATCCTCCATCAGAGCTCAAGACCCACCACCGCGCCTGCCCATCCCCAGGCCTGGGCTCAGCCGGCAGAACACGATGGGCTTAGCAAGGGCCATCTGAGCAGGACCAGCCCTCCAGGCGCTTACACTTGGTGGCCCGTCCAGAGCAATGCCTGCAGCATGCACGCGTCAGCTTGGGGCCGGGACCAGGAGGGGAAGCCTCGCAGGGCTGCTCGGGGCCTCAGCCTCACCTGTCCACCCCGGCTTCCCCACGGGTTCGGCCTGGTCCGCCAGCATCAGGCAGCACCCCAGGGACACCGAAGCATCCAGGAGAGAAAGGAAAACCCATCAGACGGCTGATTCTAGGCTTCACGGGTGGGGGAATAAACGAGGATGAGGGGCATCGACGGAGAACACCAGGTGGGCTGGCACATGGTCTCATAGCTCCTGAAAGGCGCAGGTGCGCCCCGTGCCGCAGATGCGAGCTGCTGATGCACTCGTGACAGATGTGCTGTGGCACGTTTCTCAGCATAAAGACGGCGCGGGCCCACTGGGCAGGAGCTGCTCAGGGAGGCAGTAGTGGTCACCGCTCACCCTCATCTCTGCTCAGGGCAGCCTGGTAGTGGGGGAACCACACAACACACCGGGAACCAGGCCACAGGGCACCTGGCCACCTGCTGGAAGGTGGGAGCAGGAGGGCCTGGGAGCCCGGGACCTGGCCACCATCGGAACAACGGGCACAGGCATCCTCCTCTGTGAATGAGGGTGGGTGGAGAGGAGATGCTGATGGGCGCCTAGTGCCAGCACCGAGCATGTGGCAGGGGGCCTTCAAAGAGGCGGCAGAGGGTGTGTGCAAGAGGCCTGCACTTCCTGCCAGTGCCACCTGCGGTGGCCTGCCCTCTCTGGGCCATTCGCCACCTGTCAGATGGGGGCACCTGCAGTGCTGGCCCCCGAGGTGCTGTGCGTCTGCTGCTCGGCCAAGCCAGGCGTCCTAAGAGCCCTGGCACCTGCCTTTCTGCAGATGGAGTGAAGTGCGGCTCGGGCTGGGGGTGGCCCTGGCCCCTTGGCTGTGTACCATGGGTGAGTTCCTTAACCTTTCTGAGCCTCTGCCAGTGTGTCAGGGTTCAGGAGGATTTGAGGGAGGTAGTATGATTGGAGAGCCTGAGTATGGTGCTGACCCCATGTAAGTCACTAACCTGGGTCCTCGGCCTCGGCTGGACCGAGTGGGGTCACGGGGTCTGACCTGCCACATTTGGAAACCTCGCTGAATGGGACTGAGACGCCCTCTTCCTCTTCCTTTGCATAAAGCTTGCTCGTCTCCATCAGTGTATGTGGCCTGTGCTCAGGGGTTCCAGCAAAGGTGGAAATAAGAGAAATGAGTCCTGAGCCTTTGTGACCAGTGAGCATTACATTTGTGAGGCTTTCACTGATTCAATTCCGGCCAAAGATTTTTTTTATTTGAAAAAATTGACTTAAAAATGGAAAGATGAATAAGAAAAGACATCTGGTGAAGGACTACAAATCCAGGTATTCGTCCATTCATTCAAAATAATGTGCTGAAAGCCCGTGTGTTCCAAGCTGCACCAGGTGCTGAGAGTGGAGAGGGACACACAGGCCCAGCCCGTGGATCAAAGCATTGCCTGGGAGGCAGGCGGGAGGGCAGCGGAGGACCCTCCGCTTTCCTGCCCAGGAGTCATGTACTCCGGAGGGCTGCACCCCGGTTAACGTCACTCTTGCTGTGGCCAAGTCCACAGCCCATCTCCAGGGCCTTCTAAGTGTGGGTGAGAAGCCGTGGCTTGCTGGGCGGCTGTGAATCAATCCACTGTGGTTACCAGGAGCAACATGCAGTATGGCTCTTAGCGGTGAGCTGTAGACCCATGTTCCGTGGAGGGCTGCATATTGCAGCTCTGAAGTTAAAACACCCTCTGCATCCTTAAACCACAGCAGGGCAGGGGAGAAAGCCGGGCCAAGCTGGTTGTCAAGTCCCTTTTGGATTCTGGCCCCATTTTCACGTTAGTCAGGGTGGCTCTAAGGATCTGCCGGGGTGTGGGGAGCAGCCGTGTGTGAGGACAGAGGACCCCTCCCCACGCCCAGGGAGCAGCCGGCAGCCCCAGATAAGCCTTAACAAGGACCCTTGTCTCTTCACCAGAACCCAGTTTGGAAATCAGAAAACAAACCTTTACTTTGTGCTGTTTTTTATCCCTCCACTTAAAAAGTTACTTGAAGAGTAACATGAGATATTCTGAAGAAGTGAAATGGGCTGACAGAGCGGATTGATTCATATGCTCCTGTTTATCCTGGTTATAAATTATCTTTTCAAGATGTTGAAATCAGGTCATTTTAAAAGAATTTATTAAAAGGTATTGAGAATGCAGGGCCGTGGAGTCAGGAGATGATGCTCCGACTGACAGATTCATGATGGGTTCATCTATTCTGGTAACAGACCTTGCGACCGCATGCTCGCCACACCTTGCACGCTTTGTGTACAACTGGGAGAGAGAAAACCAGAACCCGTGCCGAGGTGGAGGAACAACCTTCTCCACCTCACGCTTGTTTCTAGAGACTGGGACCCCTCCGGAGGGCTGGGGGGTGGAGACTCACAGGCCCGGGGCCCGGAGCGGCAGCAGCGAGGCCCTCGTCTCCCCGTTGCCCCCTTCCCTTTGGGACGCCCCCAGGGGGTGCGGCTGCCCACCCCTCTGGTCCTGAGTCCAGACTCTGGACCGGGCAGGCTTCATCACACGCCCCCATCCCCCCTGAACCCACTGCGCCCCGCACGAGGCCCACGAGGTGGGGTCCACGCCCAGCTGTTTCTAGTTCCCAGCTTCTGGGTCTTAAAAAAAGACTTCCCTTTTTTCAACTTGTTGGGCCGGACACGGGCCCCTGGGGAACAGCAAGTCAAGAGAGGGACCCGAGGGAGGCCTCCCTGCTTACGCCTGGACTGCAAGCCTCCCCGGGCCTCCCTGCGTCCTCCTCCTGTTTCCACAATACAGATTTCATGGGTTATTTTGTATGGTCAAATCAAACGTTATCCCGCGACTGAAAGCCTGAGCCCAGTTACGGAAACTGCCACGGCCTCCACCAGATGGGAGCAAGCGCTCGCCTTCCTGTGCAAACGTCAGGCACTCGTGTGACCTTCCAACCGTGCAGGCGAGTGCGAGTACACGGCAGGCCCGGGAGCGGGCGGAGGGGCCGCCCGGACGGGGACGCGTCAGCAGGGGCAGGCGCAGCCCCTGTACCAGGCCGGCTCTCGCAGGCACAGCAGCCCCCCGACCTGTGGATTCGCGGGGCCCCTCCCCCGGCGGCTTCTCTGCTCTTTCTTTATCTCCAGTTATAAAGCAGCGCCAGGTTTTCTAGTCAGCCATTGCCGTGTCTCCAAGTGGCTTTTCAGTGTCAGTCCTATCAGGAAATTAACTCATCACGCAATGACAGCTGCTAATTTTTTCCCCTTACATGTCAGATGGATCGCCTGCTGAAGCTAATAATGAATCACCAATCCCTGATTAGAAGGTGCTTCCGAAACGTATAACTGCCGTCTGAGCTAACTTTTTTCTTCATGTAAAATGATATCACCCTAGAGGAGGAGAAAACGAATTGTATTCTTCAACAAGATGGAACAGGAGGAGGTAGGCTCAGTGAGGTGCACGCTCTCTTAAATTATGGGCTAATATTCCACAGTAAAATAAGCGAAAACTTACAGCTCTTTCTTTAGTTTGCCCAATGAATGACCACCTTCTTGTTTCCCTAGAATCAGCTCTGGTTGGGCTTCTCAGCTGGCTCCCCAACTCTTGTCTTGTGCCATTATTTTATCTCTGCTCTGGAAAACAAAAGGTTTGACAAAACCGAGATACAACTGCTGTGCACCGGCCACTGGGCCTCCCGGCCACTGTGCCCCGGCTCCTTCGGGAGGGTGGTGGGAGCTACGGCGACTGGCGGGAGGGCAGCCAGGCCTGGGCCTCCGTGGGGTCTCTGCTGTGGTCAGTAGGTGACTGACAAATACCCAGAGGCTCCTTGCTGTCCATCTCCTGGGGCTTTGGGTCCACATTTTGGGACTGAGCTGATAATTAGTGTGCAACCTTCAGCTACACTGACATGGTTCTTCAAAGCAAACGAGGTAGTAAAGAGGTGTCCTTGGTGTCCACGAGGGGTGCACATATGTGGGCTTGCGGTGCTGCGGAAGCTGTTGCGCATCATCCCTCCCACAGCAATGAGGCCTGAAGACCCCAGAAGGAAGCCTATTTGAGTCACAGCAATCATTAAAGTGATCGTATGTGGCTAATGCTTCCTTTGCACAGAAGCCAATCTCTTGGTATCTCTCCACCGTATCTGGCAGGCACTGCTGCCCAACTTGTGTGCAGAAGCTAGACTCAGAACCATTGCCACCCTAGTGACTGGGCAGGGTGGTCCGGGCCTCGCGTGTCAGGTTCCTTAGTTTAACTGGCTGTAGCTTAATACAAAGGGACCTTTCTGGATTAGTATTCAAGAAAATACTTAATTTGCTTAATTTTCTACTTTTTTAAAGTTCTACTGTGTCTTCTAGCAAAACCTTCAAGGCGGC
The DNA here is from genome assembly GCF_030020395.1 of Manis pentadactyla. Taxonomy (NCBI): domain Eukaryota; kingdom Metazoa; phylum Chordata; class Mammalia; order Pholidota; family Manidae; genus Manis; species Manis pentadactyla. Next base: position 154,829,685 of record NC_080024.1, on the reverse strand, counting down.
TACAAACCTGCCCATGTCTTCCTTATAGACAGTCCCTGCTCCAGTAAACGCACCCTGATCAGAGTGGGCCACGCCTCACTCTTCTAAGCGCTCGTTCGTGTATGCTGCTTTAGCCCCCTTCATTCCAGTACCTGTGTAATGAGAGAAAAGGGCGGTAACATTAACCCAGCTCTACAGGTAATTACAGGATACAATAGCCTGGCGAATCCTCTGCAGTCCTTCTGAGCCTCAAAACACCTTCTGTACAATTTTTTTATGCAAAGGCCTGCTCTTTTCATTGTGCATATGACGTGATTGCTGTTTTGACACTGCAGGCTACACTGGTTTTATGAAGGATTAAATGCCACCTGAGACATATTTATCCTAAATAAATCACAAATGGTAAACTGCAGCATGTCAGTGTCAACACCCTGGACTCGGCAGAAAGGTTAGCCATACAGGGCTGAGCACAGTTCGGAATTAGCATCCGAGCCGACTGCGGGCTGCAGCTAACGGGAAGGAATGATCAAGAAATACTTCCACCGAAAAACATCCCCCCCACCAACCCTTTTTTGTCTTTAACATGTATGAGAAGCTTGGAGAGGGGCATCACTTTGTAAAGGTCACCTTTATCCTGGTAACAAACGGAAGTTGATCCTGTCACTGTTTGCTGAAGGCAGTGTTTAAGGAGGGTGAACTGCCCTGCCATTCTTAAGAAACATGAGCAAGTCACACTCAGCTAATTATGAATCTCGCTGTCAAACTTGAAATTTTGCCTTTTATTATTGTTTTGGAGGACAGCCGTACCAAGGGAGCTGGCCTGGGTGGAGGGGACCATGACGGAGACGAGGCAGGAGGGCGGCCACTCCACCCCGCAGGGTGGCTGTTCCCCGCTGCCGTCACGGGAAGGGGCTTTAAACAGTACTTTCATGTAAACTAAAGCTGTTGTGTTGCCTCTTCCTTCTCTCGCATGCCTACTCCCCACCATTTCTATATACTAACTGTAGTAGAATATGTTACTGTCGCCGGATCCGCCCAGGCCACGAGCCAAACACGCAGACACTCCTGCGGTGGGAATCTGGAGGTGCCCCTCGGAAGCCCGCCCGCTCGGTGGGCAGCGCGAAGGGACCGCCGCGTCAGACGGAAGAACTAGTTCTCAGGTTTCTCAGCTGCCCGCTGGTTGACTGCTGGAAATAAAACAGCATCATTATCTTTTAGTGCTCTAGTTTTATTTCAAAGAAAAAGGAAACAGAACAAAAACAACTTTGCATTTGGGGGAGGGGATTATTTTACAACTTTGGAAAAGGAAGGGGAACAATCACATCAAGGAATGAGTTACAGGACCACGAGCCCACGCCCCACAGCTGCAGTGCGCCCCGTCCGCGCGAGGCACGCTGGTCAGGGCCAGGGCTGCAGGGGCGAGGCTGTCTGTTGTGGACGCTGGGTGCCAGCTCATTCACGCTGACATAAGTCACAAATAAATCCTGAAAAGTGATGTCAATACAAACATGTTATAAAAGCGAAATATTGATATGAACAATATTTTCCAAAGTGCACATTTCATAGATAGACTTTATTGTATGAAAGTAAGTCAAAATTAGAAGCATGGGGTTATGTTAATCAGGGTATATTTTAACTGAGTATAAGCGCCAGGGGCTTTGCTTAACCACAGGCTTCAGGTTTCCTTTAGCAGAGGGCAGCCAGTGCGACGAACACCCCCAGCACTGCGGCCAGGACCCCGACGCGCCGGGCGAACTGACGGTCTGGGGACACTGATCCTAACATTTCAAGGCAATGACAGGAGCGGACTGCCTCAAGAAGGTAATGGTGGCAGCTGCAGGCGCGACGCCGCACAGTAACGGGGCAGCACGGCTCCACGCCCGGCAGCCAGCGTGCGTGCCTCCGGCCACACGAGACTGCATCCTTCCTTTCCCACCACAAGGGACAACCCCAGCAGGGCTGGAATGGGAAACATCTGTGGGGAAAAACCCAGAAAGGAGTTAAGCTTCTCCTCAGCACATGGCTGGGGCAGAGGGAAAGGGGCCCTCAGGAAAGCGCCGGTGGTCCCTGGGCGTCAGTGCCCCTCGGACACCCCGGTCTGCTGGGAGTGGGTGAAGCTGGGGGGCGCCTGCCTGCACCCTGGTGCAGGCCCTGCTCAGGCTTCCTGGGCGCCGTTACTCTCTCTCTGGCTCTGGATCACGGTTGCTGCCGGGGAGCCGTCTTGGGTATAAATGACCATACTGGTCAACTGCTCAGCCGCGCTCTGGACCACAGCTTCGGCACTGAGCGCGGCCCCAGCCTGCAGGACCCCCTGAGAGTCCGCCGTCCCCAGCACGGCGTGGGAGAACACGCCCGCCTCATCCTGCACCCCCGGGGGCAGTTCTGTCACGAGGTAGTGAGTCGCACCCTCAGGGAAGTCGCTGCTGGACTCCTGGACCACAGCTTGGACCAGCTCCTCGGTCACGATGATCTGGGAGCCCTCCCGGGCCAGCATGTGGACGGCGCCCTCTTCGTTCACGATGACCTGGGCGACGCCTTCCTTCACGAGCTGGCCGGCCACAGCCGCATCGCACACGGCCAACTGGAGCACGCCCTGCACTGCTTTCCTGAAGGCCACCTGGGCACGCTCGTGCGAGGCGATCACGGCCGAGGGGCGGACCACCTGGGTCAGCACCTCCATGGGCTCCACGGCCACTGGGCCTTCCTGGATGTCTTGGAACATGTGGATCTCAGGGGCGCTGAGCTGCGCGGGGGCATGGGGCGCCTCCTGGCTGGCCAACTGCACCAGCACGTCTTTGTGGCTGGTCCTGCCTTTCTCGTCAGGCCCGGCCCTGCCTTCTGCACCTCCCAGTTCGGTGACCGCGCACAGCAGGGCATCCAGGGCGGAGGCCGTGTCAGGCAGGGGCATGGCGGCCTCGGCGAGATCTAGAATCTCCTGCTTGGCCCCCTGCTGCATCACAGTGCTGCCGGGGCTGAGGGGCTCGTCCAGGCCCGCGCCCCCCACGACCACCACCTGGGTGGCTCCATCAGTCAGCTGTTCTGGCAGGACCGGCCCAGGTGCCACGCTGCCTGCATGTGCCCCACTCTGGCTTGTGGTGATGACTTGCCCGTCTTCCGTGATGTGCACCACCCGGGCCACCTGGCCGGCCAGCGCCAGGGTCTGCAGTGTGGCGGCGGCCGTCTCCTCCACGGAGGAGTCCAGGGCGATCTCGCCGTCGTAGCCCTGGATGATGATGACCTGCTGGACCTGCTCGGGCGGGGCCGCCGGCCGCGAGCTGCTGCTCCGCAGGGGCCGCTCCCTGGCGGGGGGCTCCTCTGCCAGCGCGGCCGCGGTGAAGGGGCTGTCTGTCTCCACGAAGGTGGCTCCTTGGCCCTTCAAACGGCATTCGTAGGACTTGGAGACAATGCCTATGGGAGATAAGGACCAGTTAGAGGCTAGACAAGTGACTGACAGGCTTAGGAGAAAGAACATTTTTCTAATGCGCTTTAAACCCAAGCAGAACCACTACTGTGAACCATTGGCAGCCGCGGAGGGCCCTACACAGACCCTGGCAGGTCTGCTGCTGGCTCAGGAGTGAGTGAAGCTGTGATGTTAACAGGTGCTTCCCGGTCTCCAGGTTTGTCCAGCCACTGTTTGCTTCTCCGATTCCTAGAGGAGGAAAATGGTCACTCCCCTCATCCACTGTCATTTCTGACAAGACACGCGGTCATGGGCGGCAGGAGGCTCAGGAGGCAGTCAGTAGCAGTATCTTCCGACCCAAAGGAAAATCGTTCTTAAGTTTACAAACAGATGCAAGGCGGGACGCAGGGACCTGCACACACCCCGATCTCCTCTGGGGTGATCTGTGACACAGACAGTGCTTATTTAATGACTTGACGGGGTCAAAATATGACTGTGAATTGTAATCTTCCTTTTCATAAAAAAGAGACTGAGTTTATTTTCTTCTTTAAATCCTAACTTTTCTGTTAGTTTTCTTTTTATTGCCTCCTGTGATAACACAGTTCCTATTTTCTTCTTTAAATCCCAACTTTTCTATCAGTTTTATAATAAGTTTTCTTATTATCAGCTCCTGCCCTCCTAAATAAGAGAAATGATCTCTAGTATTTTCGTAACTCAATGGCAAACCCATTATTGAAATGTTCTACTTTGTTTAAAGTAGGTCATTTTTTAAAAGTATACTTTATCTTTACCAAATGAAAGAAAATTATTATAAATTGCTAGATTATTTATTGCTAGCATCCCTTAAAAATAAGACAACAATTTTGCTTACCCTGTCAGGGCCATCCTGTAAGAAAGGATTTCCTTTAACAGGGAATCCACTCCGAGGACAGACCCCATACAAGGCCCATCTTTCTAGCAGGTACAAAATCTCAGGCAGGACCCATGGAAGCTGTTAAGTCCTATTTGCTAAGAGGACATCTAGGCTCATACTCAGCTGTAGGCAGTGGTACCAGATTTAGAAGCACACGTTAAGTTCTAAAGCTACAAAGTTCCGGCCCAGTTCCACATGTGGGGCTGTGAAGCTGTGATGATCTGCATCCACTTGTTCAACAGAAAGAATCACAGGAAGTCATACCCTGCATCCCCTTTAACTCGAGGCTAGCGGGAGCCTCCCGCCTGGAAGGGCAGGGAGCGGAGGGGCTCCGGTGGCACTTGCTGGCTGGCATGGGCATGGAGCTGGTGATTCCAGCTGACCGGCTTACTAAGGCCAGCACACCTCTGCTTTCTTATTTACCCTCCTAGGCAAGTGGAGGACACCCAGGGCCCCCCGCCTGCTAGTTCCCGACGCCTCCAGCTGCGAGCACGCCTAAAGCCTAGTGCCTGCAGCCCCGGATGGCGTCACAGGATGCGGCCTTCACCCTGGGACCCTGCCCCTGGGGCTCTGTGGGCGCTCCCGGGGTTCCTCGAGGCAGGGGAAGCATCTGAACAGGGTGCCCTGGAAGAGGCCACGGGGCAGACCTCCCTACCACCCCCCTTCACCTGCCAAACAAAAGACAAACGCACCCTCGGGAGAAGTGACACTCAGACGGTAGATGTGAGACCCGGTGACCGCCACAGACCAGGGAAAGAGAGCCCGAACCGCTGTCCACCTGCTGTATTGTAGCCTAATCTCATGCTCTCTTCCGAACTTTAATCCTCCCTCAATTCTCTCTCGTCAAAGAGGGTGGAATGGCTCAGTGTAGGAGGAGACGGCCAGATAAGGGCGGGCATCCCAGAGCTCCGTGCTCGCAGTTTAAACTGGGTGGGGCGTGCCATCCCTGGCCGACGTGCCATCCCTGGCCAGCTTGCTATCCTCTCGGACCGCAGATCTTCTGTCTGCTCTACAGCCCAATGTCTTCTCTGGCACGCCTGCAGTTTCTCCCCTGCCCTCTGCCTTTCCACATAAGGTGTGACATCCTGCCTGCCTCCATCACACCCTGAACTGGACTGGTTTTTGTCCTTTCTCTAATTTCAAGGTCATTTTCAGTTTATGGTTTGGAAAAAACAAGAAATATGGGAACAAAAAACAAAGAAGGCAGCCTTCAGATTGCCCCCCTTCCCTCCCCAGTAAATTACAGAAGTGGGCTCCCTGCCTGTACAGTGGCCACAGGAGAAGCCACTGTAGTCGGGGAAGCGCACACACCCTCTTCTTGGGTAGCGGCCTTTCCCTCTGAAAGAGAGGCTGCGTGCTTGCGTCTCAGCAATTACCTTCTTTATCTGCAACCGGATGGAAAATCTGGGGTAGAGAAGTAGCCTCTGAATCCCTCACAGCAATGATAAGTGTGCTATTCTGAGCTCCTTCCTGCATTCATCTGAATCCAGAGGTGGGTTTGGCCACTTCCAGACCATCACGGTAAACTACATGGGTAAACACTGCCGCCACGTTGGGCCTCGTGAGCCCAGCGACTCCATCACAGCTCGTAAATGGGAGCGCAGGTCCGGCTTCTGATTCAGCAATTTAATAACTTCAAGTGCTGTCAGTACAGCTTTGAAAAATAGCACCTATAAAATGTAACAGCCTCAATCAGATTGAAAAAGATTCACCCACTGAAGATTCTTCCATTTCGCCCATAATGAATTAATGTCGAGCTATGTAGAAGTTCAAGTGTCATTTAAACCAATGTGAATCTCTTCTGTAACTTTAAATTCTAACTGGCTATGACGAAGAATTTACTGGGTACATCAGCCTCAGTTTTTGAGATCTTTTGAGTAAATATGAACCAGACAGCTTGCTGATGCAAATAGCCAAACGGATTCGGTACTGGAAAGCTGCAACTCTGTACGGGTTTTATCCTGACTGCTGAGTCACTGGTATAGCTCTGAAATTGTCCAAATCTTTAATTGAGCACAGATGCCCAGCATAATATTTATATTAAACTTTACACTTTTCAAAGACAATGTTAGATTTCAGTATGATTATAGCAGCCAATCAAGAAGTGTGTCTAAAACAGTCTTTTTGGACCCGTTTCCAACAGGGCCATAAAGCAGCTTTGAGTAGAAGGTGCAACGAAGTTAAAATGCAACCTAGTGCTGTATACAAATCCCAGTTTACTGGTCGTTTCCCTTGAGGAGAACAGAGAGATTCTACTTCCTTCTCAGAACTAAATGCACTGGACGTGTCTGCCTCGGATGAAATAAGAAGGGTTTCTTTGCAGGGGGGCTGAGGATTTGTTCTCAGAGAAATGACTTCCAATTAGGCTCATTACTCCAGGTCACGATGAAATCGGGTTCCTCCTTCTTTGTCCTTTTTGAAGAGTGCATCTCTGGAATTCGGAGACACAAGCTGCCGAGGAGGGGCGGAGGGGTCAAACTAGAGAGACTCACGGCCCCCAAATCCATGCTAAGGGCTCCGTTTTGCTGTCTGCCCACTTCTGGGAAGCCACAGACACGGTTTAGTACCCGACTTCTTCCTCTGTGTGTGTTATTCTTTTGTTACTGTCATCATTTTTTCCCACAGAATAAATACCTTATGCTTTTGTTAAGCTTACATTTAATTAAAATGTACAGAATTTGTGCAGTAAACTCGAATGAAACAAATAAAACAAGGGCCCCCTCTCTTGAAGGCATACGTTGTGAATGAAAAATGTCATTACAGACTAAAAAATTTTGCAGTAAACAGGGCCTACAGAGAGAAGTTTCCCCTGTAATGACATCCATAAAATACACAAATGGCACTTTTAGTACCATCCTGAATATGGCATTTTCTGTGCTCTACACACAATCTAAATGGTTTGATCATAGAGCATAATACTCCATTGGGTTTATAGAACAATCAATGTTCCATAAAATGATGTATTTATCCAATAGCAGGCTCGGCAGTTACTGGCGCGTGACGTTGCAGGACACAGGCCCAGGCTCCGCGGCGGCACACGCACTGTGCTGGCTGTAAAACTTATCTAACACCACTTCAACAACTTCATCTCATCTGCGTCAAGTAATTTGTTGAAGCCTCAGCTTGGTTAAAAAAAAACTTGTAATAAAAATTCATAGAATTTTCAGGAGAATGAAAGCTGATGACAATAGAAAGGTCACATTGTGTCTCCACTAAAGGGGTCAAAGGTTGCCAGCAGTTCTAAAACTGAAAGTAGATTTCATGCATCGTGTAGCAGATAAAGATGGCGTTAAAAGGACTCGTGTGAGCTGAAATGCCTCGTGTGCTGGGGAAGCCTGTGCTCATATCCTATGTAAGCCACTGGGCTGCTACCAGCCAGCATTTATTTTCCATTTCTTAGCTTCTCCTGTAACAGCACTACATGTTTATACATTGCTAGGTTACTTCTCAGATACTGTGTATGTTTTAGGTTTTCTATCTTGGGAGACCACTAAGCTTGAAAATGTTAGGTTAACTCACTGTCATAATTAAAGAACCTTGAATGTGATGTGATTAAACAAGTAATACTTTTCATATAAAAATTTGGAGCACACATGACAGTGTGATTCTTAAGCCACATATCATTTTTTTCAACTTCAATTTTAAGATATAATTTTAACAAGAATGTTAAGAAATCATACTTAGTGTCTATTAAAATGAAACAATATTAACAGATTATGCTAATAAATTAGAGCCATATTTTAATGTCACAAAAGCTTATAAGTTTCTCAAGTGAAAGCAGGAAAAACGACAAATTAAAATTCAATGAAATATCATCTTAGAAATTTCAGAGCATGAGTAGATTACCCTTACAACAGCAGTCACCCATTGGGTAGCCAGTCAAACTGATGATCAATGATCACCCCGTAACATGTTCACTGTGGGGACAGTAACCCTGCTGGTATTACAGCAGGAAGCCCCTAGGGGAGCTGCTGCCGAAGCCTGCCTCTGAGAAGGGCGTGCCCTCCCCGGCGGGGCGCACCCTCGGGGGCCCTCCCCGGCCTCAGGGCTCTGCAGCGAACCCTCCAGGCCTGCGGTCGGGACTCGAGGTGGGTTACAGGCCCCTCCTGTTCTTATATCCCCACAACAAAATGTCAACTTCACTGCTTTTTTTTTTTTTTTTTTAATAGAGAAAACAAAGGATGGCCAGGACCTTAAGTCTGCTTTTTTCAAGGGTTGGAAATGGACTTAGGCCAGTGTCAATAAAATACATACACAAATTAGAAATAGATTATTAGAGATACAAATTAAGTTTATTTTTAGTCTTTGGCATGCTTGTTAAATATAACAGCTATATTAGTAAGATTTATTTCAGAGCACAAACCTGTTTTGGTAATTCTGAAATCCAAGCGGCTCTGAGCTGGCCTGGACTTACGTTGTGTATATATATATCACAACAAAATAAGTAAAAGTATTTTGGTAAATATCTGCTTTATAGCCGGGTAAACATAAAGGTATCTGTCAAAGAGCTACAGTCAGTCATTGTTCTGTCCTCCACTGCATAACAGCCACTGGCTTATAAGAGATGAGGAAAATTCATTTTCTGTGAAAAATTACCTGAAGTCCACATCATTTCGGAGAGACTCTCTCCCATAAGCTCAAATATACAATTTTATAAGACACACTATGATTCTTATGGGAGGAACACGTAGGTGAGCATGGACACAGACAGACCTAACAAAAATGTTAGTCCTTTTTCTCAGTTTACATCAGTACTACATTTAGAACTGGCAGGGATCGAAGATAACGATTGTAGGACCCCAGAAATAAATACCAAGATATTCAGAAAAAACAAAGAAAAAGTTTAATCTCAAGTTGGCAACTTAAGATTGGCCATGTTTCTGACTTTATCACAAATCATCTCCATGGGTCTAGATATTTCCATGGGCACTGGAGAGTGACGAAGAAAAGAGTATTTTACCTTTAAAGCCACAGACCCTAGGACATTTGGTGTTCTATCAGACCTCAGGTATATATTATCATTTCCATGCCAGGAGATCTAATGGGAGCCACACATGCAGATCTCACGTGGAAGAGACAGACAGCCCTTTAAGGTCATCTGGACAGGCTTTGGGAGGAAGGTGAACTGAGGGCGTGGCTAACTGGTTCCCTGCCTGCAGAGGCTGGCGGCGGGGCGACAGGGGACTGTGACACAGCCAGAAGACTCCGGAAACCTGACTCGTGTGACAGAAATAGTGACATCACGTTTCCGAAATATGATGAAATGGGACTCTAAGGTTAGACTGTAAAGTGCTCTGATCTTGTCACTTACCCATGAAGAGCACTTCTTAAAAACAGCTCCTTGATTTACTAGCAGAAGTGCTCAAATGTCTTGAGCCCTGTCTGGAACAAGGCGAGGGATGGGAGAGGAAGCGATGCTGGAACCAGCACCAAGCGCGCGTGGCATCCTGCACACATTCTGGGGTGTCAAGATCAGCCCCGGTCACCGTGAGGGGAGGCCTGCCCCGGACGTGCTCTTTCTATCCCACCTCCCACGTGAGCAGTTCCCAGGGCACACATGGCCCCGGGGGACTCGGCCGTCATCCTGTTCCTCTGCACATGTCTGCACCAGTGTTAGTGTAGCTGCTAAAAGGTGAGATGCACCCTCCACACTCACGCTTTTGGGGAACCTGGGGGCTTGTATAGGCTGTGGAGTTCCAGGCCCGGAACGCACAGAGTCGACCCGGTGACCATCAGAGATTCGGCCAGCAGCCCACTCTGCTTACTGTGCGGCCACCTCCCTTTGACTTAAATACATTAACTCAGACTAGCACTAACATTCTTTGTGCTGTGGAATCAGGAAATCTGGAAGCCCAAAGACCTTTTCCTAATGTCCTCTGACAGTCTTATAGAACTCCCAATATAGATAACACAATATTAGGAGACAGAGCCCATTTTCCAAAAGTTGTACAAACATCACACATACTTTAAAAGGTAAAATTATGCAAATATAAGCCAGCCAACATCGTTAGCTGAGCATCTTCTAACAAGGCTGACTTAAAAGGCTAACAAGGCAGAGTAAACTTGTCTCCTTTTGTTTTTCTGGCCAACCCTATATAAAAAGATCACATTCATTTCTGTAGCCTGCTCACACTCCCCGTATGCTCTAGCATCTTCACCTCTTTCCTGAGGAGGCGAGGCGAGGCAGACATTTGTCTTCATTGTAGACACTTCTGGAGGAAGGTAAAGAGCAAACCTCCCCAGTAACAGCACAGAGGCACCATTAAAATCAAACTTACAGTAAACAGAACCTGCAGCTGGGGTAGAACGCTCACTGTTAGTATTTTAATTATCAGCAAAGCTTTCGGAGGTCTAACATCTGCTCGAAGCTGAATGACAGCAGCTACTTGCTATGCTCGAAACAATGCAGACTTCCGTGCATCCTAAAATCCACCCTCTGTCCTGGGCACATCGCTGCTACTTTCCTATTATGTTTGCTGGCTCTGTGTGTGTGCGGGTACGCTGAGCATCTTGTTGAAGGCAACCCAGTAAGGCCAGAGCCTGCGAGGTGGTGCCTGGGTCTCTGCTGCTACGGTGGCCAAGCACTGGGAAGGATCTGACCAACGTGCTTACAGCAACTTCTAGGACAAGCAGAGGGAGCGGAGGCAGCTCAGAACACTCTGGGGCATTCTGTAAGGGCAAGCGAGGGCATCACTACGGCCTCTCGGCTAACTCAGGGAGGGCATCTGAGTGCTGGGCTGGTGCTTGGCCTTCTCAAACGTGAGGACAGAGAGGCGGCAGCAAGGGCCAAGGCAGACACTGCCGTGGTCAAGGTGGAAGACAATAATGTACTTTCTTTTTAATCAGTGAATACTACAATCTTTATTTTAAAGATCTTCCTAAATATCTAAGTTAAACTCCTACATTAAAATTGCTGATTATCTATATGCCTGGGATAATAAAGTTTAAAATGGACCGAAAAGATATTAAACCAAAGTCAAATTTTGAGCCTTGAACCACTGCTTGGAAACAGGCAGGTAATACAAACTTGTAAACTAAAGTGATGAGTAAAACTCCAGCGGCTGAACCTCAGCTTCATGAGACAGAGAGTGAACGTCAGCAGGTGTTCCTCCAAGCCTGGCTCTCCGAGGGCAGGGGACTTGGGAGAGGCATCCTCTGAAAGGCCCTTTCTGCCCCCACTATGCCACCCCAGGGGCCCTGGGCCGTTGTAGTCAGAGCAGGTGGGACATTAGCCAGTGCCCACGCTAGACACGTGGCTGTCTAACCTCGTCTAAAGGTGACACATTGTGTCTCCACGCTGATGCATGCCATGTGCTCCTCCAGCACATGTCCGTGGTATGCGTGGTGAAACGGCGTGATGCCTTGGGACGGGGGTGCAGTCAGCGCCAGACATGACGCCACTGTCTGGAGGAGGTGCAGACCTGAACTCCGACATTACCCTTAGCTCACTAAGGCGTTTAAAGGTGTGTGGCCCAGGCAGCACATGGTGCCTGCCCACCAACTGCTCTTTGAGAAGAGCTGGATGGCGCTCCCTGGCAGGCGGGCAGGCCAAACAGCCCACGGTGTGCTGAGTGCTGCTGTGGAGACAGACGCCCAGGAGTAGGAGCCTTGCACGGTGCACACACACACAGGAACACAAGAGCAGAGCCATGTTCCGGTGTCAGGCAGCAGCCACGCCACACAGCAGCCCCCGCGGATGCTTCGTATGGGGAACTGAGACTCCGACACACTGGAGACTCAAACCCCATGCATAACCCAAACTCAGGAGCTCCCGTGGGGGACACGGTGACGTTGAACAAGTCATGCCCAGTGTTCACATGGACACATGGCCGGCTGCCCCCTAATAACGAAGCTTAGGGAAGAAGAGCTTAGAATGGGCTCAGTGGCCCTCCCACCCCTGGAATTTCCTAGTCACAAAGTAAAGCTGTACTCGTGGCACTGGTGGACCTTCAGGGGTCACAGAAGCAGCAGGAGGGGGGCCGGAGCCCTGAGCTGTTTAGGGAGGAGGAGGGGTGGCATCACCCTGCATTCATCTTCACCTGCTTTTCTGTTTTTGATGTCAAGGAGGCAAAGCTGATCATGTGTGAATGTGCATCCCCTGTACCATGAACAGCTCCCAATGAGTTAATTATGCAGCTTCACATAACAACAGGCTGATGACTACTTTCTGAAAGTTAAACATTTTATATGCTCAATCAAATGTCAGATTTCATGTTTTCTCAAAAGCTACCTACTCACCACGCTCTCACATGACCATGCACACACATGCAGGCATGGCTCATCTGTTCCAACCAGCTTCGTCCTGTTTCCGTCTGCTCACCACCACACCCCTCATCCCAGGGCCTTCACTGAGTGCTGCCCTGAGGGGTGACTTGAGGCTGGACAAGGCTGGCAGTGCGGCTACCAAGCCAGAGAGGGCAGGCTCTGCTCCACAGGGTGTCACCAGACACCTCCTGAGAAGCCCCTCCAGGGGCCTTGGCTGGTAATGGGCCCCGATTAGACCCCGACGAGCACCATGCAGCTGGAGTGTAAGTCTAGAGACCTGATGCTTGAGTAGGGCTTGTTATTTCTTTAGTTGCTGTTAAAGTTTTTAAGGGGTAAGATATCTAAGGGACTGTAAGAGCTTTAACACCTGCAAGGTTCAGTTTACCTTCCTTATGGGTTCGTCTGTCTTCTCTGAAACCTCAGATAAGATTCCCTTTACATTCATGTGACTTCGATGTGATTCCGGTATCTCATTAAGAATTATTGTGATGGAAAATAAAATCGCATCACTGACTGTCCTGAAGACGAAGCAGTAGGTGGCACAGAAATGCACAGATGGATTTCACTTAGTACTAACTCAGGGGAATAAATACCCACCACGGAAGTTAACAGCTTGACAACAAGTAGAATATTCAGGTTCCCCCCATGAACACAGCTGAGCACGTCTGTGGCTTGTTACATTTATGACCTATGAAAAAGTTTCTCAGTAAACATGATGGAAATGTCTAGGTTTTAAGGCAACTATATTGAAACTTATCCATAGAAAATTAGCTACTTAAATATTTTTTAATCATATATTTCTTTAATTTGCAAGTCACTTCAGGTTTTATAGGGAAATTACATGGCTGCTCTTCCAGCCCTTTGTCTGTGCCTCTGACACACTGAATTAGAATTATTCACGAGCAGACCCCTCTTTCCCCCCCGCATGCCAGCTCCTGGAGTGCTGGGCTCTGTGCTCACCATGCCTCCATGGCATGCCATGCAGTAGGCCTTGATCACACTGCTTTAGAAAAGGACAAGAACCTTTCTTTATGCAAAAGTTCCTTACAGAATAAAGGGGAGGGGACAACCTTTAAAATCCCCTCCAATAAAGAGGGGGAGCAGAGCAGTGGGGTCAGCACTCCCGGACGTGACTCTGCACTAGGCCTGGAGCCAGCACTGCTGGGAGACACTTGTCTGCGACCACTGGCATTTCTGCACATCTTGGGAGCTGGAGTGCTGACTGCCTCTGTTCTAGATCACTTTTTCAAGGATGTTTCTAGAGCAAACAGCCTTGGAAGACAGAGATAGTATCTTCTTCTAGAGCAAAGCACAGATATATTTACTGCCCAGTTTAATAAGAATGAGAATTTCTCTGGAGAAAGGACTGGCCTGCTTCCTGCTCACGATAAAGGTTCGGGCTCAGTCAGATTCCTCCCCTCAGGCTGCGCGCCTCAACATCCCACGGTGTGCACACGTGCCACACAGCCTCTTCACGTCACCTGTGGAGCTGAGATCTGGGGATGAGGAGAAAGGCTGACTCCCTGGTTACTGCTATTGCTGTGACTAATAAGGTCCTTTGCTCTGATCCAGGAATCTTGTGTCTTCTGCTCACATCCATTAACCTGGAAGGATAACTAACTAGTTTGCAAGCTGGGTAAAATCTCAGACATTCATAGTTCTAGACAGTTATCTGAATCCCTTATGTCTTGGAATCTTGATCTAAAAAATGGGAATAAGAATTATTGCCTTTAAGAGTGAGACAGTCCATGTAAACTGCGTATTTAGCTCTGGTCCTGACCCATAGTAAGGCCTAAATAAGTGTTAGGCCTCATTATTATTATTTTAAGTAAAATGCATCATAGTTAGGCTGTATTTTTTGAAACTGGTAGGCAATGCAACTAACCAATGTGGTTATGTACAGTAATCTTGTTGCTAAACTACTTCAAGTACGTCACACATGAAACAAAACTACATTTAATGTGAGCACATGCAGACTCCTGCAATTAGGAGTCAAAAAGAAAAGCTGCTCAAAGCAGGATGGAGAGAAGAGGACCTGCACTTGTAGCTGCCCATACGGTCCACGCAGCACTGGGGCTTCGTCTGCACAGTGCGGGGCTCAGAAGGGGCGGGCACCGGCCCCTGGGGCCTGGCCAGGTCATGCTTGGAGCGCCCACGGAGGTGGGGGTCCACATTTTAAGGGAAACACTGATGAATAGGTATGAATATGGAAAAGAAAAATGATAATAAAGTTAGGGACTTGAAGACACAAGGTGGTTTAAGCCTTCAGATATTAAGGGAAATGTGACTGGGCTTGTTCCGTGTGACTCCGGAAGGCAAAACTGGGGGAAAGAGGAAGTCCTGGTAAGTGAGCTCTGCTTCAGGAAGGCCACCCACGCCTAGAAAGGGGGTCCCATAAGGAAAGGTGGGCCGGGATACTGCAAAGAGGACTGAAATTCTCGGTTAATCACTTAGATTCGGATTCTAGATCTACCGAAGCTGGGAGCACAAACCCTACTAAATACTCAGGAACCTATCAAAAGTGACAAACACCCGGTTTTCCAGGATACGTTCAAGGAGACGCGCCGGGAGGAAGGCCGAGCTGTGTGATGTCAGGGCCCCGGGCTCCGTGGCTCCCATCTGTGCCTCTTCAGGGGCTACTACCTCCTTCAAACGCACACAGATTTGCCCAGATAGTTGAATCCGCCCAAGCTCCTGTGGGCAACACCCACTTCTCCGCACCTTTATTTCTGTTTGCAATTGTATATGTGTCACCAGACAGGGAAATCTTGATGAACAAGCCCAGAGGAAACGTAACTGGGCATGGTTCCTTTAGACAGATGGGATGGCCGTGGGATCATGACAGCACCTGGGAGGCCCCAGCAATGACAGTGTGGGCGGGACAGGCAGGCCCCTGTGCAGCTGGGTCCCTCTGCCTGGCCACTCGGCGCAGGCACTGCAGGCTGTGTCCCGTCCGCCCGGACCTCCCTCTCTTCCGCAGCCCCTGGTGGATTGCCCTCCCTCTGCCCTCGCCTCTCCCCTCTCAAGGGTTGCCCTCCCTGCATCCCAGGCTCATTGAACCCCAGCTTAGCTGCCTCCAGGAGGCGGCTGCCCAAGAGGCTCTGAGAAAGGCCTGAGGGGGCAGGCAGTGAGACAGGATCATGTGTCCCGGGGAGAGGGCGCTGGTCCGGCTGGAGCCTGGGAAAATGCCCTGTGGAGGGAATGCCATTGAGTGTGCCATGATCCAGGGCTTGAGAGACGTGGCAGCTGCAACACTTACCACCCCAAGAGTGGTGGCCGGTTATACCAAGTGGTCCTGATCAACCTTGCAGAGGGATAACCCAAGACCAAAGGCCTTGAAGGATGCAGCAACGTGGGAGACCCAGAGGCCCCCAGGTGAGGAGCCCTAACCTTAGGCCAGAAGAGTGAGCGCAGGGAGCCGGGCTGGAGAGCAGCTGGGTGCGTGACAGCTGATGCGGGCACTCGGACAGCAGCCCGGGACATGCGGGCACAGGGAAGGCACACACTGGGTGGGTCTGTTTGGGGCAGTCAGAAGAACCATCAGAGAATCACGTTGCATGAGGGGACCCAGGGGACACGCCAGCACACAGGCCATCAGGAATGTGCCGGTGAGACGGATGACAGGTTCCTGTGATTCAGAGGTGGCGCTCTACTGCAGGCAGCCCTGACAGGAGGGGAGATGGCTCCTTACCACCCATGGGATGACGGGCCCTGAAGTGACAGGCTTCCCACCGAAAGCCAGGAGGTGGTAACTGACGGGCAGGGTTAGAGGGCAGCCAAGAGGACCTGGCCTGCAGGGGGCCATGCGGAGAGTAGGAGCATGGCTCCCCCAGGGAGAGGCCAGGCCGGGGGCCAGCGGGTGCTGCTCCATATCAATAACCCGAGGGGCAAGGACGCAGGGGCAGGAGGCACGGGGCGCTTGGCCCAATAAGGCCCTGTGCTTGGCTCGGTACCTGGGAAGGGCTGGGCCCTGGGAAGAAGGCCTGCAGCGGCTTGGCACACCAGGGCTCCTGAGCCCTCCCCCACGGAGGATGCCTGGGGAGTCAGAGAGCCCTCACACCTCCTCCGCGGGACGGTCACCGAGGGAGTCCTGGCTGATGTCCAGCCCACAGTGGGCTTCAGGGGCCCACAGACGCAGCAGTGCTGGCGTCCTCAGGGCCCGCGTGTCCAACTGGAGGGCAATGCATGGCACTGGATGGGCTTACCTGGACCCAGGCTGCTGACCTGGGCATTAAGAGCTACCACAGAAGAGGAGGCCCAGGGAGAGCCTGCCCACTCAGGAGGGGCCTAAGTCCCAGCACAGCACCTGAGGAGTGTGGCCAGATCATGCCGTCCTGATCAGGCCACAGGCTCACAGGGAACAGAGCGGGTGGATGCTGAGAGGGCTCCTGACTCCACTAGTGCACAGCACTGGCTCTGCAGAACCCAGAGGGATGCTAGAGAATGACTGTCCTGAGCGAAGCAGTAGCCTGGATCAGACGTACTGTGCTGCGTATTCGGAGGGCAGCTTAAATGGCCCCAGGACCACGGAATGTGGCCACGGATTTGATGAACGCTTCTTTCCCACTCTGATTAGAAAAAAGAATGGAAATCATCTGTGTTTGCATGGGATTGGCAACAAGATTCTTTCACGGTTTATTTCAAGGCTAGTTAACTCTCCCAAGCCCTGCCATGGTTGGTTTCGTCCAAAGAGACTAACGTGCCTGACATTTCAGAGAGCGTCACACATTTCCAGACGTGGACTCTGCCACATTGAGCAGGCTGGGCAAGCAAGTGGCTGCACGCTGGGGGCCTCAGCAGAGCAAGCAGAGTCCAGAGGAGGAAGACAAACAACCAAGAGTCAGGGCGTGCAGTCCCGAGGAGCTGCGGGCACAGTGCACGGGGCCCGCTGAGATGTCTCCTCCAAAGTGACAGTCACTGTCACAAGGAAGGAAGCGCAGTGCCTGGTCAGCTTCTCTAGGTTCTGGAAGAAACGGTCCTCTCCTTGAATGCTTTTCCACTTCATATCCTGGTAACATGGGAGGCTGCCAACCCCGAGGAGCGCCTGGCGCAAGCAGCCTGCCCCGAGTCCTGACCCATTAGGGGCGGGGCTGGTGGGGACGGATGTGGGACCACAGGCTGAATGCTTGTATCCCCTCAAATCTGTATGGGGAAATCCTAAGCTCTAAAATGATGAGTGACCGTGTGAGGAGGCGGGGCCTTTGGGGGGTGATCAGGCCGTGAAGGTGGAGCCCCACGAATGGGACCAACGCCTTGAACTGGGCACAGAGCTCGCTGCCTGCTTCCATCGCATGAGGACCTAGTGATCAGACAGCCCCCTTCTCGGCCAGGGGCTCACGCAGGGCAGGAGCAGGGGTGGGGCAGAATTCACAGACTCCCAGCTCTCCCGGCTCACAGGGAGCAGCTTCTCGGTCTGGCTTGGGTCTCCGCAGCCCAGGCAAAGCGTCCGTTTGCTTTGGGTCCCAACCCTGAATTCCTGCTTCCTTGTCTCTTCATTCTCAGTCTGATACCAGATCAACAGAAGCGCCCACCGATCCAGCAGGCACTTCTGGCCCTCCAGCAGTTTGCTAAGGGGCCGTGCAAGGTCACGCACAGCAATAAGGGCAACTGTTTCCGTTTCTATTTCAAGAAAATCAATCAAACAAGTATTTAAATATTTTCTCCTGTAACTACAGAAAAGCCTGAGGCTCCAAGTCCTGCTCTGTGAACCTGAACATGACCATTTGTGACACACCCACCCACTGGGTCACCGCAGTGCCAATACTGGCTTGGTGGCTCTGACCAGTACAGAATTTTAACGTGTTTCCATTCTCAGTCATATTCCATTTAACTTAGATCCACAACAGACAGCTGTTTAATGCCTAGGAGCGTAAGAGACAGTGACAGTAAAATGGAAGTCACGAGAGAAACTGCAATGATAGTAATTCTGCAAATTTGCCTCAAATTGACTTTCAGAAAAGATCCTTCACTTGTGATCATTTGATCAAGATTCTTATAGAGCACCTAAAGGTATCTAGCATTTCAAAGGCCAATCAAAAGGAGGAAATATTACAGCCATATATATACAATATCATATCCCAAAGAGAAAGAAAGCATGTTCACTTAATTTTTTAAGAATAATGATTGTGCACTAGCAAAGTATGTTATTTGTAAATAGGTGCTTGCAAACTGTAGGCTCTCTTATACTGTCATTTCAAAACAAGGCACACACTTTAAACAATTATAAAAATGTATGAAAATAATCTAGATGAATTTTTTAAAGGCACAAAATGCCATGGACTCCAGGGTCAGCCCATGAGTGCAGCTCTCAGTCTGAACGTCAAACTGAGAATGAGATTCCTGAGGGACAAGAAGAGCATCCCGTCGGTTCTTACTGGCAACATGCTTTGGGCCAAGGGAAAGGTGGGCTTGGCTGGCACCTGCACAGCTGACTGTAACCCGAACCCAGGTAACTGAGTGGCGCAGTCACCCGGGCAGCATGGGAGGCCGAGAGAGAACAAAGTGAGCAAAGAGGCCTAGGGGATGCTGACAACTGAAGAAGGTCAAAGCCAGTCAGGACGACTGTATAGTCAAGATCCAGGTCCTGGACGGCAAGAAAGATGAGGGGGATCAACCACGTGAGGTGCCAAGAAGAAACGCCTTGCAGCCCGGAGGCAGGTCTGGCCAGGTAACGTGCCGAGTGACCAGGAAGACTGCGCACTTACCCTTCAAATTAGAGGACTGCCGAGAGTGGTGAGGGCGGGGGCGGTGCCTGGCGGAACACGGAGCGGGAGGCCCGGGCTCGCACCACGGCGGGTGTGCCTCGGGACACGTCAGCCTCGGTCCGTTACTGACATGAAGGTACAATTCTGGCAATTTCCCTTTAGAATACATGGCTAATGCACTATGAATATCAACACATGGCATTTTTGGACAGAAATCAGAATACAGCACTATCTGATTGGGGGCTTCATTGATAGAAGAGAAGGAAGGTACGTGAAATGTGGAGGGGCCTCCCCGGGATGTGGAAATTCCTGTTCACCCTCACTGGTGTTCACTATTAAATGTCATCAAATATTTTTGTGGACAAAAATGTCCCACTCTTTCCTGGAGCCACAAGACAATCAGAATGACAGTACTGAATTAATTCCTCATTTGCTGGCTCAAAGAAACTCAAAGCTGAATTGCCAAAGGGCAAAACGGGGTGAGTGACATCATCCATCTCGGCTCTTAGACACGTCCACTTGATTATGGCGCTTGCCCGTCTGTGTTATCCCGGTGACCTTAACAGCTGTTGTCTTACTTCATTACGGAGTGCCAAGGTGTCTATTAGCAGGAACTATGCTTTGAAAAGTATTATTAAATATCTGGAATTCTTAATGGCAATTTCAGGAAGTCCAGCAGATACATCATACATATAAAGTGAAGGAAAAAGTACCCCCTAGGAAATTCTCCATTATGAAAATATGTCTTAAAAAGCCACCCTATGCCTGCAGCCTGCCCAGGGGCCAGGAGCCAGGGGCCAGCAGTGCAGCCACCTGAATTTCACGTGCTGTGCCTTGAAAACCCAGCCTCAGAGGATGGGCCTCAGCCGTGTTCTAGGCGCTGCCTAGTTCTGGTGTCTAGGCCTCCTTTTAGCTAGTTACTCCTGCTGATGAGAACACGATCGCCTTTCTGCTCGTATTTCTGATGCTTCCTGCTAATGATTAAGGCAGCACAGATAACCTGTGTATCAGTCTTCCCTACATAGCATGTATACAAACAACCCTTAAAATTATAATTTTACCACTTCACTTGGCTGGGCTCTTTCTTAAAACATGCCTTTATTATTCAATTTTTGGTTTCACTGTCCCACTTTTTGAATTCATTTACATGAAGAATCACGCTCTTAAATATTCTAACTTATATATTCAAAGTTAGCTTGGATTTTTAGATTTAGCCTTATTAATAAAGACTTCGTTCCTTTTCAGCATGAAAAGAAACTGCCATGAACATAACAATTCATTGGCCCAAACTTAGCTTGGACATACTGAAGGAAAGAGGACAAGGGACATTGGGGAAAAAAATGTAAGTAAGATACTTTTTAGCTTGCACCTTTGCAGAAAATGTGTACTTGGAGAAAGAATGTTTATTTGTTTCCTTTAACCAGTCGTAGCCTCGACACTGTGAAAGAGGAGGATCGGGAGGGGAGGCAGCTGGGCCCTGATTCCTTGCACAGCTATCAAAGGCGCGGGCCCGAGGCGGGCGCGGCTGTCCGCATGAACCGGTCCCAAGACTTGATGGTGGAGCCGGGACTCCACGGGGCTGCGGACCGGTTCAACTTCCTGTTGGATTATGAATGCATTTTAATTGGAAGTATCAGAACTACTAAAACTTAAATAGAAACTTAAATAGAAAGAGGGAGCGAAGCGGTGCAGCCAGAGTGGGTGGAGGGGGCCAGAGGTGCCCAGTTTCCTGCCAGTGTTTCTGAGAAGGCCCGCGGTGCTCGGTACAGGGTTACAAACCCAGCAGGTTAGACACGTCTTGGCTTCTCCCTGTTGCAGAATTCCACGATGCCATGATACTGTCGATATGCTCCGGACAAGCAGAGCAACCTGATTCCGACCACTGCTTTTAGTCTATAGAAAACATCTATTGACTGGTCTCATATTGTTACCTTTTTAGAATGAGGTTCTGCAGTCAATCCTGTCCTCTAAGGATATGAATAATAAACATTCTCTTAAATACCTAACATACCTCCACCTCCACAATATAGTAGCTTATTGTGTTATTTAGAACTGGAAATTAATAGGCTGGTTGTAGCATTATAGCTCAAATGGATTTACAGTTATCATATTTGGCCCAGTGTGATTTCAAATAAGAATTACTTCTGATCATTTGAATGGAAATTCGGAAACATTAAAAGAAGCCATGTTTAAACTGGCTGGTTCATCACATGCAAATAGTGTGCATTAAGATGGGAAATACTCGTTCATAAAGATAATGAAAACTGACATCAATATAATAACAGGTTTATAGATTCTGAGACTTATGCAAGCAATAGATATACTCATTCTGCCTAAAAACACATTCATTCACCTCACCCAATTCATATTTGATCCGCAACCCCAAACAAAGCCCTTTGGTCTGTTAGCATGAAACCTTACAAAATTACTCAAGATTCTCGACATTAAGTTTCCATGTTTTAAAGAGAACAGGGTACACGGGTGACAAGTATGATAGCCGAGAACAGTGCAGCAGGCAAAGCAGGGGATGGATGGGTGCCCCAGCCTCTGGCATTCACAGAACAGCCCCAAGAATAGCACTGTGGAGAACAAAAGACAATGATGATAAAATTGGTGCTTTTGTTTTCTAAGGCTGGCACAGATGGCCTGGCATGCTTCATGTTTCATTTTCATGAAACTTCAGCCACATTTCCAGGGTAACATTTCCACTGTTTGCAGGCAAAGGGTCTATGCAAAGGAGGCCAGTGACTTGCCAACTGTTTTGCTGAACGCCCCAACTTCAGCCAGAAAAAGGAATTGAAACACTCAGATAAGTTTGAGTGCTTATAATCTTATGTAAACAATGTAAATGGAATGGTTCAGTTATTAACATTTAACAGCCATTAAAATGAGTAACTTCTAATTTCCAGTTAGACACAGAGTTCTTGTATAAAACTTTCTGTAGAGATGATGATAGGTATACATCTTACACACACACATGCACATACACACACACACATGCTTTTCTCTTAATCAAGCTAAAAAAAAGTGTCATTCCTCATTCAGACACATACTGCTGGCACCGCATTCTTTGACTTCACAATAATATCCTCGAAGGAAGGCTTTGTTGTAATGGAATTTGCACCAATGTGTTTAGACTGAGTGTTGAGTGTAGTGATAACTAGTGCATTTAGAAGAACTTTGATACACAAATAAATCTTTAGACTTGGCCCAGCACATTAGGTATGTGGTGATCTTTAGCAGAAAATAAGAAATCTCAACCAACATCACATGTAATAATAAGTGATAGTTTAAAAAAGTAAACCAGTCAAATATATAGATTTAGTCACATCTGGCATATATATATATATATATATATATATATATATATGTGTGTGTGTGTGTGTGTGTGTGTGTGTGTGTGTGTGTATGTGTGTGTGTGTGTATACACACATACATATATAATACATACATATATATAATATATTTATAATATAATTTATATTATAATTTATTTACAGTAAAATACACTTAATATATTTATTTCAAACCACCTATCTTAATCATATCAATGAAAATCTTATTGGCACTAACAATCTTCAGTTTAGAAAGTGCCATGTAAGTGATAGCCATCTAGGGCTATTTTAAGTTGAGATCCACTTCCTGATCAGGATTGTCCAGGGCTGTTCCTAATACTGGAAGAAAAAGAAATAATGAAACAACACAAGCAAACACTAAACCAAGCAAATCAAATCAGTCTGAACAAAGCCTAAGGTAACAGGATCCATGAATATGGAATCTTCTAGTGGCTCTTGAAGTCAAAGCCAGAACTATCAAGGACTCTAGTTCTAAAGGCCTTGTCTACTTAGAAACACAAAACAAAAAACCCTTTCCTGAAGCTGTATATAATGAAACTGATTTTGTGTATTTTTTCAAAGGGCAAGACAGTTTTTCCCCAAATGTTACTAAATATTCCTATGAAAACTTTATGTAAAGGTTCTAAAGATGTCAGGAAAGGCCAATTGCTCTCACCTTGCTAGAATGTTTTCAGTAGTGTTTTGTATTTTGGCCCCAGGGATCAAAATCTTATGCTGATTATATTTACATATTTATCAGTTCCATTTTACTACAGCAGCATATAGTAGACACCAAAGATTAAAGGTAAACAAATAATTCACAACTGCTCAGCAGCTTTCTATGTCCAAAGTAAACCTAAGAGTTCAGCAATTTAAAGAATTCTGTCATTGACTATTAAATCAGCTGGCTCCCCTGCAAATGACTTTAACATATCTGTCAAATATCTATTCTTAGTTGGAGGCTGGATTCTAACATCAAGACATAGGGCACTTTACTTGGCAAGTTAAGCATTTTTTTATCAATATCTTAGCTAAAGCCACAGGGGCAGCTTTTTAAATCTTACCACGACCGAACATTATGGCTGCCACAGAAGTGAACCCAACCTTTGGCTACTTTAAGATGGCACAGAACTTGCAAAGAAGAGCATTGCCCTCAACATTAGGGACCCTGTTTTAATAGAGGAATCTGATTAAGGGGCTCACACTGGTATACATCCATGTGGATGTGATGGAGAAGACAAAGCTACACCTCCTGGATGAGGCAGGGAGGAAGAGAGGCAGAAAGAAAGCAACTAAGTAGGCTGGCTTGGCAGACCTAGATTTGGGGGTGGAAATAAGGACATAAAAACAATCTCTATTTGGCAAGCTGCCATGCTGGTAGGGATCACACATTACCTGGGTAGCTCTAGTACATCATAGGCATGCTTCACTTGTTATGAACAAGAATTTTCTAAAAACTAGAGCAGTTCACACATGAATAAATACATGAAAAAAGATGTTCAACATCATTAGTCATGAAGAAAATGCAAAATAAAACTATGATGAGATACCACTACACATGTACTAGAATGGCTAAAATTAAAAAGACTGATAATACCAAGTGCTGGTGAGGATAAGGAGCAACTGGAATTCTCATACTTTGTTGGTGGGAGTGCAAAAATGGCACAGCTACCATGGGAAACAGCTTGGCAATTCCTTACTAAATGACCCCACAACCCCATTCCTAAGGAAATGAAAACATATGCTCGCACAAGACCTGTACCCAAATGTTTATAGTAGCTGTATTCATAGTCACCCACAACTGGAAACAATCCAAATGTCCATCAACAGCAGAACAGAACAGATAAACACACTGTAGTGTATCTATAAGAATGGAATGCTACTCAGTGATAAAAAGCAACAAATGACTGCCTGCTGCAACAACAGGAATGACTCTCAAAAGTACCAAGCTGAGTGAAATGAAGACTTCATGCCATACATTTCATTTATGTGACATTCTAGAAAAGACAGTACTATAGGGAGAGCCAAGAACTGGGTGTTGGGTGAAGAGATTAATATAAACAGACCAGAGGAATGATTTGAGGTGACAGAAATGTTCCATAACTTGATTGTGGTGATTGTTACATGACTGTACACATTTGTCAAAAGTTATCCAGCTGCAAACCATAAAAGGATTAAATTTACTATATGTAAATTAAACCTCAATTAAAAAAAAATGAATGCACTACATATAAACACTGAGTTCCTTGCGATGAAAAGTTTTTGAGCAGCATCTAGGTGACTTCCTGTTACAAATGCTACGGGACATGTTTCTTTCTTCATTCAGTGGCCAACTGGATCATTTTGAATCTAAGGAATCTTAGGATTCTACAGTTATGTAATACTATGACTTTCTACTTCTTCACCTGTAGTTCTTCAGAGCAACTTAATGACTTATTTTTAACACCTGAAAACAAATCTTCTCTGTCCAGGGTTACATTTATTTCTAGAGACAATGTAAATCTTATGGTTCATATAATCTTCTGAAGTCTAATAATTACAAAAATCATTAGGCTGAATTATCATTTACCTGTATGTTTTATCGATACAGAGATGAGTGAAGATAATTCAAAGGAAAACAAATATTCGAAGAAGCCACATTTGTATAAATTAGATACCTAAAAGAGATGTAAATTATCTAAAGCTAAAGACGAACTTTTATCAAGCTGGGTTTAGTGTTTTGTCTGTAGGAGATGCTGGGAGGGTCTTCCTGCTATTTCTATTGACATTTGTGAATGTATGCTAAACTCTATTTAATTGAAAAAAGGACATTTCCCAAATGAATGTGGCTTTATATAAAAATGGGGATGTGACTGTCCACCAGATGGCTGTAATGTGGTCAATTAACACTGGTTTTTCTTTTCTATCCTTCAGTTACACTGGAGCTGAATACTGGCTTTCTGCTGAGGTGTAGCAGGTTTTTCTTTGCGTGTTTTCCAGGGTGCTCTGATACCAGCCAGATGTGACAGACCTGTAGTCTGCCTCACCAGGCCTCGGCCATCTCACGGCTACAAGGACACTGGGAGAGTCCTGTCAAGCTACTGCTGGTTTGGGCGGATTTTGTATGGTGAGTGAGTGTGCTCTTACATGCCTAACGGAAGGGCGAAAATCCGATAGCTGTCCCAATGGTCATTAGAGTCTTCTCTTTTATGACAGCAATTCCGATGACCACTTACAAGCATGGCAAAGCTTTTATCTGTCAACAATGCTATCTTTTCATGAATAATGTGATTTCCAGACTTCAAGACTCAGGTCAGCTCCAGACTGACATCTAAGCTGGACCACGGACCAGCTGTGCTGAGACGTCTTTAGCCTTTCTAAGCTTCATTTCAGTTTGTCTTCAGAATGGGAGAACCAGACCTTGCAGGGTGGCTAGGTCCTAGGAATAGTGTGCGAGGAGCCAGGAAGCACGTGCTTGGCCTACAGGAATGCACGCTAAACACCCTTGTTCCCGATTCCCTTCAACCACTTACTTCTGAGATAACTGTCACTTCTGAAAAAACCCCTCCGCCATGAGTTTGACGCCATATTAGTAGAGCACTTGGTGGTAATACACGTGGGGCCATGCTATTCCCCACGGGCTCTGTCCTGGCAGTTTCCAAAGCTGCTTTTCACAAGTTAGAATGGTGTTTAGAAGGCTGGGTTAGAAAGACAGTAAAAAATTTACTGAATTTACAGTTAATGAATTACAGCAGCATCAATATAGGTTAATTCAAATAGTGTATGTTTTGGGAAAAGGGTTATGCTGCAGGCAGCGGTGGGCTCTGAGTGGCAAAGAGGGTCTGTATGCCGACTATTAAATACCTGTACTCGGCTCCTAATCATCAGTGAGCTCATAATCCGTAATGGTTTGATTACCTTAGAGTTGAAGCCAAGTACAGGCAACTCTTACCCCTGCAACTAAGGTAATATGTAAAGACATACTGTGTACTCAGAACTGACAAAATATGCAGGATGTAAAACATATAAAGCTGTAAATCTGACTGACAAGATATAAAGGAAGAGAGCCTTCCATCTCACCTTAAATAAAGACCAATACCCATAATCTTTTTTTTTCTTAACATAATAAAGGTAGGGAATCAACTCAAAGCCCTTCAAAAAAGGCTCTTCTCCCCGCCTCTGACTGCTGCCTCCCCACGTCCAGCGTGCAGTGCCCAACCCCTCCTCTCAGGCGCCCCTGAACTTCAGTCTCTGAAGGAGGCTTGACACCGCCGCACCCCGAGCCCTTTCTGGAAACCTCCCTCCGCTAGGAAGGGCGCGGCCTGCCACCACAGCTGCTGCGGCCCTGCTCAGGGGAGCGACCGGAGGGATCAACGCAGTATGGAATTTGGGGAGCAGATGTCAGCGAATGACAGTGTGAGGGAGGGCTGCTGTTTAGAGGCACTCAAAGGCCAAGCGTTCAGAGTGCAACGGGCCCAGGCGGAGGCCGGCTCAAGAGCGGCAAACACGGTCGGCCCGGCCCGACTTAGTTGTACACAACTCATGGCTTGAGAACAATAGATTCAGCTTATGAGAAAAATGAGATTTAACCAAAAAATTTCCCTGGGGAAATGTATGAAATTGAGCCTTTTCTTTATGACTATGATTTTGAAGCTGTAACCTACATCGACTCAAATTACCATCAAATTCCTGAAATCAATTGTCAAGAAAGACTCTCTCCACAATGGATTAAAAAAAAAAATAAGGCAAAGGAAAGAAAAAGAAAGCAAGCTTGGAACTTCTGTTTGGAGATTGGTTAAGAGAAAACGTGCAAACTAAAAACTTTCAAGTATTCATAAGACATAAAAAACCACTTAAAACAAATGATTTGACAGTTGCAAATGCGGCTAACACCTAGCTGAATTACGGAAACAGTGTGGATAATTACGTTTCTCAAGCGTTAGGGCTCTGTGGACCAAGGTCCTGTCGGCATCCCCCCGCAGCACAGTTAATGTGCAATAATACAAATCCTGCCGCCACATCACCTTCCGTCTCTTTATCATCCACACATCAGTAAGAATGGTGAGAGGCATCCCATGATTCCGGCAGTCTTCCTTTGAAGGATCCACACGTTAATTACTGCACTAATTATGGTTTTTGAATAACTAACTGAAGTAAGCGGCCTATGGGAGGTACAGGCATAAACCTAAGACTGAGAAAATACTAGTTACTGAATCATCAGTGTAAACTGACACATTGAACAGGTTTAAAAGAAGTGGAGCAGCGGATTTTAAAAGACAAGCATCTTCAGTAATTAGGGCTCCGAAAAGCAAAAAGAAATGTTATTTCTTAATGGCAAGTGCATTTAAACTGTTATCTAAAGATCTGAAGGTAAGCCTGCTTAATTCACTGCTTCTTTTGTTATTAGGAAAACATAATTGTTCCAAATAATTAGCACTAGAGTACATCACAAGCTGACAACAAAATTATAGAAATCTTCATATTCAGATCCCTCTAGCTGGCTATTAGGAACAGTTTCTGATCATAACCCATTAGTTGAAGTGCTGTGAGTTCTTGATTGCCACCAAATAACCTCAGATATCTGCCTAAGTTAACAGCCCCTATTTATTCAGAGTTTTCTTGACAGTAAAAATTGCTTAGGATTTTTACAGCTGCCACACAAAAGAATGGTATTCGATGTGTGTGCTCGGAAGAAGAGGTGATACGATAATTGAAACATGGATTTTAAATACACTTTTAGCTCCTAAATTCCTAAATGAAAACCTAAAGAGACACTTTCCAATATTTAACAGAGGTGCCACCTTGCTCCTTAGAAACTCGAAAGGCCCTGTTTCATATCCTGTGATATCCACGTTCATTTTTTGTCTTGAGTGCAGTGCTTCTTCCTTTTAAATAAACACAGTCCCGCTTTAGTTATTCTCTTTAATTCCTAATAACTGACAGATACCACATTTCAAATTTTTAATTATTGAAAAACAAGTTCCCATTTGTGAGCTATGTCGAGGGTACACTGTGGCTTGTTACTAGTAATCTTAAACTAGCTCACTGGCATTCTGCGAGGCAGAGGAAAAGAAACAAGGGGTGCAACGTGGTTTTACAGACACTGAACCCAACTGCCGGCTTGTCAGAAATCACTGTGTTAACCTTCTGTGGAAAAAAGAAAAAGACCCAGACGCTACAGGGAGGCTTCTGCCCTCTGGTCACCCAGCCGGCTGCCGGGAGCGGCTTTCTGATAATGTAACATGGGGCCCAGTGAAAATGTGTTGGAATGACCTAGCACTTTTGTAGTCGGTGATGCAATTTGAAGTTACTTTAAAGATTCTTCTGTGCCAACAGCTGAGCTGATAAACCCTCAAAGCTTTGTTTTACCCCATGAGGGATAACTCTGATTACTCTGGTAATTAATGATGTTGGAGAGTAATATGGATTTTCTGTTAAGATTTGAGTTTGAAGTTAATTAGTCTTCACGTTATGATTTGCTGATTAATTATGGATATTTAGTTATAAAGAGAGATGTTAATTATTAATCTCAAAAAAATCATCTAGTGTAATTAACTAAAACTTTGACATCAGTTAAAATTCCCATTGAGCATAACTTCTAAGATTATCAATTACCAGGAAAGAGCGGCGAGAATGTGGCCTGCGAAGGGACACGGCCGCTGCTCCCCGAGAACACGCGGAGTCACCCGGCAGGGAAGGCGCCTGCCGGGGCCAGCACAGGTCCCGAGCTGCGGGGGCCGGGGTCCAGACCTCCGCCGCTCACGGCCAGTTCTTGCCGGGTGAAAAGTTTTATTTCAGAACAATGTGCTACAGTAGAAATTCCAGTCTGAGCACTACCTTGGGGGACGCCAAACAACGCCCTGGCCTTTGAGCGCTAATGTGCCCCTGAGACTGACGGCCTTCATTAGCTCTGCTAAACTCTGGGATGCACTTCGGTGTTGCCCCGGGCTTCTTTCTTCCCGGCAGCAGCAGCTTTCCAACTATCAAGACAACATCGCGGCACAAGCACTAATTAGTGTTCTCATTCACATAACTTGAAATCACCTTTGTGGTTAAGAAAAATTTTTTTCTTCATCTTTTCCCCCTCATCTGTCAGCAACACAATCTCTGTTACCAAGTAGGGGAGGGGGGCGTGATTAAGGAGAAGGGTTAAAGCAGAAAGCATCATCGGCACATCACTGTCCTGGAATTTCCCCGGTAACACAGACTCTGAACAGGGATCTGTTTACATTATCTCTAGATCATCTTGACAATATTTATTCTCTATTTACCTAAATGAGGCAATATGATGATATTTATTGCTCAGGATGGCTAAATATAGACTTTTCTTGAGCACTCGGTACCATAGTGGGAGGTTTTGCTCTAATCTACATCTTTAAACTGACAAGCTAGAGAATTCCTAATGAATGCCTCCTTTCATCTGGATGTCTGTGTGTATTTGACAGTATAAATATTTAGCAATATCGGAGTCAGCTTGTGATTTTACCCAGATGGACTGATTGATGCCTTGGCTTGATGTTGCCAAAGACAATCCATGTAGTTATATAAGCAGTTTCCCTCTTACTTCCTAAGAAGCAATTAGGTGGCCAAAGGCAGCAACCCCAAAATAGTAGAAATACTTCTGGTATCAGCTGACAAGTCTGAGGGATAAATAAAATATGGTACTTAAATTATTACCACTTGACTTTCATGAATCACAGGATTAAAGCTTTCACTTCTAAAGTACATATAAATTGCAGGGTTTCTTATGTCTGTAATTTGCAAGAATCTAAGTTAAAATACCAGCTAATCAGTCAACTCACATTCACCTTGGGAAAAGTACCACCCTTTCTTGTCATTTTTGTAAATTGCACGCCTAAGCACCAATGTTATTTTGAGAAGAAAAGTCGCTTGTTGTCAATAACATATATTGCAGTCTAGTTAAAACAACATTTGTTAAGATTTAATCGCAAATGTAATCCTCTTTTAAAGTTTAGACAGAATGCTCAGAGAAATTCAAGGGACAGATAATAAATCATTTTCCTCATCGGGGGTGTGAGCAAGGTAGATCTGATGCATTCGGGTACGTCGTTTTAACAACAAATGGGACACATTCTCTCCTGTGAGACAATAAAAAGGCTCCATACTTAGAAAGGAACTGCTAGGTGACACTGCCTCCTCCCACACCACAGTGTTTTTTTTCTATCAACATTGTTTTCTTCTACGTAAATCACAGTGAAATTGAAATCAAAGAATCGCAGTATTTTTCTCATCACGATTGTAATCCAGCAGCAAAGGTTGATAAGCTCTCGCTAAAACTTAGAATGGGTTTCTGGAAGTCTCAGCCTCACCTCTGCATCACGTATCCTGTTTAGCCTCGGTTGTACACAGTGTAAGATGCCGGGAATGATTATGTCAGGTACTTTCGTGCATGCTACAGGGCCATTGCTTCCCCCACCCCTCACCCATTCCTGCCATCTCTAGTTCCTTTGTTTTCTATTAACTCATCCCAATCTTTGTATAACCCATGCAATAACCCAGGAGAAAGGGCAGGCAAGACATTATTCTTCTTGACACTAATACCTATAGATCCTATTCTGGTGTGATACCTCTCCCTATCACAAGATATCTCAGCTAACAGAATCCTCAGAAGTCAAGAACTGGCATTTGTAATATATTCCAGAGGCGAGTGGGATGCGATGCCCATTGGTAATCAGATACACACAAGATTTCCCTGGGACAAGCTGTCTAGCTATAACGTACAGCAGCTTTAGGTGCAGGACATATCAGTCATGTACCTTCTTGTGCGTGGCAGTTTCTTATTTCTAAGAAAAGTATTCCATGCCTGCTGGCTGCTGGATGAAAATAAATGTCTACAGTATTTTATTTATTGGATGTGATTAGTAATAAATCGGTTATTGACCAGACATAGCGGGCCAGAGTCTAAGGTGCAGCCTACTGGTATTGGCCATCCCACTGGCCATATGCACTTCAATCAGTATGGCTAAACCATTTTGCTTTGTTTCCTTATTTGAGGAGAGGAAGTACTAAAATAAAATCATGGGAAAATGCAAGATGCCACTTACTTAATATAACAGATAGCGACCTCTCCATAATTGTTGAAGAACCTCTGTGTTCAAAGACAAATCCAGTGTCGAACTGGGTAACAAGGGCAGGATATCAGAAACAAGGTTTTGAACGAAGAACACTGTCTTTTTTACCAAATTTATCACTGGGGTGGGGGGATGCAAAACACATCACCACCAATCAGCCAAAATGGTGAGACCCGTTGCTTGATTTCACGGCACTGCCGTATCTCGCACGGGGGCTGCCGCAGCTGACCTCCGCAGCGCTGTGCGAGCTGACGTGCGACGCGTCCAGGCGGCTCCAAGCGGAGAGCTTCCAGGCTCCCTTCATGGCTGATACCACTCACCGTGATGGCGTATGACAGCCTGCGACTACACTCGACCTACGCACTAAACGGCAGCACTGACTGTTTGCCTAGAGTTCTGAAGAAGAAAACAGAAAATCAAGCGAAGAATCTGAACTGTATACATTAACCTCCCAATCTCAACGTAATTTTCTCCTGGAGATGATATATAACCGAGTCTGTAAAGTGTTTTTCTTTCTATACAATTGCATTATGCTCCACGTATATGGCCGCCAATGAAGGTGTGATAAAGTCATGACAAAATGTACCTAATTAATAAATCTGAAAGTATTTAGCACTAAATGAATTTTGGTTTTTTTGTTAATGAAACTGTATTTATAAAAAATTAACTAATATATTCTACTGGTGAGGTTACTTTTAAAAAGTCCATAAAAATCCAACACAGAGCAAAGACAAATGAAATAATTTCCCTGGCTTTTAACGTACACTCAGGATCAAGGAGGACATTAAGTACACTGCTCGGGTGGACATTTACCAAATGCACTTAGATTATATTTGATGACCAGTCAACTTCTGAACAGACCTGGCACACTTCCACCCAGCACCTCGGCACACAGGCCTGTGTGTGTGACAAGCTTGCCTTATTACACACAAGGCCATTACAGTCATTTCCAAGAAGAAAAGCTGGTTACCAGGATTATGGAAAATAAGACTTGACTAGTCATTACAGCTCTTGCCATCTTATCACATTAGATAAATTTGAAGAAGATATAAAAATAATACAGTTTCACTATAAATATTAATCACCACATTTAATGTGATTATCTCTAGGGGGGTCAGGGAAAGGAGAAGGGAAGAGGGCACAATTTTTCATCACTCATTTTATTCTAAAGATGATATATCCCATGGGAAGCCATTGACAGAAAATTCTCTGCTTCTGGAGCAAGTTTTGGAGAATCTGATTAGGTCTCCTGCTGCAGTGCTGGGTATTCCATTTTTGCCAAAGGGCCAGCTATTATGATTAACGTCATTTGTCTGAATCATTACTCTCCACCTTGGTTCAGCAAACACTATGAAGATGGCATGGTAATAAATGACCACCGGATTCTTTCCTGCTTTGGCCTCTTTTTATCTGCCACCTCTCTACCGCCAGCTCCATCTTTCTGAACCTCTCTGAATCCCCAAAAGGGACAGGGTGTCTATTTGTTTTCCACTAGGTTACCACTCTGTCTATTGTTGTTTGCACTAAAGGATACAAATTCAATTCATTCTTGTGACATAAAAGCACTGATACAGTAAATTTTTTGCCCAGGAGTAAACAAAAACAAAGTTGCTGAATATCAGGGAAGATTTGAAGCACCAGCACATATGTGAAGAAGCTTCCTGCACAGCCTTAGTTATCAAACCCCAGTTCTTCCCTGTGTGTGCAGCCTCGCAGAGGAAACCCAGCATGTGAGAGTACATGGAGTTCTGGGGTAAAACCATGATTTTTTGGGTCTGAACCCCCAGCTGGGACACCTACACCTTACTGTTGATAGAAGAGAGAAGCTGGTAAGGGTGTACAGTTACTATGTGATCAGATTTCAATTTCTGAACAAAATAAAAGCATGGTAACATTAAGTGGCTCTGGGGTGAATCAAGCCAAAGAGTAGTGAATAAGGAAAAACAAGTAAAATTAGAATAAGGACTTGAGAGCAGCCACCAGATGCAACCCTCCACACATTGAATTCTGCACTATAGCTTCCTATTGCCAATTCTGGGAAATGAGCAAGTTACCTATAAAGTCGATGAATCTGAACATAACACCCAGGGCATTTCAGTTTGCACATTAAAGTGACCCGTACTGTGTGGCAAAGCCCTAGTTTGCCAAGACAGCCTCCTGGAAGGCAGCCTGGGAACCAGAAGATGATCTGTTGGTGGGCACAGGCTTTTGGGCCCGGCACTCAAGCACAATCCTGTTGGTATCTTCTCTTCCACCCTCCACTTAAAACAGAAACTTTCAGGTCCTAGCAAATATAAACACTCCATGTTTTAGGGAATTTGAATTATGTAAATACCATTACTGAGCTTGCTCACCAGTAGCTTTTCTTTGCCAAGGGGAGCATGTTTGCTAGACAGGCTGCTAAAAAGTGCCCAAAGCTGTAAACCCTAAGAATATTGCCAAGTGCCTTCTCACTCTGCACCCAAGTCTTAAAAAATACTTATTACAAAATGAATCTGAAATCCCATAATTGCCTGCAATTCCTGGAACATTACCTTGTATACAATTTTATTTATTTTGAAAATGTTATATATTCTGTCAGAAGTTAAGATGCTCTCACTTGAAAAATCACTGGCTAATCTAGCCTGTGCTAAGATGGATTTTTAATGAAAGTTTAATGAATGATAAATACTCGTTTCTTGATAAATGTTTAATTATGCCAATAATTACCAACTGCTGAAAACTACTGTTGTGTTAATAATGGCATTTTAGTACACAAGCAGTTTCATGAGTCATGGTGCTGTTAAAGATCAAAACTCCATCTGTCTAATGCAAACTAGCAAAACAAAAGTCTAATTAATATTGTGATCAGTTTTCCCCACACTCCAAAGATCATCAATGTCCTTTAAAATTTTTTTATCCTTTTTCTCTTTTATGGGAAATAGGTAAGAAAAAGAAAATGTGCAAAGCCATAGTAAGATTAGTTTATGCAAAAATTAAAAAATTGAAAATAAAAATTATTGGAATTCATTGGTTTAATTACCTTGTTGCATTATTAAATATAATGATTGTTTTCATGTAACTGAAAAAAACTATTTTTTACAAATGATGACCATTACACTATTTAACAGCATAGAAAGCTGAACTTCCTTTCTTAATCAGTTCAACCAGGCCCTTACCAGGTGGGGTATGAGCCCTACAATCTGAGTTGTACAACATGCACAAAGGGCCTTGCAGGTGAACGAACTACTATTTGTATGAGAGAATGACAGCTTTCAGGTCAGCAAACTTGTGATTCTAGAAGGTTAAACTGACCTTGACTTAATGGGTGTATTTATAATGACCAAAAACTGCCACAGGGGTGAGGGGGGTGCCACTGGCTTGGGAATGGGAGAGAGTGCTGGCCCCTGGCAGGCCTGCTCAAAGACACAACTCAGAGGAGAGGAGACGGTTGGTGGGGAAGTCCCCCTGGGGGCAGCAGAGAGAGGCTTGGGGCAGCGGGGAGACTCTCCATCTTCTCCCAGGTACCCTGAGATGACAAGGGTGTGGTCTGAACATCACTGCACTGAGACCCGCTTTTGGGATCACCACTTCCAGGTGAGCTCCCTGGGCGAGGCCTGCTCTCACTCCCTTTACTATTTATGTGGCATCTAATAAGCCCCTGGCCGAAAGCATACATAAAAGAAAGTGTGCTGAGTAGAACATATTTCTAAAGTATTTCCTTTCAATATCTCATCAGTCTACAGAAATTAGAGAAATGCAGCATACATTGTAAATGCCAGGCTAACAATTCATATTTCTAGTAAGTCACATTTTGAAAGCAACCCAAATTATGCAGATAATTCCCAATCATATTTCAGAAAGAATCTGTGAAAGCCTTAATTTAATCCACAATGTGATTTGTGGAGATATAATCTCAATCCCTTA
This sequence comes from Manis pentadactyla, assembly GCF_030020395.1. NCBI lineage: Eukaryota > Metazoa > Chordata > Mammalia > Pholidota > Manidae > Manis > Manis pentadactyla. The sequence goes on along the minus strand of NC_080024.1, from coordinate 154,794,112 downwards.
GATAACAATGTATAATAATAACGTATAATACTTTTCCCCTGACAGAAGTGAAACCTAGTGTATAGCTCTGATTGTTGCTGCTGGCAGCTATTAAATCCAATGACGTTCATGGGTAAAACTGTTAAATTTCCAAATGAAAATTCACAGCTCAGGTGTACTATTAAACTTGGTATAGTCATGTTCAGACCATTTTTTTTAATAGTCTGTGACCAACCCCTAAAAGATCACATGAGTTTCAAAATAAACTTTTCTCCCAGAAATACTTGTTTTATGTAACTCTTAATATGACATACCTACTTTTGGAAATACTTTCAACAATTCACTGCTGCCATTTGTTTACCCTTACATTATAATTATTATATGTATTTTTTATACACATATACATTAGCCTCATGACTTGGACATCACACACATGTTCTTATTTCCTGAGCAGCCTTTAGAGCAAGAATTATCCTCAAGTTCTATAATTTATTGTGAACTTTGAGTTGGAACCTATTTCCTGTTACTACAACTGCAGGTCTCTGATACTTTATAAAGTATGTGTTCACTGTTTCATGCATGTTCACACCAGTTCACACAAGACTGCAACAAATCACAGAAATAGCAACGAAATGCATGCTGAAATAGGCATGGAGGGTGGAGGCACTGAAGCCAGAAGGCTGGACACACACACTCACATGCACACACGCTCGGATGCACACACACTGCCCTGACCTGAGGTGGAAGTGGGTCCCACACCCCGCTCTCTGGACAGTGTAAAATCCAAGCAGTGAGAGGGACCCCTGTCTGCCCTGACAAATGGTCACAAGCTACCACTTCCTCTGTGGACAGAGAACAGAGCCTTGGGTATAACCACATGCACACTGACAGCTTTTGACCCCTGCAGCCAAACCGGACCTGCCCCAGCTCTTAGGTTAAAAAGAAGGTGACCGGGCTGTATAAACATTAATAATGAACAGTGTTTGAGGTTTAAGACACTGTTTCAGAACTTGTCCTTAAAGGGCAACAGATTATGGAAAACACCTGAACTTTTCCTTGCCTCATTCACGTACATATATGCACACATGTGCACCTATGAGCAAGCCAGGAGAACACAGCAAGAATGAAGTTGTAGCAGTGGATTTTATGAGCCAAATCATAAGGATGTCTATATTACACTTATTTAGATAAAAAAGGCCAGTCTTTATTTTGGTATTTGAGATGCTGGCTGTGCTAATTTTATTAGTAACTGCAACAAATACACCAGGAAATATAGCAGCAGGAACAGACCAACTAATTAATTTTTGTGGGCAAAATATCCTGATCCAGATGGCCAGCCATAGTAGAACCAGCGGTCTGGCTATAAGGCCACCCTCAGCGATGGCTGCTCCCAGTGCATTCGCGGTTCGTGCCTGCGGGTGGACCACCCTTCGTTCTGCCTGCCTTGGGAGACAGACACACATGTAAAGCTGTGACTTCTCACACTGAACATGTGACATGTAATACCTTCCCTAAGGCTTTCAGGGTTCGGGTGCCCTCATGGAACGAGGCCCCTTAAGGACGGCGCCTCGGCCCACCTCTTTCCCGTGCACCATAGTTCCTGGCACATGGTAGCAGAGTGTTTCTGAAAGTGTGGCTTGAGGCCTGATGTTACCAGTCATTTCGGGGCATCTGTTAAAAACGTATCCTGGGGACCTGTTCTGGGCGGAATGTGTCCCTCTCCAAATTCATGTGTTGAAGCCCTAATCCTCAGAAGCTCAGAGTGTGCCTGCATTTAGAGAGAGGCCCTTTAGAGAGGTAAAGACAAAATGAGGTCTGAGGGTGCCCTAATCCAACCTGACTGGTGTCCTTATAAACAGAGGACATCAGGACACAGACACGCCAGAGGGACTACATGAGGACGCAGGGCAAGACGGCTGTGCCGCAGAAGAAATGACCCTCTTGACACCTTGGTCTCGGACGTCTGGCCGCCAGAACTGTGAGCAGTACTTGCCCAGTTCCTGGTTCCACAGGTGTGGATGGTGCTTGGAGAGGAGCCCCCCAAAGGCCCTTCTCCCTCCCTGTTTCATAAGCAGGAGGTACAGCTGCCCGTTTCTTCTGTGTTTTCAGGCATCCTCTACCCTACTCCCTCTCGCTTCCTCCTGTTCACTGGCCACCCGGACCTCCCGTGCTGGCTCTGTGGCCTCCGCTGATCTTGCACCTCGTGGTTCCTCCGAGTTCCACCCTGGATTCTTCCTATCACCTCACATCCCACCCCAAGGCGATCTCCTCCAAAGCTGGCTGCCTGCTCCAAACCAGTGCAATCCAGCGGACTGGCTCTGGCTAGAAACCTGCCATGATCCGTGATGCCCGGTCTGCCCCACCTCCCACATTCAACCCTGGCGAGTCCCACCAGCTCTATCTCTGAAGCCTCCATGATCACAACCTCAGTCAGGCTGTCTCCTAACTCTTCTCCTAATTCTAATCTTGCTCTTTCCATCTGGCCTCCACAAAGGCAAAAAGAGGAACTCTTAAATTGAAATTAGGTCCTGGAAGTCCCCTGTGAAATCCAAAGCTCCTCCCCGGTGCGCCTGGCCCCCCCACGAGCCCGGTGTGCCTGCCTCAGAAGGCTGGGCAGCTCTGAGCCCTCACCTCCTGGAAGAGCTCGCTCCTTCCCTTCCTCCGAGACGGTTCCACCAGGGAAGATACAGTTCGAGGGTGTCCTCTCCCTCGCAGACCCGCCGTTGCTCTCACCCATGGCGGCCTCCGTAACTTGCAGTTATTTGTATCTAGTGTGCACGCTCCAGGAGCGGAGACAACGGTGCTTCCTGAAGTAGCCATGCACCCAGAGCCTGTCACCCAGCAGGTGCTCGGTCAGTAGATGCGGGTGAATGAGGGCAGTGACTAGCCCTCCCTCATCAGGGCTGCCAGCGGAAAGACCCGTAGACGCGGTTGCCTGCCGGTCACCTGCCGAGGCAAGAGAACCCTGCTGGTGTCTCCTCTCTCCAAACACAAGGGAAAGCATGCGTGCAGCCCAGCACGTTAGATCAGTAAAGGCTGCCATCACTTGGAAGCCCCAGCGGTTGAACTGACATCCTACCTCTTTAGCTTCATCTCAAACCGGTTTTCCAGAGTTGCTCGCCCCTGCATATCTCAGATCAACGAGTCACTGGGTCAGGACACCCGTCTAGAAGAGTTGCATGTGCACTCCAACAACGGGCCCCTTTGTTTCACACAGCAAATTTCACTGAAGTTCTGGACAGTTACTAACCATCTCTCCAAATATGGCATCACTGATGGATTCTGCCTTTCCAAGGTAAGGCTTTCATTTGATCTCCCTTAGTGGTGGGGTATGTGTAGATAATAACCAGAAATACAAAAACTTGGACTATTATCTACGACTCAGGAGATTTAGTTATTAAGAATAATTCTGTGAAATTATGACAACTGAAACTAACTCTTTAATAGTCTGATCTTTTTTGTTTAACAACACTAACATTTTCATTCTAATATTAAGTGATATGCTGAATGCCAACATTACCAAGACTACAGGAATTTAAGGCAAAAAATTTTAGACATCTGTCACATATTGCAACATATTAAAATGGGCCTTCGTTGTCTCTTTACGTCATGTAATGTTGCACTTTCTGTTGGGGTGGGACCGAGCTGCTCACCTGCTCCTCCCCGGGTATCTGGTTTTTCCAAGTGGCAACGCTCTAGACAAACATGCTATTTGCAGTGGATGTTAATACACTTAACACTGTGTTACTTACAACAAACTGAAAACCTTAACATCTCACCTACCACAGAGGATAATCACTCTGCTCTGAACAACACAATTAAAAAAGGAAGTATTTGAAGAACATCCAGTTTTTGCTAAGACCTCATTTAGGTGGCCAAAGGGAAACGGGTATACTTGCCAGCATAATGACTGATTATGATATCCAAAAAATGGAAAAGTTGCTGAAGAAAGATTGGGGCCCCTATATCATTACAGCATTTTGAGTAATTAGCACAGGCAGTATTTGATATGAAGAGAAGCCACTTTTAAAGCCCCACCCCCCAGGAAATCTGCAAAGGAACTGTTTTAGAAAACACCACCAAAACCCTTTCCCAAATGCTTTTGGGGGAAGGTGGCAAGGAAAGGTGGGAAGAGGAGGGAACACAGTGGTCAAGAGTGCAGAGTGAAGTGTTCCACATGCTGCACAGATCTGCTCCTTGCAAATCTCCACGGAGCACACCATGCGGACTGCTGCATTCATAACCCGTGCTGATATTCAAATTTTCTGTCTTAAGCTAAAGAAAGATTGAATGCCCTGCCGTTGTGTGGCCAAGATTGAAGAGGTGTCTCACTGACATTGTTCAAAGTTTATGAAAATATATGAATGCTCAAATGTCATTGGCTTTGCGCCTCCAACAGACTGTGGTTTTATGAGAAATCAGTCTTTTAATCAAAATGATTGAATACCTTAAGGTCGAATCCAAAGATATCAGTTAATATCTAGAAACGTGCTATTTCTGCAAATTTTGCCAAGCTGTACATATTGTGGTGCATTTTAAAGTGTTAATTTGTGCATTCCATATTGAAAATTGATCTTGAGTTTTAGCTTTTTGTCAAGCAAAAACATATGGTTACAAGCTCTATGCATTTTACGTGACGGCTGTTGAAGCTGTCACATGTGCAAACTTGATAACCGATGTGACACATACGCAAATAATTTGCTTGTTTAGTAACAATTCAAAGATTCATTATTCATGCAAACACACATTTTTAAAAATGATCAGATGGAAATAGTCTCCGTTTTGTACAACCTAGTCTGGTTGGTGTGCAAACCCAGATAAAATAAAGCTGGATACTAAGTGGTATTAAACAAATCCAAGAATATGGGTATTTTCAGATAATTATTGAACCAGATGGTGTTTTTTGTTAATTCTGCCATCATTCTGAGAACTTGATGTCTTACATCTGCACTTGGTAAAATAAATTTTACCGCTGACGTTATTTCAGTTTTCTTAAAATATTTCAATCAGTTTCAAACCAAGATTTGCAAACATCTGCCACAGTACACATCCATGAGATGAAATTATTTGAGATAATTCCTTTAAAAATACACACCATTAGAGAATTTTAATTTATCACCGTTTAAACTAAATCTTCAGAATTACTAGTCTGAATGTTTAATAAAAAGTAAAATGAGAGTAAGATAGCACATTTGAAAGTGAACATGGCTAATAGCTCACAAGGCGTGGAGGCTCATTTGGAGGTACCGTCTTGGAATCCCACACCATTTTTGCATAGCCTGACTTAACATAGAGGGAAAAATTAAGTACATTTCTTTCTGTACCCTTTAGGTAAATTTCAACATGGTGTGATTAAAGGACACAAATATATGATGAATTAATCAAAGGACACAGATGATAAAGGAATTTCATCTGCAAGTAAGTTAATCAGCCTTAATTGAATTCTTCCTCAGCACTATTGCTCAAGAGCTCTGCCCTCTCAATGAACAAGAAGAGCTTCAAACATACGCCTGAACCCAGCATGCCATTTTTAGTTCTTTTTCAGAGGTCCAAATAGAAGTGCTTGAAAACACAATTTAAACATAAAAATTCCCCAAATGGTTTAACTTCTTTTGGGTAACATAGTCCTTAAAGCCTACAAATGAAACCTTTCTTTTCCAACTTAATCACAAATTCACACCTTGTGATACAGAATCGGTTGCGTTTGGGATACAGTCCTCATTGCCAGGTGAGAGATGAGTTTTGAGGAACAGTACAGTAGAATTGATAGTAGTATCCCCTCCCCTTTTACCTTTTCTTCCCCAAACCCAGAATGCCAAAAAAAACACCAACAAACGGTTCAAGAACTTGGCAAAGTGCTTTCCAAAGAGAAAGTGCTCAGTGTGCGCTGCAAGGTGACCAAACCAACCAGAAAAAACTAGTGTGTGACGGGCACAAGGCATTTGGAGCCATCCCAACCTCTGCAGAGGTGCATAAAGTGAGCTAATGAGGTAACTCCAGTACAGTTTCCCCCTTGAATGTAGGTTCAATGGCATGCGGAGGTGACTGGGTGAATTAGTACGCTGCCTACACTTGCATACCGATAGGTGCCCAGATAGCCAGAGTAGCTGACAACACTTCACAACTAGGACTCCCTCTCTGGGAGCACCCTGGCATCTCCTCCACGCACAGAAGCTCTCCAACTGGAAGTGATCCCAGCCGGAGAAAGAGGACTTCTGGTTGCTCTGGGGGGAAGGAAGTGAGGCGGGAGCAGTGGCCGGCTGTTGGCAGCTGCAGTCAGAGCAGCTCTGGGGGGTGGAACCCCAATAATTCAGTTGATTTACCTGGCTGCTTTACTCTCTCAGTTATTTAGACAAGGGGTTATTAACATTTGCTACCATTAATTATTAATCGCACTTATATATGATACATTATTAATAATATATTAATTATAATTAAGAAAATAATATCAGTTGATCATAATTAATATCTGTTAATTATAATACTGATAGCAAACTAATACTTAATAATTAAAGGCTTATGATATGATGCATGCTGAGTGGTAACTTCTATAGGCATTAGTGTATTTCCATACTCTCAGGTGGTACATTCTCGTATTATCCTCACCTGAGAGCTGAGTAAATCCAAGAGAGGTTAGGCTATTGCCCTAAGCCATGTTGCTACTAAATGATTTTTCCAGAATTTAAACCCTGTCTCACTCCAAACCATTATGCAATACAGTCAGTCAGCTATGGCTAAATGATACCCAAAGTGACTATAGGAGGTTTACATAGGCTTTTCTCCAATGCATGACACATTGAATAAATAGCACTACTGAAATATTGCTCTTTTTTGCCCCTCTTTCTTACATCAAAGGATAAGAAAAAATTTAAGGCACTTGTTTCATATCATCTAGTTATTTTCCAAAAAATTGAAACCAATTGAACCAATTTCTTGCAGAAGAGGCACATTATACCGAGTTTGGTTTTCTTTCACTAATTTGCTAGAGAAAAGGTGTATATTATATATTAAAATTCTTTTCTTTTAAAAAAGAAGTTTGCATTTGTTTGCTGGTGAAGATAAACACCTTTCCAGGTTGATTATTAAGTTCTGTTTTCTATTTTTTGATTGATGTGCCATCTTTTTTGTCTATCTATTTATTAAGTTTGCAGTGGTTTTCCTATGGGTTTGTATGAGCTTTTTATATGAAAAGATAAAAAACTTTAAAACATTATTTGATGAAAAGAGATTTTCTTAGTCTTCTAATTGTCCCTTTATTTTGGAAAATTTGGACATACAAAATGTAGCTTAATGTATAGCTAAATCTACCAATCTGTTCCTTTGCTATTTCTTTTATTTGTTAAAATTTTGGGAAATTTTCTCAACAGGATTTTGATATCTATTTAATTCTATTTCTGTGTAAACTTTTATGCTATTATTTTTATACTTAACTCTTCAGTGTATCACCTTTTTTTATGTGAATTGTGTTCAGAAAAACTCTAAATTGATCATCTACTATCCTGATAAGTCTCACATAATTTATTAAATATTAAATAATATATCCCTTTTACAATGGTTTATGAGTCCTCTTTAAGAATGTGTACACATATATGTACATATACACTCACATAAGTACATACACATTAATTGATTATATAGACTCTGCTTTTGATTACTGTTTTTTATCTCTTGCTTTCTTAGAGCATTGAAATCAGATAAGCTTAGATTTGAATCCTGGTTTTATCATTTAATAGATCTTTTTAAATTAAATGCCTCTTTTTGGCATCCTCTGAGATAATCATTTGATTTTTAAATTTAAACTATGGATGTATTGGAGGGAGTTTCTAATACTCGATAGACTTTTAAATGTACAGGAATAGGCTATTCTATTTACTATGTTTTATTGACAACCTTCAGGTTTATATTCTAAGTGAAGTTTACGAGACTGATAAGTGAGAAAGGAATGGAGAATATTTGAGAATTGTTATACATGAGCATATTGTACCAGACTCACAAAATAAATTCTTCAAGTTTTCAAGTTTGCAAAACCTGTAATTCCCATGTCATGAAATTTTCTAAAACATTAGAAAAAGAAAAAGGTCTTGATTCAGTCTTGTATCATTTGTTGACATTTTCAAAATTTTATTTTGTGTCTTCTTTAAAGTATTATTATTTTATATATGATACATTTTTCATTTAAAATTTTTCTTGATTTGCTAGGTTTGCCTCATTTCTACCCAAATTATCACCGATTTTTTCACTTTCATTTTTCTGTTTCCTAGGTCACTTATTACTGTGCTTTTACTCAACATTTTAGTATTCCTTTTTTGTTATGATATTTTTGGATTTTTCTAAATAATTCAACTTACTTTTGCACCTTTCTTTTTCATCTACAAAGGCATTGAAGACTTTGGGGTTTTTTTCCTGTTTTAATTTTTATTGTTTATCACATTGCAATCAGAGACTATGACTTGATAATTTTTTTTTTTTTAATTTACTGAAATTCTTTTAAAGCTAATTGTAAGTTCCATACATTTCCCTTACACACTTGATCATAAAGCTATTGCTGTGTTTAACAATACTAAGTTAAATACATATATTTATTAATTCCTTCTTACTAATAAATGCTATACTGGACAATTCTTTTTGAATTATCATAGAGTGCTATGGATGCAATGCTCCCACCTCAACTGTGTTTATAGCATTTTCTTTTTGAATTCAATTACACTTTGCTTAGTGGAACTTTCACTAGATTATTCATAATGATACATCTTCATCTGTTCATTTACTTAGCAAAACTTTGTTAAACACATATGATATGCCAGATGCTGTTTCAAGATCTGGGGATATAGCAGTCAACAACCTCATCCTTAGGGGACTTTGACTCTAGAAGGAGAGGAAAAATAATATAAACTAAATAAACAAGTAAAACAAAAGTATTTTGGATGATTTCAGATATATTTTGAAGATGAGCCAAGAGAATTTGCTGACAACCTGAATACGGAGCCAGTGAGGTGCTGTGTACCAGTCTCTGGGTAATCACCTTGAGGAGAGGCGTCATCAGGATATGACGCAGTGCAGGGGGAGGGGAGGGGCTGGAACATGCTGGGGTGCAGGGGCTGGGGGACTGCAGTTTTAATCAGGGCAGTGAGAAAAGGCCTTGATGAAAAGCTGACACTTAGCAAAGGCTGGAAATAGGGGCAGCAGCAGAGCAGATGGCCATCTATAGGAGGAACAGTATGTGCAAAGGCTCTGAGGCTGGAGCGTGCCTGGTATGTCTGAGGAAGGACCAGGAGCCAGTGCGGCTGGAGCAGTGTGGGCGGGGAAATCAACAGGAGGTGAAGCCGGGAGCCACATTGTGTACCGTGAAAAATTTAGCTTTTATGGTGCATGAAAAGGTAAACCATGGAGGGTTTTGAGCAAAACGGAACACAAATTGACTTATGTTTCAGAACTGCACCATCCAATATGATAGCCTCTAGTGGTTATTTTAGTTTAAATTAATTTAAATTTGGTCAAATTAATTGAAATGAAATGAAACTGAAAATTTGGGCTCTTGATTACAGTAGCCACATTTCAGGTGCTCCCGTGGTGAGCAGCTACCCGAGAGCGCAGATGCAGACCGTTTCCTTCGTCACAGCGGCTTCCCCTGGCGGTGCTGTCTCAGGAGGGTCGCTCCGGCTGCCATGCTGACAGCTGGCGGCCGCAGAGCAGGCGTGGGAGCAGGAAGAGTGGGTAGGAGGCTACTGAGAAGGGATGATGGTTGCTTGGACCAGAGTGAGTGGTGGGAGGAGAGGAGGGCCCTGCCTTTAGTCATCTGTTGCACATTCGCCATGAGCAAGCGCCGGCACTCGGATGTGGAGCTACTCAGTTCTTCAAACATCAAGTGCTATGCACCAACTGGATTTCATCCACCACCATTCAATCACCTGGAGGAATACCATAAATCCAGTGGCTGTTGAATAGTATTAGCATTTTTGTATTTGCCATGCAAAATATGGAAAGCTTAGGCCTCACCATCTCTCCTTCCCTCCCTAAAATAAGTGGGTCTCTAATCCTTCTACAAAGGGAGGTCATGTGGAAATGGGAAAAATGTTTCAGACTTCCCTTAAGCTGGCACACAGTACATGAATTTTGAGCCCTTAACATACTGAGCAGTTAACCTCCTGCAGGTTACAAAGAATCCCTCCAGCAGGTACAGAAAATTTGGGTGAGGGGGTCATATTCACCTCACTGAGTGAGCAGCAACGGAAAAGTACTCTGCAGACTGCGAAGTTCTCATAAATACTTGTTGCTATTTGTCATAATTAGTCATATAATGTAGATTTTATTCACATATTACATATTATTTTCCCAATATTTCAGACAGAACTGTATTTTTTTCTTTTTTGTACCTGAAACATAGCAATGCTCAATAAGGATTTGTGGAAAGAAATAAAAGAATGAATGGATGGATTCCTAGTATCACTCAGTTTTGTATTAGGGTTACTGTTGAGTCCCTAAAGACTCCAGGTGGTAAAGGTGTTAGGGAGAGTCGCTCTGCCTGGGACCTGGTGAACGACTATCCATTAAAGTCCTTCTTTTTGGCCTATAAAAGCTACTACTGCCCCTTCTCCACTGACAGGCTGTGATGAAACAGGTATGAACAGAAGTGGCTCTAGGTAAAAGATGAAATAAAGGCGCTGACATCCTAGGGTGGAAAACCAGAAACAGAAGACAGAAACATAATATTATTACACCTGGACCAAGAAAAAATTCACAGGATGAAAACTACAATCATAACAAGTTTGACTGAACCTTAATTAATTCCAATATCCTTATCCTAAATTTCGTATCTTTGGTGGGACAGGTTGGAAATCATTACTAATTTTACCATGCCATTAAATCTCACCTGCCATGTAAGAAAAATCACTGCAAATATGAGTCAGAGTCAGGGTAGTTTGGCTCAATATGGCACTAAAATGACAGTAACACCCATGTGACATGTACGGTCTCACAAGGTCACTATGCGGCAGGAGGAAGTCAGTAACAGAAGAGGCAGAAAAGGCTGTGACGATTCTAATATTGAAATATGTTAAAACTACATTGTGCTTTAAGTGGGTTCAAAATAACGTGTAGTTGTTACCATGTATTTAAGTAATTTTGAGAAGTTAGAAATAAGTTCCAAATAAGGAAGTGAGAAAACCAAACCTCCAGGTATCTAGCAGGTGAACCAGGAAAAGATAAAAGTTTCTAACTCGCAGAGCGCAGCTCTAGCTCTGTATGTTGAAGCAAATAAACATTTATCCACTTTAATGTTCATGTGGCTTCTAATATTTGACCTTACATGGGATTTCTGGCACTACCCAAAATCATAATGCCAAAAAGAAGTTTGTTGATAATTATAATATTCTCAGGGTTTAAATGTAGTTCCTGTCCATTTTCAGATTGTTAAAAAGTTTTTTAAGCTGACTAAAAAAAAAATCCTTTTCAAAATACACATAGCCAAGACAATCAGTTTATGGTGTATTTTATGTCTTGCCAGTAGACACCATTAAAAGTTGTAGAACTATAATAATTGCTTTCATTTATACCTCTGATTACCCCAATAGCTTTAATTTCTGAAGAAGTTCAAGATCTGTAAAGCTTGTCACATTATAGAAATATGTCTCCTTAAACGAAATGTAAAATTCCAGTAATTGAAATGATAAATCTGGTGTGTTTTTTTGCTGGGGTACTTTTGATGAGAACTATAGTAGTAAATTAGGAAATATTCTGTGCTGTTCTATCATGATAAAAGCCTGCCCATTACCTGTTGTCAGTCACTAGGGATGGGCAAATAACTCAGCTGTCAATCTAGCTGGAGAGCCTGAAGTTCTGTGAATTATCAATAAAGAAAATATATATAAATTCTCCATTATCTCCATATAATTCTTTAGACAGCTTTACATCGTTTTGTTTCCCTGTACTGGAGCACATCGCATTTATTCAGAAATAGATTGGAGATCTTGGAATATTTCACTTTTTTATTGCTGCCTATGTGTCATCTTGTTTTCAAATGGTACATGAGGGTTACATTTCAATGAGCATGAACATCTATACCTTGGCTGCTGAGGGTAATTTCACCCATGATACAGACTTAATTAAATTACCTAATAACTGTTACCTTCATTTTGTTATTGATTTTTTGGCTAAAATATTTATTACCTTATATTTCTACTTTAAAAGTCTACTCTTTAGCATATCACACAGAAATACTCTAGAAGTTATGTCCCTTTCATATTATTGTGAAAAACAGCAAAAGCAAAAGACAAATATTAGAATTCTCTCCCAAATCATCTTGCTTACAGCAAGGCTATACAGGGGGAGAAATAGATAATCCACCATTTCAATTAAAACAATCTACTCAGGCTCCATCAACTTCCATTATCAAATGTTGGTCTCTGTTCTTGAAAACAGTAAACAAGATGCATGTTTCTGAAATTACTATGGAATTTCCAACTCACTAGTGTGGAATAACTACTATTTTTGGAGCATAGCATCTACAAACTGACTTTCCAGTCATCCACACAGTCCTGCTCAATTCCTACATGTTTTAAAGGAAGAAAAAATGGCAATAAGGATAAATTGCTTTCAAGTTTTACTCTCAGTTTAGATAAAAAAAAAAAAAAGAACAAAAACAAGTAAAAGTACTTGAAATGTCAAAGAAAAAGATTAATGGAGACAAAGTAACTCATGTCCCTTACCCTCAACACATTAAACTTCATTTATCACATATTTTATTTTGGTTGGTGGTTTAAAAATGGTCAAAAGAAGTAAGAATCTGACCACTTAGGAGGCTAAGTGGCCAGGTGAGAGGAAGCATCTCCCCGGCGCGGGAAGCCCGGCCCTGGCTGAGAAGCGCGGCCGTGCGCACCCTCGTCAAAGCCAGACCCAGAGTTACCCGAAAGGACATAAAGGGTCAACAAAGAAAGAAGAAAATGGCATAGCCTTCAAGAAGGTAGGAGAGATGGCTTAGATTGGAAGAAGCTAAAGGGGGTATTTAGTGCCAGCCGGGAGGCAGGCAGGGGCAGCGGGCCGCCCGGGGCGGAGGAACAGAGGCCACACATCCCCACGGCCCCCAGCCCCCAGCACGCGAGCTGGTGGCCAGGGACTCAGCCGATACAGCGCAGGTTCCGCTTGCCAACCCCTCGAGGCCGAAGCAGAAACGCTGCCCAGGTCCCGAGACAAGGAGAAGCCCGAGAGCCTGAGTAGGGGGGCGCTGGGCCCAGGCGACCCCAACAGCGCCGCTGCTCGTCGGGCAGCGGTTACGCAAGTTCACGGCTTTTCTTAGGAAATATCAAAGCTTCTAGAGAGGGTCTGCCCTGCAACCCAAAGTCTTTCAGCAACTGAAACGTCGAGCAGTGAACACATTTCCCCAAGAACCGAGCCAAACAGAAACGCTCCATTCAGTGGCACAGCGAGCCGAAACAGGCCGACTTCAAGTTCTGGGGGTCATTTAGGGGTGATCAGGAAAGGCAAAAGCCAACGAGACACACAGACAAAAATACAAGGCAAAGAGAACACTGGCTCCATTTATGCCGAGAGGGAACGTGCATTCCAGAAACAGTTCTATCGGAGCTTTCTAGGGGTCCCGCGGTGGTCCCGCCAAGAACCTGAGCATCGGTCCCCGGTGTAGACCGAATGTTTTGCCTTTCCACTTTGAGGGAATAAATTACGCTCCCTAAAACCGTGATACCAATCCTCTCCAATCAACACACACCTCTCCCTAAATGTGAATGCCTCTGTTTTCACCTTGCTTCATGAGCAAACATCTAGAGAATATTCCTGCTGGCTTTCTTTCCTCTAGTAACTAAGCCACATGTTTTTCTCTTCTACACAAAGCCTGTGAGGGGCTTTTCATTAGAGAGGGACAAAGGAGGAGAGGAAGGGCTGTGCTCCAAAGCAAAGAGAGATTCTTTTCTTTGCTGCCATTTGAATTTGTCATTAAAAGTGCAAAGGAAAAAAAACAACTATTCATCACTTAATAAATATGGATCTACAACAATTCTTGCTGTGAAACACTGCATCTTGCCTAAGAAAGAGAAAACTGAGTTTCTCCCAATTTCTTTATTTGAATTTACAAAGAATACACTTTCCTAAAATTGCCCACATGTCACTGCATCTATTTTTCTTTTTAAATCAGGCATTAAATATGCATCCTGACTCCCACGTAGGCAATCTGCAGTACAGCAAAATGACTGTGTATTCAATTATAGGCTAAATAAATATAGCAAACATTAAGGGAAAAAGTTTCCAAGTCTATGGGAAGAGCACCAGTCTCTGAGACCAGGCACAGGCTCCTTCTCCCCCCTACAGAATCACAGTGCTCTGTGTCAGCCGTGGGAGGACATGGTTTGTACGCCAACATTCCAGGGGTCATGGAAAAAAAGAAAGTGAGCCCCTTCTGTAGTTAGAGATACAGGGTTAATTTAAAACACACACACACACACACACACACACACCCCTTCCCACAGAACTGGTACCTGAATTGAGCATGTACTTACAGTAAAAACAGGATTTATTTTAATGAAAAAGTAGGCCACTCATAAAATAAGGTATTTATATCCCCCTTTCCTATTATGAAATTAGGTTAACATATCTATAACAAACTGAATTGTAAAACAGAAAATTCACAACAAAGTTAAGACTTTGCTTTCAACCTTGTTCAGCTGCAGAGGTCTTTAGAACAACCTCTACCCAGACACCTAATCAACTGAGATCAGGGGAAGATCTGCTTCTAGCCTTCCTATTATTACTGGCCTAATTCAAGGTTTCAATGATTTGAAAGAAGCACTTTTATGTGAAGTCACTATGAGCCTTTTGCAAAGTGTGGTAAAATGGGAAAAAGAAAATGTTGGGGGTGAAAATGATCACAAATCATTTAAGCATCACACACGAGATTGCCCAGGGCCTGCAGTTCACCCCACTAGTCTGATGGTGCTTTCAAGCCAATGGCACTTAGCGTGGCTGATTCACAAAGAACGGAGAATGGGTCTCAGGACAGGTGCCCAAAGACGTGACGAACAGAAGTGCACGACGCTCTACAGTGTGAGTGGGAGAGCCCAGCGGGCCCACCAAACAATTGTCACAGACTGTTTAGTGTTACTGATTAACCTTAACATTTAAATATATCAATAACCAGGTGGAATCTTTTCTTTATAGGTTTAAAAGGGTTTTACTATATCACAAAATAAATTTAACACAAAATAAGAATCCAAGTTTCACTTTTCTCAAAGATTATTTACATAAATTTTATTGAGTTATTAAAAAAATCTTCCCAAAAACTCACCAGAAAAAGTCAGTTTGTCACTGGGCAAAATTTAAACAGAGAGTATTTCACACAAGCATAAAACACCAGATTTGCCCTATAACTTATAATTATCTTTTATAAATATTTTTGAAGTGGAATTATGATGCAAATTTAAGACACATTCTCTTTATTAAATTGGTATTATCTAAGTAGATTATATTTGACATTTTAAAAATACTGAGACCCCCAACCCCCCCAAAAAAATCCAATATTTATTCTTCAAACCAACAAAAATTCATTGAATACTCATTACAAGTATTTTCTGACACTGGAAAACTATTTTAATGGATCAATATTTTCTTACTACCTATTTTTCTCTATCTTGTGGATTCATGCTTGTAAGCAAAGATCTTTTTTCATGTGTAATAATATTTACTACAGCATTGTCTTTAGTAACAAAGAAGAGAAACAACCCAAATGTCCATGTATAAGGGAAGGTTTGAATGAAGTATTGTAAGCCCACATTTTATAAGTTATGCACTTATTCATATGAATAATTAGATCTGTATTTACTGATGTAGAGGGAAAAAGCAAACCACAGAATTATGTGCATAGTATTATTTCCATCTCCTTCCCAAACATTTATAAGGGGCACATGCCTTTTATTCATGGAGGAAGTAATGGTACACACCAAGCTATAAACAGTGATCTGTGGGTATATAAGGAGATGATCTTCTTTATTCACGTTTGTGCTGTTTTACTTGTTTCAAGTGATTTGTTTGGTAAATTTAAAATATCTAATAAAGAAAATGAAAACTAAACACAAACCAAGAGTGACTTCATAAATAAGACTCAGATTTTGACCCACTCATTCCATACTGGCTTTCTACTAGCTTAATTCCCTTTAAGTTTTCTACTCACAACCTGGCATGGATAAAGTGCAGCCTCCTTGGGCTGTCTAAGGATGCTGAGTTCTGTTATTTTTACGAGGATTTGACTGTATCTGACAAGGGACCACTCCATTAGTATGAAAGAGCAGCATTCTATAGATGTACAACTTGCCTGCTAGTCAATGTGTGCTTTTCCTTAAGGAAAATATTCATTTAGATAGACTCATAAATAGGAGGAATGTGAAACCTATATTAGTTCAATACATAGGGGAGAGATGTATGCAGCAAAGATACTCCCCAGTCCTTGGATAAAACAAGAGAATGGCAGGAGATGCTCCTTCTGCGTCCACCGTGGCTGCACAGTAAAAGTGGCTGGGCGTGCATGGTGCTTTTAAAGACAGCTGCATTCAAACTCTGATTCCAAAGAAACTGAAATTTTCAGCCTGCCAGATTCACCACATCTGATTGTGTAAGCTGCTGGGATACAAACACACAAACTTCCCAGTTACATAAACAGAGTAAACATTATGGAAACAAAGTTTCCAACTCTACCGGCATCAGGCACTGGATGGGATAGAGCATCACCCACAGTGACCCACTTAAGATTTGGTGACACAGGACCTGTGGCAGGCTTGGCCAGTTTAGCTGGACCTGCAGTGAGCTCCCATCTCATCTGTTCCACTAAGAGCCTACATAGACCCCGGCACATCCCACGACACTGTGCATGTTAACCGGCCAGCCAGGGAGCCTTGGGAAGTGCCTGCCCCTGGTCTCTCTCCTAGTAAATCTCAAACAAATCTCAGGCAGGTATGTGAAGGGGACCCTGGTTCTCCTCTGCCTGCAAACCCACAGTCAGAACTTGGCTGCCGTGGTGACGTGAGCCTCTGCAGGCGTCCAGAACCCTGTCATGCAGTGGTTTAGGACAATTTGTTCTACTCTAAGGCAGTGTTTCTCCAAGGATTCCCCTCATCATGCTTTTAGTCTTATTCTACTTTTACATCAGTTTGCTGGACTCATCAGCTATAGATAGAGGCTAACTTATGTGTTTAAGTGAGAAAAGCATTAAAAAAATGCAAGGAAATCTCTATCCAAGTGTTTGGCAGCAAAATGGGCTTGAATCATAATTTTTAGTTGCAAGTTTAAATAATTAGTTCAAATAATTTAAAAATGAGACCCAAGAAGATTGCTTTTTATCAGTCACTTTAATCACATTTATTGTCTTGCCAGCCTTGCTTAAAAATTTCAGGCAGGCAGAAATCTTGTCCCATCACAGCTATTGCGTCTCATCTCCCACAAGACCCCAGCACAAACAGCGCGTGTCTGCAGGTCTGTCCCCACACCGCGGTGATGGCGCTCCCGGCCTGCTCCTGCGGACTCCACGCCAGGTGCTCTTCCTCCAGGGCCCGTCCAGACAGGTGCCTCTGGAGAGTCTTCCTGCCAAAGGGCTCCTCAGCCCAAAACTCCTTGCATCCTGTGGTCTCCTTTTCATTTAGGGCCTCTCTCCCAGATGAGAGTTTTTCACAGAACTTTTTAACTGCTTTGTCCCAAGTAAAGTGTGGAGGGAGGGTCCCTTTCTTAGAGAGTGACCTTTGGCCTACAGGATTGTGTCACAGTCCAGATCACCTGACAATTATTCAAATTCTCATGTATCTCCAGAAATAAGCTATTTTCAAGTAAAAAAAATTGTATGAAGTTTATAGAATCTAGGGGGAGAGGAAGGCTGGCTTTTCACTTCCATTTACCTAGTTTCCTTCCTTCCTGAATCCACATCACTTTTGTTCAGCATGGGTCCTTCTAAAGCAGGGGCCTTCCTGCCCGCGGTGAGGCTGCAGGCCGATGACCTGTGGTTACACCTGTCTCCCCTTGACCCTGCAGGGCCAGAGTGCCTGGTAACTGGCCCAGCAGCTCCGGGGAAAGGCCCCCGAGGGCCTGCTGAGAGAAGTGCGGTCCAGCCCCGGGGCCGGCCAGCCAGCGAGAGATCTCTGGAGGCAGCACGAATCCATGGGCGTGCACAAGGCCTGAACCCTGACCGGGGCACATCATGGACCCAGGCAGCAGGAGCTGTCTGTGGACATTATCTGGGCCTCATCACTCCTGGCTTTAAAGACTGACCACCCTCCCTTCACAAATCTGCTTCTGAAAAAGCCAAGATCTGCCTCACGGCTGTCCTCCTTCACCCCCTTCTTCCCTGAGCAGAGGGGGCTGCTCAGACGGGACGGGTGCGTTGGCTTTGGCGCTGGTGCTGGACTCTCCTGGGAGAAGAAGGGACATGCAGCCTGGAAACTAGTCCTATTTTTTATTTAAAAATGTTTACTATAAAAAAACTAAATGGTATGGAAACAAGATAATATAATAGACTCTTATAAGTCTCTCCCTCAGTTTCCACAACTATCAACATTCTAATATCCTTCCAGCCTCACCCCAACTCCACTTGGGTATTTTACTTTTTACAGTTTTTTTAAGGCAAAATTTACATCCTGGAAACATACAAATCTTACCTGTGCAATCTTGCCAAGTGCACAGACACCCGTGTGCCCCAGGCTCTGACATGGCTCCGGGCTCCATGAGTGCCCACCTAGCACCGTCCCTGCTCAGGGCCAGCCACTGTTTCGAGTTTTCTTTTGCCTAATATAGTTTTGCTTATCCCAGAATGTCACATAAATTGATTAAGAGAGTACTTAGTTCTCCGGGTATGTTTTCACCTGCTCAGCATAACACCTGTGATGTGCCGTGGTTTGCATCCGCAAGTCTCCTAACAGGTTTATTTTAAAGAAGAAATGACAAGGAGCACAGTGGGTTTCAGGATATAACGGCCGGCACGAAGGTCCCAAGCCAAACAACAAAACCTGTGCAGTGTCGCCTCCTAAGCCCTCCCCACCTCTTGCCTTTTGTCTTTGCTATGCCTTTCCTGCCTTAAGGACTCAAGACATTTTATTTTATTTCTTTAAGTCTAAGACACCAGTGATTATAAGATGTGATTCTGACACAAAATGAATTACTGGGATTTCAGAGTTCAGAAATAGTAACATGTAAAAAAAAATGCCCTTTTAGACTGTGGCTGTCTGACACGTGTGCTTTCTCTGCAGGTAGCACAGTGCTTAAGAGTTGGGTTCTGCACTCAAACTGAATAGGTTCAAATCCAGGTTCTGCCACTTTTACCTGAACAAGTTACTGATATCTGCCTGTCCCGGGCCTTACTGATGCAAGGGTAGTCACACTCTCACAGCAGGTATGATGAAGACCCAGCGACTTGATGTGTGTGAAAAGCTCACCACGCATCCAGCTGAGAAAGTAAAGTGTTCAAGTGCTAGCTACAGTTGCCAGCATCACAAAATGCCTCCTAGCTCTTCCCAAATTCACCCCAATAAAGACGGTTGTTTCAAGTTATCAACTCTTAGGTAGGAACTGAGTTACTTAATCAGGGATACATGGTTTAATTTTCCCTGAGGTGTTTTTATTTGAAAAATAAGTTTGTTAACAAGCATGTACCCTCAAGTGGTGCATACAAGGACTGGTGCATTTCAGCTGGGGGATTTCATTTCATTCATTCAACTGTGTGCTATACCTTATAGTTTGGTTATTTCTCTCTCTACCACTTATTGCCAGTGGATTAAAATATGTGGGACTACCTACAGTGTATAAAATAATCAGTTCTGAATGAATAGACAGGGTACAATGGCTTTTAAGAAAAATAGACAAAAATAAATAGCTCCTCTATGTGCCAATAAACTGATAAATAAAATATAATGGAAAAATTCTATACACAGGAAAAGTAACTGGCTAAAGGACTGAAAACTTGAGTGACTGGTGAGAAATAGTGTTTCTGTAAAGGAAGTTTTAAAATTATAAAGATAACAATTTACTGAAAGTACACCCTGGAAGAATGTTTGAAATGAAAGAGAAATGAGGGGAACCTGTCTTACTCAAGAGTAAAAGAGAAGAAAAGTGCAGTCAGGAAGAGTGGCCCTTGGTACAGGAGAGGAGAGGAAAGGGTATAGTCAGGATAAAAAGTCTGGAGAGAACAGAAAATATATGTGGGAATTGGGTATGAGATAAGGGTGGCATTTCAAATCAAAAGGGTAAGTATAGCTTATTCAATAAATATACTGGGAAAATAGCCATTTGGAGAAAATGAAGTTAAATTTCTCTGTCAGATTATGCCAAAATATGCTCCAAATGTATGAAAGGTTTAGACTTACATAAAGCACAACCATCAGAAAAACCAGACTGCCACAGAAATGTTCCTTTAACCTGGAAGCAGAAAGGCATGACACCAAAACCAGAAATCACACACAGATTTCCCTTTAGAACAAACCACTGAATAAGTTAAGAGATAAAGAAGGAATTCTCACTGTAAAAAATACAAATGAGTAATAAATGTAAAAGAATGGTCAGTCTCACCAGTTAGTAATCATGAGCACCTTTCTGCTGATCTCACTGGCAATGTTGAAATGGAAAAGGTATGAACCGAACAGGAGGACGTGGGGAACGCGCTGACCGGGCTGGCAAGGTTTACCCAGGGTCCTGAGGCACTAGGTCTTGGACTCCCAGGTTCCTTCTGGGAAGTCCTCTCATGGAGCTGGGGCGGTGCACAAGGACTCTCCCGGACTCTGTCCCTGGGCGGCCCTCACCTGGGGGGAGTGGAAAGGTCACCCCCTCAGGGAAGCTTGCCTGACCCCTGGCCCTGGGCCATGTCGTGTTCCTGCCTCGGGCAGCCCTGGTACTGTCCTTCCCAGAGCTCTTCATAAGTGTAACAGAGGCATTCATATAATGACCTTCCCCTCCACTTGGTGGCAAGGCCTGGCCTGTGTTCCCTAGCCTTGTGCTTGCAGCACAGGGCGCAATGCCTCGCTGCCACAGGCATTCAGTAGGGACCTGCGGCCCCCATCTAGGGACTTGCCCAGAGATGGCAGTGAAACCCCATGGCTCCGTGCGCCCACAGGTCGTGTCTCTACTCCTCAGCACGGGGTACAATGACAGTCACCATGGGCTCCCAAGCAGACCTTCCAGCCTGTCTCCAGTTACTCCCAGATACGGGGCCTTTGACCAGCCACGTCACATTCCGCCTGGTGAGTTCATGCAGTGTAATGATTCCTCCTCCTGCCCTACAATGCCAGGTGCTCCGTCGTCTAAAAAACACCTTGAAAAATTTAGCTGCGAACTCCACGGCGCATCTTGACCCCAGCAAGCTGAGGTGCGCCCCTGCAGCATCTGATACAAACGTCCCTCCTAGCACCTCCTTTGCTGTAATTACCTATCAACATGTTTTCCTCCTCTGCCCGATTAAGAACCCCTCAAGGGCAGCAGCTGTTTCTTTCATTCTATGTGCCTTGGCTCACAGCAAAGTATCTGACACATAGTAGTTGATGGTATTTGTTAATATTATTAAACAAGTTATTTAGGTGCTTACTCTAACAAATTGGAGGTCATAGTAATGAAACTTTGTAAACAAGTTGTATAATATTTTGCACTCAGACATCACTTTGCAGAGAAGAATACTGGCGGATGCTCAGTTTCATTTCTCATGGTGAGGAAAAACGGTTGCATTCTTACTGCTCAGGTTTCCTACAGGAAGGTGTGTAAGTACTAGGAAGGGAGGAAAAGCAGCGGCACAAGGAGGCTTGTGCATCCTCGAGCTCTCGTGCTGTGGGCGGGCACAGGCACGCCAACATCTATGCTTGGTTACGTGCAGTTAAAACTTCTAAATTTACCATTAAAAGAGCAGAAAAATATATACATGTAAAAACTGGAATGAGGAAAGAACCTTTAAATCTCAAAGGATACAAGAAAGCAGGAAAAAAAATAGAGAAGGCAGGTGAAATTGAAATTCAAAATAAAATGGCATAAATGAATGACCATTTATTGATACTGACAGTATTGATTTAAATGTTCCGGCTAAAACACAAGGTTTTCAGATGGGACTATGAAACAATAACTCCAGCTATGTGCTTGTAGCTTTCAAGAGACCTACTATCTGCTTCAGGGAAAGCTGAAAAGGAAAAGATGTATCAGGTGATGACCAAGTGACAACACTAGTAGGAGAAAGAGCAGATGTTTAGGAGAAACATATTCTAGATGAAGTCTACTACATATTGCTAAAAAGTTCAATTTTCCAGGAATATATAAGAATTCTAAACATGGTTGTAGCTAATAACATAGCTTTAAAACAGGAGAAATAAACAGATCCACAGTTTTACTGCGAAACTTCAACACCCCTTCTTAGTATTTGGTAAACCAGTCAGACAAATCAGTAAGGTACAGATTATAGGAACCACAAAATTAATAAGCTTGATCAAATAAACCATATATAGAACACAGTAACCAAAATACGTAAGTACAATTTTCTGCATGCTCACAAGGAACATTTATAAAAATGTCCACTTCCTATGCCAAAAGGCAAGTTGTAGCAAATCTCAAAGAACTGGCTTAAACAGGTTGCCTTCTCTAACCACAGTGCAGTTAGATAACAGGCAGAAAAATAAGAGACCCTCAAATTTCAGGAAGTATAAGAACAATTTAAAATAACTTGAGATTAACAAAGAAATTGAAATGGAAATCAGAAAATATTTAGAGCTGAAAGATTTTTAAAATTCTAGGATATTTAAACTTGGAAGGTGCAGCTAAGGCATTACAGAGGGAAATTCAGGCCTATTAGTGTTTGTACCTATAAAGAAAAGGAATTAAAGAGGTAATTAAGCATTCAACTTAAGAAGTTAGAAAAAGAACAAGAGCAAACAAAAAAAAATAGGTGGAAGGGAATAACAAAAGAGTATTTTTTTAAACATAAATCAAAGATATAATAGGGAGGATCAACAAAGCTATAAAATACTATTTTGAAAAGACTAAAAAAATTGACAAACCTCTCTCAAGAAAGCAGAGGATATTAACAATGGAAAAGGGGCATAACAAATACAGAGGCTCAGAGGCACACCCATCAACACACTTTGTAAAGAAGGCGCTCAGATAGCTTACCTGCTGGGCCACCAGCAGTGAATGACTCACCATGGCTTCCCATATGGATCCCATACTTGATTTTAATAGAGATCCAACAAATGGAAATTCTTATAAAAAGTCAGTACTGTGTCCTAATGATGAATCAAACCTCCATGGACCCACCGTTCACTTTAGTTTTCTCAAACTTACATTCCCAAGTTAGAGGTATGTTATGCTCTACCAGTTAACAATTAGCAAGTTCCCTAGTGCAATATGCTGGACAGTATCACAGGAAGAGGGGAATTTAATAGTTTATAAAATTTCCAGCTTACTCAAGGGTACCAACTTAGAGTGTGCATGATGATGAGAAAGCAATTTTAAGTATAATTTAGGGAAAAAAAAGACTTGAATTTTAGTTTAAGGAGACAAGCATATAAGCTTAACCTTCTGTTTTCTGGAGAAATGTAGATGTGTAATTATTTTCAAGTAAGTAAAGGGCCATGATAATCTCAGAAAAGATAATTGATGTCCAAGGTTTTCAATTCCATTAATACAAATGAATTTTCAAAATAGCTTATAATTTTTAAAAATAAACCTCCCTTAAGGAAAAAACCTAAAATTACTGATTCACTGAAAATATGCCAGCTAAGTTTGGGACAGGGGCTGGGTTGAGTCAGACTGTTCAACATAAAACCTGATACAAACAATAGCTCTAGGAAAATAAAGAAGCACGTTCTTTTGTTGTAGAGACTAGAAATACAACAGAAACAAAATATAATAAAAAATGAAAATTCAGGTACAGGAATTATGCATTTCATACTGAATAATTATTTCTGTACTGTCCGTAAATCCTCTCTGGTATGCTGTGCGGCTCAAACTCACCGAACTGCCAAGGGGTAAATGCAGCTCCATCCATCAAGCAGCCACTTGACAAATACATTCCATAATAGAAGTTTATTTTTATGGGAGGCTGAATCAAGGACTTTCCCATGCATACAAAAACTTGTCAAAATTATTTATGAGTCTTGCTGAGACACACAATATGTCATATCAAACTCCTATTTTCCTTTCAAGCACAGACTGTCAATATCTCTGCTACTATCAATAACGTGGACCACCGCTGATAGAGGCCCACAGGAGCTGAGGTCACTTGCCCATCCCAGCTGCTGCCGGAAGCTGTCTCGAACTGCAGTGCTCCTGAGAAGAGGCCATTGACCACCTCTATGAGGTGTAGTTAAGGTAAGCAGCTGGGACCGCATTCAGAGACTTTGCAACATAAAGTAAAATGGAAACATATGCTTGAAAAATTATGGTTGATTATGGATGAAGTAAAACAAAAATAACAGAAGATATTTCATCTTTCATTCTGCACACAAAGTATTAGGTATGGCTGATAAAACAAATGCTTGAAAATCATGAAAATAGCCCATCCCACTGAAATTTCCATTCTGAACCATTACCTCGATGGCTTGACTCAGATGAGATGGCTCCCAGAGGGGCTTTATGAAGGCCCCGGAACCTGGCTCTACCCCACCTAACGCTGCTATCATTTTTTTCACAAGGAAGTCGCTGAAGTGACTTGGAAGCCGTACATTGCTCTGAGTTGTCACTCTCTCCAACACAGGGTGCTCACTGACAGTAACAGGAAACGGTCAGTGGCCCTGGAGATGACTTGGAGAAACAGGAAAATATATTCTTATCTTTCAGCTCTGGAGGCAACGGAAACTACAGTTTCCTATCCTAAACTAGTTCGAGGAACTAGTCAGATACAGCAATAGCTTCCAGAATTTCTTAGACACTCCCTTACTCTATGAAGAAGAACACTTTATCACGGCCACGTCTGGTGCTGGGACATGAACCATGGAAAGGCCGAGAGCCGAGAGCCGACCATGACACCACTCAGCAACAGCACAGTGGTCACAATTTGGTGGTGCCTGCTGGGCAGCACGTGTGAAAGAGGGGCTGTTAAATATTCCCTTTAGTTTCTCCACAGAAACAGAAATGCACGCTTGTGAAATCTGCTTCAGGACTTTCTGCTGTGTCCCCACACTCTGTTGTGTGAGGGAGATAAGCAGCCACCAGGATTCTGACAGGTCCCGGGAACCTTCCTGCCCCAGTGTCACATGTTAAGCGGCATTCTAGGGCAGCAGGTGCCCTAGCCCTCTCCTTGAGGGCCCCCCAAGGCTCTGACTTCAGACCAGACGACTGGATCATTTTAATCACTGTGTCCATCTCAAGTGTTAACAAGAATTTATTTCCTTACTCCTGAGAACTTCCTGCAGAGAAACATCTCCACTACGGTTCTGAGAAAATGGAGGCTCAGCCAAGCCCAGTGTCCTCCAAGCTGCCCGTGGCGGTGAGGTGACCGGATGGGCTTTCTGCTTCCAGAGCTGGCCTGCTGCCCCACGGTTGGCTTTCCTTCCATTTTCTTCAACAGCCTAGAGCAGGGCTTCTCAGCCTCTGCACCATGGACACGGGGGGCCTGGCCACTTCTGCTGGCGGTGCTCAGCAGCACGGGGCGCCCAACTGCTGACGCCAGGGGCAGCTCCGCCCACACATGACAGCCCAAGATGATTCCAAACATCGCCAGATGTCCCTGGGGGACAAAACCACCCCCACTTGAGAACCACAGTGCTAATCACTGACTCACTAACTACTTCATCTTCTATTCTTTGCTCTATCTTTACAAAATATGCCCATAAAATTTTGAATTCTCTTTTGCTACTGCAACTAAGGTCTGGGTACGGTTCCTTCAGGTCAGCAGAGGCAACAGCATTGGAGTAAGGTTTCTAGATAAAAGCAGGATGCCAGTTCAGTTTGAACTGCAGATTAATCACAAATGATGCAATATCTGGGACATACTTATGCTACAAAATGATCTATTGTTTATCTGAAATTCAGATTGACCTGGGTGTCCTATATTTTTACTTTCTAAATCTGGTGACCCTTTATTTCAGGGTCAAGAAAACCAGAATCTCTCTTTCTTTCTATACATTAATTGATAGAAAATCAGGGTTGGAGATATAAACTTTGCATTTCAGATGACTTGAGGAATGATTCTGTTACGTGGGTTCACTGAATTGTTTTCCTTTTGCATTTATTACTCATAATACTTTAGTATTTCTTAGTACCTTAACAGCTGGTACTTTTCATTCCTACTTAACCTAAAACTGTACTTTTGCCCAGAAGGGTCAGTTAACTGTTGTCTAACAATGGTTTGTAATTTTAAAAAAAGAAAAAAGGTTTTCTAACAATTTTCTACTAAACTTTCTGACTCAAAATTTATAGTAACACCTGAAAGTTCTCAGTTCAATTCCAACTTGGAGGCATTTCATAACATGACATTCTATAATTTATAATTTCTGTAATTTATACTATTGCAACCCATTTACTGCTCTCCCAAATCTTCTTGGACTCTAATGATTACCTTCATTATTCCCCAAAAAACACAAACTGCCAAAGTCTTTGCTTTATTTATTTCCCAATCCAACCTTCTTAACTCAATTTTTTCCTCTTATTAAAAAAAAAGGTTCCACGTGAATACACAACACTAAAATTATTCAAACTACACAGATACATGCAGTATAGAAGCTAAGACCCCTTCAGAACCTGGATGTGTGTTAGTCTGCATGCAACACAGATACAGATGTACATAAGCATCACACACATATGTAAACAGATACACATGTGTACACATATGGCTTACTAAATAGAATGCAACATTATGCATGTTCTTTGGATTCTGTTCTACTCTATATTCTATGACGCATGTCACTGAAGTCATGTTTTGCTTCCTGCAGAATCTTTCTGACTGGTCCAAGCCATGCTGATCTTTCCATGTTGAACTCCCATTGTTCCAGTGACCCCACCTCTCCTCCCGTTTTCCTTCTGCGCTAGGAACTCTATGGGACACTGGGAAGTAAACGAGACCAAGGCCTGGCTCCTGCCCTGAGGAGCTCGGGGTCTGGTGGGACCTCATGTCATGGTACTGATGACTCTGAACAGACACGATCCACTTTCGGCAGGCAGCTCCAGACAGTTCTGGGAGTGACAACCGATGACCGCACTGGGGGAGGGGAGCAAGAGGCGGGACATGGAGGCTGAGCCGCTGCACCGCACAGAGGCTGCAGTATGTTCACCTGGTATTGGAGGCATAGTTCTGGTTATTACAGTCAGCCTCCAGGCATCTTACATGCACACAGCTATCTGCCCTGCTGAAGCACGATTAGTTCACACTTACATACGTCCCACAATGTTCTCAGCATAAGGTTGAACACAACATAGGCAGATAGATATTAATTGTAATTTAATAGTGAATACAAGATTTGCATTAATAAAGAAGATTAAAACTTCAAGCAGAAAGAAGGGAGCAGCAATGAAAGAATACAAGTGGGTCTTTTCTGAACTTGAAAGCCAGTGGCTGCTTCTCCGGACACTTACTGCTGCAGCCTCCATGACCTGTCACCTTTGTCCTCAAGTAAAAAAAAGCATTTCAGAAAAGCATGTTGGTCCCAACCAATCATGCCAGGCGGATGATCTCAAGGAACCCCAAGACACTGTGCCTTGACTGCCACGGTTGCCTCTGCCTTTCCCACAGCTGAGGAACAGGCAGCCTCTGTGACTGAGCTGACTTTGGAAGCTGCAGAGCACGTTCACAACCATTTTCTCTTTTTATTCTCCTAAAATCTTCTGAGCTAGGACCGTATCATGCCATTTGAAATTAATTATTTTTGAAAAGGCAATATGTTTATCTGGTTCAAAATTCAAAAGGTACAAATAAGCAGTCAGTAAAAATGAATATAAGAGAATGTAGAAAAAATAAATATAGGAGAATATAGTAAAAATAGATAATGATCTAAGTACAACATATAAAAAAAGAAGAAACAATATTATGGGGAAAATGGATTGGAGGGGAACATGGATAGATCCCTTGACAGCACAAGGTCCTCTGGTGGAAGGACAAGGGATCCCCCATATCCAAGGAGGCAAAGAGGCAGAGGCTGGGCCGAAAGCCAGAGCAGGAGCGGGGCTGGGGTAGAGGAGCTTCATTTAATTTAAAAAGTCCTCTTATTTAGGACTTTCACTTTGCCTTCGCTGAGCTAGACTGGTAAAGCAAAGAAGAGGAGGTAATGCTGTCCATGCCTGAGAAGGGTTAAAATCTCATTGACGGGAAACACTACGTCACAGAAAGAAGGATTCTCAAATCTGTAGTTAAGTATCTGCATTCAAATTCCAGGTCTGCCCCAGGTGGGCCAGGAGACCAGTGGACGACAGTCTCAAGGGCCAGTCCTGACTGACAGCAGGCTCCCAGGAGGGTGAGGATGGTGACCCCGAACCCCACACGTACAGCCAAGACAGCATGAGATAATGAACGCGGGCATCATTGGCAGGAGACGCACGTGTATGTGCGGTGCTGGGGCTCCGTGAAACAACGGAAAACAGCACAGAGGAATGTGCGTAAGTTAAGATTTGGTAAAACATCTGAGGAAAAAGTGCAGTGTTCACGGCTGACGTGAGAAGTGAGCTTGCTATGCAGGCTGGGGAAGGCCTGGATTTTGTGTGGGGTGGAGGGTGCGGGCAAGCCGAGGTGACCTGTGGGGTTTTGGAGTGCAGTGGCTTCAGTGATGTCCAGTCTAAAGCCATCGGGGCTTCAGAGGCCCTCAGAGAAGCAGGCCTGGGCCCAGAGGTGGTGCAGGTGCCCAGATGCAGACACAGGACAGCCGTGGGCCCAGCGAGCACAGTGACGGTAGGAAATTTAAACCTTTTCAAACACACTTACATCAGCGGGTGGCAGGAGACCAGCCAGTCTGGGGGCCTCTGGTGGTGCAGGAGAGCAGCAGAGGGGCAGACAGAGACCTCTCCCCTGGAGGGGAGCAATTCAGACACAAAGGAAATGGGCTGCTCACGCCATTTTGGGGCTGCAGCAACTAGAATAATAAGATACCAACGTTGTGAGCTTAAATGACTCGTATTGTGGGCAAACGTGAGGCTTTTTTGTTTGACTTTTTTTTTTTTGAGAGGTGGGTAGGTAGAGGTGGGGAAGGTGCTTTGAACAGGAGGAAGACGAGTGACCCAAATCTGCTCTTCACACTGCAACACATGCTTCCCACTCCGACCTTCACAATTTTTAGGGAGAAGATGACCATGGCTGTCACATCATGTCTCACGAGGCCTAGGTAAGCAGTTAAGCTCCGAACATTCCAAAGTACAAACGCTGGTGATTTTAAAATCCAGGTGCAACAGTCGAAATGATCCTTTCACAGGATGAAAGGTCTCCAAGGGAAAAATCCCAAACTCACACACACACCAAATTTTTTTACTTTATTTTTTAGGGCACTCTGCTTTACCTCTGCCATATACCTGGGCAGACATTCCCCCTCCCTTCTGTTCAGTCAGGTGACTTTGTTAGAAGCACTGTAGGACAGGAGGCAACTGTGGAGCCCCTAATTGTGAAGCTCTTACAAGGGTTGAACCTGATCATTCACTGAATTGTTGAGTTGATGGGATTCGTGTAGCTGGTTATAAATTGATAATCTAAATTAATTCATTCAAGCAGAAATCGACTTTGTGACTCCTTGCGAGCCTGTAATGATGCTCACCTCCCGCTGCTCACGGCATCCTCTGCTTCCTAAAGCTGGTCGGGAACGGCTGGATCCAGGGGACCTGCGAGTCATTAAATCTGTTACATGTGCCTTCCAGTAAATGATATTAAGCTGAAATGTCCTAACGTTGATTTTTTTCTTTAATTTTATGACAGAAATAACCTAATTTGTAACACAAAATAACAATCTCCTTGGATTACTTTGCCTTGTTAAAATATTTTATGCATTTTTCATTTACACAAAGGTAATGGAAAAACACTTAAACTATCTGTTATTTAAACCACAAGAGATATGTTACTGAAAGTCTGATAGCTACAAAAATGATTGTCTCTTCATAGTCTTTACTTTATATCTGTAATAAAAGGCGGACAATTCAATTCATTGGTTAGTAAATAAAGTATGATAGTTTTTATTTTATTTTCTCTGCATTGCTGGAACTAAAATCAGATTGCTTTTTAAATTCATTTAGAAATAGAACTCATTACTTTCCTTTTCTCTTTCTAATCTAAAATGTCTAATGTCCATTCAGAACCTCACATTTTCTTCATCAACAGAAGTTGTAACCTAATTCTAAATCCCATATTAAAAGCATCATTTTCCAAGCTATTCACTCCTTGTGTACTGAGACTGAGGAATGAAGTCATAGCACCTGCCTTTTGTGCATGTGACTATTAGATATGTATTTCTAGTAACCTCCTGAATGCATTTCCTTTTCCCAAATAAATTTTAAAATAAAAACATCCAGGATGCCAGAACAACGTAGGCAAAGTATGTTGTATGACCAATCATTTTTATTGCTGTAATAAGATAAGCATTTCTCAAATCAAGAATGGTGACTAACTGAAACCCTGCATTCCCCCTCAAGTGCTCAAGCATTTTCCCAGGTGGCCACAATCATCACTTCATGGTTTGAAAGTTGTAACTGTTAAAACTTAGACGACACCTGTCGGCTTGCCTTTCCAGTAGGAGCCACCTTACGGCAGAGACCTTAAACAGGCTGACTGCCATAAAGTGGCATCACTCAATTTTCAACATTTTAATGCTGAACATTATTTGTCCATTATTAAAGATGAACTTAAGTATATTTTTCCTAAATACTATCCCTAGATGTTATTTCAAAAGAATTTACTTAAAAAATGTCTAAAGATCCTAACTACTCATACAATAGTGGTTAAAACCCACCAGATCCCCCACTGGCCCAAGATGCACCTACTCCTCCGAGTTACTTGAGGGCCTCCCAGAGTCGCCGGCGCCCGTGTGCCCTCCCACCTCTCACAACAGCCCACAGCTGTCCTACCAGGCGTGATCTCAGGCTGCCAGCGCCGCACGCGCCCCACGGAGGCCACAGGCCCTGCTGGCGTCACGTCCATTCCCCAGCCACCGCCCACCTAGCACATCAGCTTTCTCAAAAGCCTGCTTCAACACAAACCCCGCTAGCAGAACACGCAGGAAGGAGTAACTGCAGGGCTCACACTGTTCTTCGCAAAAGATATCAAAGAAGACACATGCACGGAGCAAAGACGGTTTTAACATATTCTCTTAAAGAAAATGGACACAGACCATGGCTCATCACTTCTCCAGTACGTGAGTGCCATCCAGTCTCCTGGGGATTTATGTCTGCGGACCTGATAGATCAGCGATAAACTTTTGTCCCTCATCACTCCTAAGAAACTGTACTTGGTCTTCCGATTCCGCCGCGGACCGCCACGTGACCGCCACGTGACCTGTGCTCACCGCCTGCGCTGCGGGGAGAACTACTCAGGGGCCCCTTTCTCCGATCTTCTACTGGGTCCTGAATGCCCCTGACGTGTCTACAGATAGTGGCCTCCTGGCCGGGGGCAGGTGTTGCAAGTACCATCCCATCATTTGAAAGTCTAAATCCTAACGCTGGTGTCCACATGCCCGAACGTGCCCTGGCAGTGCTGGTCCAGGCCCCCGCATGGCCACGCCGCTCCTGCAAGGGCTGCCCTGCCCCACCTGAATGCTTCAGGAACACACCATCTCCTGAGACAGGTTCTCTGAGAATTTGAATTTTAATCACTCCTGTGGTCCTTGTCAGGTATTTCTGCACAGGAAATCTGCATGATTTTCAGCAAATAACACCTTGACCCAGCTTTGTTCTTATTTTTTGTAACATTTTAATCAGAAATCATTTCAAACTTACAATCTGCAAGAACAGTACACACCACTTCCTTAGGCTTTGTCTCCCTCTTCATCATAAATGTCTTGCAATATTTGGCTTATCTACTGTGGGTAAAATTGTAATATTTCCAGAATATCTCCCCTGGCTTTGGTTCAATTTGCATATCCTCAGGGGTGGAGAGAAGTTCATCTCCATATCGGTGGGTAATTACCTGGGCAACTGAGTGCATACCTGAACTCGAGAGGTCAAGGGGAGGGGCTTGCTTGCTTGCTTCTTCAGGAGCAGGGGAGAGAGACAGCGCTGGACTACAGTTTGTAAGCAATAAACGGTTTTAAACTTTATTTCTCCCTTTGACTGATTTTGGTTTTTAGAGGTATTTTGCCCCAGGATTTCCTCTCCCTGGACTTACATCTACTGTCTATTTACTTAACATATTATTTTTTTATGCACCATTTGAGAGCAAGTTGCAGGACTGATATCCATGTACTTCTAAATATTTCACTGTGATCTTCCTAACAACACGAACTTTCTCTTCAAATTTCATTAAATGTTCCAGTAAAAAAACAAACCCCAAAACAAAAACAAACAAAAGGGAGAAAAGAGACACCCTGGCCCAAGACCCACCACCAGGCCATGCACTGTGGCAATTGGCACACCTGTTCACCTCCTCTGTGCTGAAGTAGGCCCCAGATTTTCCTGATCGATCGTGCTCTTGCCATTTATTAAAATACAAACCAATCAGAATAGAATGTTCCTGTGTGTGAG
The DNA here is from genome assembly GCF_030020395.1 of Manis pentadactyla. Taxonomy (NCBI): domain Eukaryota; kingdom Metazoa; phylum Chordata; class Mammalia; order Pholidota; family Manidae; genus Manis; species Manis pentadactyla. Next base: position 154,761,550 of record NC_080024.1, on the reverse strand, counting down.
TTTACCTGATTCAAACTGTTTTCTACATCCTATACCTACAAAGCATTTTTCACTCGTTTCACACATTTAAAATCCAGCCCATTATACATTTTTCCACAGGGCCCTTCTTTGATAAGGGACCATTGTTCACTGCTATCTACTCACTGAGTATTTTGAGTTTCACTGTCTAACACTCCAGCTTCCATCTGATTTTTTAAAAACCAACTTTATTGAAGAATAACTTATAGACGATAAATTAGACACATTTTAAGTGTGTGGTTTAATGAGTTTGACAAATATATGCACCCCTGTAACCACCACCACAAATAAGATAAAGAATATTTCCATTACCTGAACACTTTCCCCACTGTCCACCCCCAGGGAATCACAGACCGGCTTGTATATCACTATTGATTAGAAGTGCCCGTTACAGATTTTAAAGTAAACAGATTACACAAGACTTACACTTTTGTGTCTGGCATTTTTGCTCAGCATAATGTTTTGTAATTCATCTCTGTGGCTGCATCTATCAGTAGTTCATTTTTATTGCTGAGTAATATTCCATTTTATGGACAGTTTGCCTATCCATTCTTCTGTTGATGGGCACTGGGGTTATTTAGCTTTTAGCCATTATGAGAAGAACCACTATAAACATTCATATATAAATCTTTGCATGGACATATGCTTTTATTCCTCCTGGGTAAATTCCTAGGAGTGGAATTGCTGGGTCATAAGGTAAGTAAGCATATGTTTAATTTTATAAGAAACTGTTAAACTGTTTTCCAAACTTCCTGTACCATTTCACATTCCCAGCAGCAATGCATGTTACTGTAATTTTTCATGTCACACATATTTTTTCAGTTCTGTAAGTTCTATTGGTTCTTTGTTTTCCATTTCTCCTTACACTCTGTTCGTATTTTCTTTAAATCCTTGAGCATATTAGCAATTACTCTTTTCAAGTTCTTATATGCTTATTGCAGCATCTCTGTCTTTTTTGGTTTGTTTCTATTGACTACTTTTCTCCTGGTTATAGGTCACATTTTTCTACATCTTAGGTAATTTGTGTTGGATGACAGCTGCCATAAATGTCAGATGCTGGGTGTCTCAATGCCTCTGTCTCTCTGAAGGGTGCGGAGTTTGTTCTGACAGGTGCTCATTGCTCACGGGTCAGCTTGGTTCTTTGGAGGCTTGCTGTTAGAGGAGCCCTTGCTCTTCAATACAGCCCAACTGTTGGGGGTCACCGCCAGGGTGGGTCACCTCTTGGGGTCACCTCCAGGGTGGGTCACCTCTCAGGGTCACCGCCAGGCTGGTTGCAGGAATGGAACAACCCCCCACGCAGAGGGATGCCAAGAGCTCCCAATTTCCCAGTGGTGGTTCTCTGACTGCCCCCCTGCAATTCTCACGGAGGCATGTGTGGCTCAGTGTTCAACTAAATTCTCCAGGAACGCCAAGGCAGACTCCGGAGCACTGCCCTTCCTTTTCCCTGGCACCCCTTTGGTCATCTGAGGTCCTCAGCCAGGTGAGCCTGCCAGGCTCAGCCCCGCCACCTTCTCTGGGATGCAGTCCTCACTGTCTGTTGGCCAAGGTATGAGAACTGCTGCTTCAGGTATTTCATCTAGTGTTCCATTTTTTTTTTTTTAAACAGTGTAGGGCACATCCCACACCCGTTACCTCTTATACCAGTTACTCCAGGACAAAGGCAGAGGTGGAAGTCTTTCTCCATTTGATTTTTATTTATTCATGTAAACATTTTATTGATGGACATGGGCCATGTTTTATTTATTTATTTTTATTCAACAGAGTTGAATAATTTGCAGAGGACATTATATAGAATTATGTTAAAAAAATGATAGTTGACTAAAAGAATGACTAGCCTCATATATCATATATGGTTTACTCAACCTCTCTCAATGTGGCTAGTACTAACTGGACTGAAATAATTTGCGGGATCATGCATAGTTTCATACTGACAGAGCTGTTATTTATGTATGCTGATGGCTCGAATATCAAGGTAAGACCTCGGTGCATGGGGATCTTAGAATTCCCCCTCCAATGGTAGGTAGCATCCACCTTTATTTAGAGAAAACAAACTCTAATTTTCCCCAGTGGGAGGGTCCACCAGCTGTAGTTGCTGAAGTTCCGCCTTATGCCACTCTTACAGCTCTGACTTTATAGGGCTCTCACACATACACCTTCAACTTACTGTGTAAATAATGCTGCCTTTTACCCCTTCTTCAGTCTGCAACAATCACACTGGCCTTTGCCTGATAGTCTCTCTGTTCATAACATTCTTGTGCCAGGCAGGTTGATGAAGAATTCACTCATTCCTTCAAGTCTTTGCTCAGATCTGCCTACCAACGACCACCTGGACCTCCTGGTTTAAGGCTGTAGCTGCCTCTCTCCTCCCCATCCATCTGCCTCCAGGACTCCAGTCCCTGCTGTTCTCCACTTTTCTTCATAGCACTTCACCTTTTAACAAATGCCATGATGTGCTAACTTATCATATTGTGTTTAGTATCTCTCTCCCTCGGGTAGACGAGATGCTCCACAAGCAAGAACTTCGTTTTGTTCAGGTCTGGGTCCTGGGCGCTGAGAAGAGCATCCAGCTTACAGCCCACTGACTTTTGTTGGGTAAATGAAGGCATCTCCTCCAGCCGCACCTGGGGGCACTGCCACACAGTGTGAGTTGACGACTTAACTCTCACAGACGGGGCAGTTCAGGTGCGAGGAGGTGAGAAGCCCTAAGACCCCGGCATCCACGCCAATGTCCCTGGCGCCATTCTAAGCTGGGAAAGTTAAGCTTTGACCTATTCTTTTCTCTCAGATTTGTGTGATGAGACTAACCAGAGCCAGGGAATTCTAATGAGGGGACTTGGCTGAACATCAGTCGGGTGAGTCTGGAATGCTGAGTCTTGGACGAGTTACCGCAGATGAGGAGGATGGAGTGACGTACTGTGGCCACAGTGAACAAGCACTGGGCTCAGAAGTGCTAGAGAAACCCTGAACACAAAACTCAACATACTTCATAGTATCTATGGGAGGCTCAGTAAGGTAAGGACAGATGTGAGGAAATGTTAAAGAACAGCCATGTTTAAACTTAGCACCCTAATACTGAATACTTAATGATTTTAAAGAAAAACCTATGTGCATATGCTATAATGCCACATCCTGCATTTCAAATAAATTACCACACGCTCACCTTCTCTTCACTGAGAGATCACTCATCTTTAAAAAGAAAATCATCTAATTAATATATTTGCATTTCTCTAAATTTTATTGGAGCCAAAATATTTAAAATATTATTTCTAGAAACAAATACAGTACAGAAGGTAAGCTAGTTAAAAACAGAACCGTTCGCTGTTGGAAGGCACTGCCCTCCGTAAACAGCCCAAACTGAAGTGTGTACAAAAACACAACACGAAGTTTACACACAAGTCTCTTCTGCTTCCTTCAGATTTTGGTCTCCAGGTGATAATCTGTGTGGTGTCAGCTCCCTAGCTTCACAAAACAGAACTTTCTCATGATTTATTTGAATTGTTATAAGCAGGTAATTAAGCAAACTAGAGAAGGTCTGACTGAAAATTCAACATACAAGTTAAGCCAAGATACAACCTAGACACTGGTTTCATGTGCTGATGCCCTTGGTACTACGCCAGCTCCTCCCTCTGAATGTCTCAGATTTCATCAATCTTCGGTGACTGGTGGCTCAGCGGCTCCCTTACCCTCCCTGAGCCACAAACATGTCTGGGCCATCTGTGTCCTGAAGACAGGCGAGGACATATCAGTATTTCCCCTTCCCCATGAGTTCAGTTGACATTCTTTAGTGAAATACACAAAAGAACAGATTGCAGTTCATCTATAGGGCAATTTCACATTTCACGAAGCTCTATGGTGCACAAATCTTGTCCATATGCATCTGAGGTCATCTGAGACTGGATGCCAGCGTCAAGAGCTGAGTGTTTTTTTGTTTGGCTTCTGTAAGAAGAGTTAACGTGGCACTTATGAAAGTTTGCTGAAAAGTTTCCCATAAATCACCACTGCAAAAATAAGTTCAAAAGGAGCTCAACCCTTAAAATTTTACATTGAGCATGAATCTTCTGTGGAGCTAGAAAAACTATGGTTGAAATGTTCAGGAAACCCTGTCAATTCTTTTGCTTTTGAAAGAGATTTCTGTTGTCATACACATAATTTTGAATGTTTAATAGCATGCAGAAATGGAAAATAATCAGGGAGTGTCAAAGTGAATCAAACACAGGAATTTAAGGGAAAAAAAAGATAAAATTAAGACAAAATTTACTTTAATGACCACAATTTTGCTGTAATTTTTGAGATGCCCTTGGCAATTGCCCAATTTAACCAAAAGCAGCCCTGTTGAACTTGGTTGAGATACAGTAAGAGACAAAGTACAACATTTGGCGATGGACTTCAGATTCACAGAAGGAATTAATTGAAACCTGCACAAACGAACAGTGTTTCATTTTTGTCTGCTTAATGTTCAGTGCACAGGTACCTCAAGCTTCACTCAGGTTTACTGCCTTCCACCAGCTCTGCAGCAATCTGGACGACTTAAGTTTTAGAAACTAGCAAAACTTTTTCTAAAAGTAGTATTTTTTTAATTTGGTAAAGCATTATTAAAAAAAATTTTTAGTTCAGGACCCTATAAGCTACTTAATATTAGATGTATAATATTCAGAAGAATTTATAGGAGAATACCATTACAGTAACTAACTTTAAGGATTCAGCATGTAAGAAGGCAAATATAAATAAAACTGTAAATAACAAGTACAGAAAAGCATCAAACGTTTTTTGTTTTATTGTTTTTTTTTTAAAAAAAAATTTTCAAAAACAATTTAATGAATGGAAAATACACTATTGTGGATATATCATGATTTACTTAAGCATTACTTGTAGTATAGATTTATTTAATATTATAAATCATTGTAAAAAATATTTCAATGGGCACCCCTACATAGAGATTTTTTTTTTTTGAGAGGGCATCTCTCATATTTATTGATCAAATGGTTGTTAACAACAATAAAATTCTGTATAGGGGACTCAATGCACAATCATTAATCAACCCTAAGCCTAGTTCTCAACAGTCTCCAATCTTCTGAAGCATAACGAACAAAACTTTTTTTGTTTTTATCTTAGGAGTAAGAGATACAATTCTAATGCCTAAAATGCCAAGTTCATGGAATTTCCAAAAGAAATAACCATCAGACTGATTCTTGCCATGTGCCTTTCCTTCCATGCCTTTGAGGGAGGGCACATCATCTGTGTACCTTTTGGTATATCACATACAGTACCATTGTAGCTTCTCTGCATCTCCCTGATGACTAGTGATGCTGGGCACCTGTTAATGTACTTATTGCCCACTTGTAATACTGTCCTTTGCCATTTTTTACTTGGGTTTTTGTCTTATTATTGAGTTGTAATTTGTCCTTAGTATTCTGGATTCAAAAACTAGGTAAAATATATGTATAGCTTTTCTATTTTCTTAATGGTATCTTCTCAATTATTTTTCTTCTACAGTTAGTGCTTTTTATGTCCTACCAGGAAATCTTTGTCTATCCCAAGGGTCAAGAAGATTTTCTCCTATGTTTTCTTTTAGAAAGTTTAGAGTTTTTAAAGGTTTTGATCCATTTTGAGATAATTTTGTGAATGGCAAGGCTGAAGTTTCATTTTCTTCCATATGAATATACAAATATTCCAGAACCACTTGATGAAAAGACTATCCATTCCCCCTTGGCACCTTGTTGAAAATCCAGTGACCATGAATACACGTGGGTCTATTTCTGGATTCTATTGTTTTCATGTCCAAGGTAAGTCAAGGTGTTTAATTTTTTAAATAAAAATTGTATATATCTAAGGTTTACAACATGATTTAATGTACACATACAGAGGGAAGTGATTACTGCCGTGGAGCTAATATACACTAACACATCCATCGCGTCACAGTTTCACCCATTCCCCCTTTTCTCTGTGGTGAAAACACCTGAAATCTACTCTTATTAAATCTCCAGTGCTCAGTACAGTATTATTAACAAGGGCCACCATGTTGCACATTAGATCTCTAGATGTACGCACCCCACAGAGCTGCAATCCTACACCCCTTGACCAGCCATTCCCCACAGCCCCCCTCCCCACCCCTGGCTGACTGCCACAGCCTTACAGTAGGTCTTGGAAGAAGATAGGAATGTCTTCCAAGTTTGTTTTCCGTTTCAAAATTGTTCGGTTTTCAAAGTTTCTTGCATTCGCACATCAATTTTGGCAGCAGCCTGTCAATTTCTTCCAAAAGCTTCTTATGATCTTAATTGGGACTGTGTTGAATACATAGACCAATTTGGGGATAAATGACATTTTGCAATATTGAGTCTTCCCATCTGTGAAAAATGTGGAATCTCCACTTACCTAGGTCTCTGTTAACTCTGTGAGTAGTGTTGTATAGATTTTATTGTTCAGATCTTGAACATGTTTTTTTTAATGTATCTCTATGTATTTCAGTTTTTTTCTAATCTAATTTCTTTCAAGGGTGACTTTAAAAACTTGACTTTGTTGCCTGTGAATCTCCACCTTTTTATTGGGTCACAGGGACTCAAGACAGGCAGCTCTACCATCCCTTCAGGGATCCCCTCACACTCCTCCCTCTACGTGTTTCTTCTGGGCACTGAAAGAAGACATTCTTAGGCTGCCTGAACAAGAGCATAAGCAATACAGAGGTGCCGTTACACTGCCTATTAGAGGGACGTTCTCTTCTGCAAAGACTATTCTTGTTTGCGAGGCAGACACAGACACCACGTGTAAGCTTGCAGTGCTCCATGCAGGCGCTCAAGGGGCTTGGGGATGCTGTAGGACCTAGAATAATACAATACCACCATTCTCTTCATATTGTGCAGGAAATTTGACAGACGTTGATATGTTATCACATATCAAAGAAGCTACAAAATAAATATGAGTGTAATACCTGGGCTTCTCTATTTATAGATTAAAAGTTTGAAAAAAACTCACTGTACAGATATAACCATATGCTTTCTAAGCAGTATTAACTTCCTAACATCAAGTGCATTTTAGGAATATGTATTTCTAATATATTTGTAGTAATTTGTCAATTTTATATATATATATGCAATTTTTAGTAAAAATGCTTGCTATTCAGCTTGCCCACCAAAAAAATATTTTTAAAAAGCTCAAAATTGTCTTTATGTGAAAGGTACTAGTCTTAATAGCTTAAAAACAGTACTAGATACAATAGCAAATATTATCTTATTCATATGTATTACCATGTTAGAGAGTCTATGAGAAATAGACTACATTTAAAAAATCTTATTTTTTTCCTTTCTTCTCTTGGGAATAATATTAACTATGAGAGAAAGTAGAATATTAAACAGGAATTTTAGTTGCTTTATATGGAACAAGGTATATTCTTCCATCATATAGTGATTGAAAAATATCTTGAGTGTGTACCTCAATTGTTATTTTTAAGGAAAGAGGAAATTCTGAATTTAGTGTCAGCTGTCTGAATGTACTACTATAAGGAAATCTGATTATATGATTCTTATTTTAAGAGTGAAAAACTGGGGATGTAGAGGGCCTGCTATCCAATAACGGGAAGGCTAGGCTTTCTGCATTATTAGACACTGCAGTAGTTGTGATCTATAAACTAACAGCCAGTAAACAAGTGCTGTCCAACACAGTATTAATGAAGTGACTTCTTTGGGGTATTTAAATTTTATTTGGGGATAATTCCAAATTTAACAGCAGTCTCATATCAGTGTAACATGTTGAAATACTTCCTTTAGTAACAGAGTAAGGTGATGTGGCAGTATGTTTTCAATTAAAGTTTTCTGGTAGCCCGTATAGCGCCCCAATGCATGTTACCACTGCCACCAAGTGCTCACGTTTGTCCCCATTTTACATTACTTAGTTGTAGAACTTTGGCATCAAACCAGGACTAGCCTGCATTTACATTAGTAGGTGTGTGAGCCACAGCTGTCCCTATGTGAGACTGCGGTGCCGCACGAGGTTGCAGCGCGACAGCTTCAGATGCAGGGCGAGCTGCTGCACTGGATGCCAAACGAAGCATTCCTTTATTAATACGGGATCTAATTAGAATTGTGTTCAAATACTGAACGTACATATTTAGTCTTTTGGGTCACTACTGTCACTGCATGTATTAGAAAAGGTTGTTTTTGTGACTGAGAGTTTAGTACAGTATAATAATCTAAAAATATTGTATAGATTATTCTAAATTGTAATCTTAGAATTGAGCAGCTGAATAAATGAATACAACTTCAAAAGGTGAACAATTCAACTCTACTCAAATTCAGAATCAAATTCAATGATTTTCAGAGAACTTGAGAAATCTGACTCTGATATGATATTTTGTTTAGTACAAATGCAGAACCCAGTCCTTGAACTGCCATTCTGGAAGCCGTCCAGCAGAGCGGGCAGTACCTGAGCAAAGCAACTCGCATTTGGTATTGATGGCAGCATTTCTGACCAAGAACTCAGCATTAAGGAAGCCACAGAAACAGTGTGGGATTTTCTTGATCATTATTTAATTTTTTAAGTTTTGACCACTACGGCACCCAGTTGGTTTTTCAATATTCTTTGTTGGGTGCTGAATGAATAACACAGAGTTTGAACAGCAGTAAACTGAAAGTATGTTTTAAGACCTATAAAAAGGACACTTACATGCTAAGCCTAAATGAACTCTAAACATAAAACACATACAATTTTGATATTGGATTAAATGTTGGACAAAACCAATACTCATGTTTGTAAACAAAAGTTAAAGATTTAATTTATTGGTCTTGTTAAATGTTACGATGCTTTTTGGTGGGGATAATTTGGATGGCCCAGGTACTTCTAAAAAAGAGATTTCTCTTGGTAACTTCACTTGCAGAGACATTAAAACTTACAGCATTCCTCTCAGAAATATGCTCAAGGTAGCATGGGCTTATTAAAGGTAATCTGGGTGTGGCTAACATTGATGATAAACCAATACACAAAGAAAAGGACAAAATTACAGATCTAATACTGTTAATTATTGGTTATGGGAATGTGGACAAATCAAATTGACCTTTCTAAAGTCGATTTCCTTTACTATAAAATAAAAACAATATATGATTTAACCATGCTAGAAGGTTGCTGTCAAATAATATGATAAAAGTTGTTCATGAACTGCCGAGCATCAGACAAAGGCTAAACAGAGTGGTACAGTTTTCAAAAACCTCATAAGCTAGACTAGCAGTCCCTTCCCTCCCACCTTCCCTACGTCCCACGGAGCTACAGGTAGGACAGCTCAGCCTCGGACCACAGATTGTCTCCAGGAAGAGCTGCTGCTGTTAGACTCCCACTTCTTATCTTTCGGCTCCATGGCCACGTGGCCTCTTACCACTGGCCTGCCACGGAAGAAACAATGAGATCTCGTGGAACAGCTGATCGCCTATGACTGTTTTCCAAATTTGAACCCAGAATTTCAATTCCTTTCCCTATTAATTACTGTTTACACAACTAAATAATTTAATTTTGTTCCGCTTTGGACATGGCAGACATTTTTTCTCTACTGAAGCCATACTTTTCACGATTACTCAAAGACTGAGTGACTGATTAAATCTTTCAAAATAACAGTATCAACCAAATCAACAATACGGAGCACCAGTTATGTGCCAGGCCCTTGGTTAGGAACTGCGCAAACAAACAGGAAAGGCTCTCAGGCTAGCACCTGTTACTTTCAGTTTTATCATGTGGTAAAACCCAGCACGCCCTTGCATTTGGGAAACTGCCGAGTGACTGCTGACTCCTCAGCGACAAACACTGCGTGCTGCCAGACTCCCCGTGTGGCCGGGGCGGCAGCCGACTACACCTGCTCTCGAGTGAGGCGACAACAGGAAAGGTCTGCAAGTGAGCGCTGAATGACAACCCAGCATGGGACCACTCACATGGGAGGATGGAGCTACGGCGTAGTGGGCCCTGAGCTGTCTGGGGAAGCAGATCACGGAATCACAGAGTCAGTTATCAACACAATCGGGAACTGTTTCTTGCCCCACTTTGCCCCCTTGGGCCCAGATGGCGTAACTAAATGGGGTGGTTTATGAGAAACTTCATGCTCTTCGTTCTTAAGAAGCTATTCTAGTGCACTGTTATTAGCAAAAACTAATTGATGATAAAAGGTAAAAAAATATTTTCAAAGAACTTTACACCTGGGAAGTAAGCCTTTCAGGAGTAACAATGAGTAGGGTTGATGAGTTTCCTTAGAAGAAGAAAAGTTCTAATTCATCAATTTTTAAAAAATGCAACTGAATAGAAACGACAAGACCTATCAGTGATAAAGTTTCTTTCTTACTTTACATAATTTGGAACCACCTGAGACAGATTTAATTTGCCATTTTAGAACGAAATTACAACGTCTGCTTGTTAGATGCTACAATATTTTTATCTGCCTACCCGCTGTGTGATGGAGGGAGGGAGCAGAGGTCGTACTCCTGAAGACAGCGACGAGAATCTCTTCACCCAACAGGCAAGCACACTGATCGCTGGCCACCGGGGTAGTCGTGTGAACTGCATCACAGAGAAAGAGCAAGGGGACTTGCAGGCAAAGCCTGGCCTTTTCATGTCTAATGAGCACAGTGAACCAAAAGGAAGTTTGTCCGAACCAACTGTCCTCTGAAAATGCTCATCACAAACCAGCTGGATAATTATTCCATAATCACCCATAATAATTACTGGAGTTTATCAGTTATTTACAAGGAGTTAAGTAAATTTCATATAAAGCAAAGATTCAACAGTGGTGGGGTGAGAAAGGACTGTAGAATTTTTCATTTTTTAAAAGCAGAGGTATTTTAATGATGGGTTTTAAGGTTAGAGTGCCTTTAACAGGATGCTCTGTAGAAAAGTTCTAACACATTTCATAAAGATAGATAATTTCCAAATCTCTGAAAATACAAGATATGGAGGAATTACAAGTGAAGGAAACATTCCCAGAATGCTAATAAAGCCCCCACATTTGTAGGTATATGTTTTATGCTCCGCTGGAGATCATCAGCAATGGGACATCTTGCTGAATCTGTAATTCCATGAAGGCCAAATATTCATCTTTCTCTTGAATGAATCCTGGGAAGCAGCCCATTATAGAGACTCAAAATGATATTGCTGTGTCCTGAACTCCCATTTTAAGTCAATAGAAAGGGTGGAAAACATGAAAATATGCATCTTGGAGCTCTGTTATAAGCCACTAAATCCTGCAAGTGTCATATCAGCATTTGGATACGAGTTTCAGTGTTATGCGGCATATATTTTAGAATACACTTATGTCATACGTTTGTAGGTTTTATAGCTAAAGGCAAAGTAAAATTGTAATTGGAAAATAATCCACATGTGAAATCATGCCAGTCTGCTCACAGGGCTTCTCAGAAACCAAGGCCCAGGTGCTGGACCACCAGCCGCCCCCATGCCCTGTCCTCAGGGGCCAGCAGGGCTCCACCGGCTCCAGGAGGCCTTTCTGGACTCTTCCAGGCCTCACTATCACCTCGTCCTTTGAAGCACTTAAGCACTTTCAGCCTGTGTCACATGACTTAGCATTTCTCGACATGCTTCACTACATCTTCTTCAGCAGCCTGACACCAAGCCAGTCAGCCCTGTCTCACATCAGAACTGGGTTCTCAGCTTCCTGAAGGTCAAAGTTACCCTGCAGTTCCCCTGACATCCCACAGAGGGGGAACAGTGCTGATGCGCACGTCAGGATGGGACATGTTAGCTTTCCGGGGAATCATCCGTGGACAGCTCCTGTGGGCTGCCCACGGCTACATGGCTGTCCATGGCTCCTGGCCCCTGGCCGGGGGCACAGCTCTTTATACGCCGGCAAGGTGTGCTGGTTCTGTGGACACTGGCAGCCTCTGCAGCAGCCTCTGCTAACAGTGATGGAGAAAGGCCCACGGTCAGCAAAATCTCCTGCAAACAGTAGTGACCCTGCTTCTATTGCTGAGACGTTATGAGGCCTGCTGGCTCCCCAGGCCCCTCAGCCCTTCGCACAGGCTTCCACTCGACCTCCATGGAGGCACATGGACGCCACCTGACACGCGACGCTGTGACAACAGAGGTGGCACACGGCACCAGCCTGTGCTGCTTCTCTGGGTTTGCTGCTGTCACCACCCTGCCCTGGGGAGCCCTGAGCAAAGCCGCGAGCCCCTGCCTTGCTGGACATGCGGCTTCATTTCATGTGGACTTTCCCAGCAAATAAATGTCTCAAAATACTTGCCGGCAACAAATGCTTTTCTAAAAAACACTGTAATGTCACTACTGCTTGCAAATGAATCTTTCAGGTTGGAAACTGTCCTTAAAGAGATGGGAGAAAACTAAGGACTGAAATTCAGCTATCAACACTGTCTGCAGTAGTTCTTTAAAGAGAAAGCAGATGTGAGAAGGGTCACTGATGTAAGAACAATTTGTTTTCCATTTTGAAATTAGTTACTATGGAATCACTGATAAAGAATTTATTTATATGACATTTTCCAATAATTTTAATGTTAAAAACACCCTGTTTCTTGCAGAATGGGGGAAAAACGTTTTTTCAACAGTGGAGGCAGGTTTTATATAAGAACATAGCACTCCGTTAATATTTGTCACTTAAATGAAATATAATATCCACTGCGTATTTTCTTAGCCACTTAGCATTACCTAACTTAGTACCTAGAGTGAGGGCAGGAATGATGGAAAGAAGTACAGTAAAAACCGCTGCATTAATATTGAAGGTACACTAGTCCTTTTTATGGGGTCTCAATAAAACCCCAAATTTTTAGAAAACTTAGTACATAGATATTTAAAGTGTTGTCTTGAATATATTTCATAATAAAAAATGTCCTTGTTTAGTTTGCATTTCTCTGACTATAGATGATCCCTGAACAACATGGGAGATGGCGCATGCCCCCCACCCTGCCATCGCAAATCTACATACAACTCTGACTCCCCAAAACTTACTAGCCTGGAGTTGACATGAGCCTTACTGATAACATAAACAGTTGATTAACATATATTTTATATGTTATAGGTATTATATCCTGTATTCTTACAATAGTAAAAAATAAGCTACGAAAAAAATACATTTTTTAAAAATTATTGCCAATCTCCCCAAATTTTCCAATATGTTGAAAAAATCTGCATGCAAGTGGACCCGTGCAGTTCAAATACGTGCTGTCCAGGGCCCACTGCACTAATAAGGCGGCTCGGGTTTCTAGGGTGCCGCCGGCTCTTCGTGCGCCTCTCAGCTGTGTCCTCCTCCTGCTCGCGCACCTTGGGACCCTCACCTTGATCTACGTGAGGGCTTCACTCATCACAAGTACTGATCCTCTTGCATATGTGGTCTACATATCTAATTCGTAGCTTAATTTAAAATTTTGATAACCACACTTTACAGGGGCCATGAGCCAGAAACCCACAGGAAACGGGAGCCGCCCACACCACCACTTCCTGTGAACACGTTCCAAGCACCTGGTCAAGGTGTGTGGGGTAGTGATTTGGAATGTGGGGGTGGGTACACCTTCCCTGTTTGCTGTTGAGTTTTATACTCTGCACTACCATTTGATTGCTGAGATGATCGAAAGATGTCTGACTGATCCAGATGGATTCCAGTCACTTCTCTTTAACTCACAGATGTTTTTTGTTGGCTTTGAAACTTACAAACAATCATACAAATAGCTACTGCCAGCATTACCCAGACCATCAGCAAAGCCATCAAATGTATCAGAAAGCAAACAAGTTAAATTAAAAACACATAAACGCAGGGATTTAAACAAAAACACTAATTATCTAAATGGTTAAAATTCTTTGCCATAGGATATAGTAATCCTTTGCTATTTTCTGCCTGTACTGCTCCTCAGAGGTATAGTAACCTATATGTTAGCATTTAAGCTTTTTGGGAACAGTTCAAAGGGCTTGAACTTGTCAGTAGAGATATTTTCTTCATAGATCAGGGGAAAAACTCTCAATTTAGTTAATCCCCCAATTTTAAGTAATCTGATGTTCCATATCAGAAGCCTACATGACACGTGCATGTGACAGAATGCAGGTGTGGATGTCTGTCATAATAGGGCCACTTAGGATCGGTTATGAAAGCGCAAGGCTCTGAAGGGGCTCCAGTGAACCTCGGCGAGAGATTACGCGGAGAGCTACTGGCAGAACATGGCAAGACAGGATGTCAGATTTCATACTCAGCAGACATCTACAGCAACTGATGCCTTGTAGTCAAAGGCTGTTAAATTACCTGTGAAGGGTTACTGGCAGCCCTGGATGTTTTTCTCATTGTTTATTTAGTTCCAAAAGCGCTTGGTCCTCGTGCTGACTGCCCTGACTGACAGCACAGGAAACCTGCACTTTGTAAACAGGGCAGCGCTCTAGTGAATTACAGGTTGCAGGTCTGTAATCAACCTGTAGGGCTGCCCTTAGAAAAAGAACTCCTTGCCCTGTAGAACAAAGGAGCTTAATATAGGCAAACATCATCTCTATAAATAAATAACATCATAAAATGATGAACTTGGAAGAGGGTCATAGGGACATTTCTAAACTCATCCTTCTCAACAAAAAGATCCTAATGTGACAGAAAGAGGACAATAGTTTGCTGATGAGGAAACAGTGATCACAAAATTCATGGTTTTGAACTGTGAACGTTGGCTCTCTGACATTTGGGTTCAGCTAATCTGGAATGAGAATGGAAGAGACTCTAGTTCCATAAAAACTGACCCCAAAACACACAAAATTGAATAGCATCTACCTTTGTAAAAGCAGCATAAACTGAAACGACCAAAACGAGATGATGTATTTCTGTGGGAAATATGTGGAATATAGTTGTTAATTAAGACACATGAATAGAAAGCAAAAGCTCCTAAGTTAGTTGAATGAGAAAACCTTTCTTTATGTACTGACCCGAGGGGGAATCTTTCCATCACTAGCGACTAGCTCGTCTGAGCTTGTGGGCACCCAACATGACGACATACACCAGAAAACAAGACCTTTCCAAGAACTTTGAGATACATTAGTATGAGCCCTATTTCTTGTGTGCACATTAATTACAAGAGATACTCTGTGTTATCACATTATCATGCCCTAAAGACCTCATTTTACAGGTTGAAATTAGAAAATTAAGGTTTCATTATTATATTCACTGATGCTGATCATTTTAGCCTCCTATTTAGAACACTGAAATTTAATCTACAGAAAAACTGCAGTATCTATAAGCTATTTTTGCCCTTAGATTTATTATGGAAGGTGTGAATTATAATTTAATAAAATTAGAAAAGTAAACAAAATATACCATCAATGAATGTTTTGTTCATTCATGCTTTTTTTAATTCCAAAAGTTCAAAGTAGGGCCTCTAATAAACAATGTTTGTTTTTATGAATGACCTTCAATCATTGGTAAATATACCTGAAAAATTCTTGTCAAAGCTGCTTGGCTACAAGATGCACTTCCACAAGATAACATATACTTAGCTAACACCACATCCGGCAATTCGGTTAAACACATTGTAGAATATTTAAATGCCAAGCCACACATATGTGTTACTATACAGTTCTCATGGAGCAAAGAGCTGCTGTGCAAGCCGATAGGTGACATGCCCAGACTTACATAGATAGTATATCGTCATATTCTGCTTCAATTAAAAGCATATTTCAGTAGAAGCCCAGAATGTCGGCTCTATGCATTTTAATAATGCCAGCCTACAACTCTGCTTATGCTAAATGTACATTACTCAAATGGATTCAGAATTACGCTTTACATAAATAAAGACTGCACATATGAAGAGAAAATTTTGCATAGCCTAAGTAGGTATTTATGGTGCTGTCCCAGAAACTGCTAGCAGTCCTATACATTGTGCATAAAAATCAATTGACATCATCTAAGATTTTACTAATATTTTCATTTCCAGTTGTTCTTAATCTTATCCTCCCAAACATAGAGCAAAAGTAGAAGCTGAGCAGATGAAAGAAAGGCTTCTAGAGAATGCCCAGCTGCACTAGATGTCTGTAACCCAGCACGTACCTGGGGAGTTACTGAGGCCATAGTGATTTACCCGACTAGTGATGGGTAATATCAGAATATACAACTTTCACTGCATAAAAGAACCGTGATAGTCCTAGATGAGTATTGCCTCATGCCACACACCCCCAACAGGCATTTAAAAGTTTTAGAGAAAAAATTTGTATTATTATTGCTGATTTTCACTGTGTAGATTTTAGTAAATGTTACTGGAAGCCATAAATATAGCTTCTGTAAATTCTAACACCTCAAAGTAGGAGAGTTTCATGTTCGACATGATTAATATAATCAGGTGAAGTTGCCTGAGGTAATTTGATACTTGGGAAAAAAGTGAGATGTCATCGGAACCCTCTTTAAATGGATAGCAAATTAAACTGTGACAATGCCTTTATTTTGTTGATCTTTCCTGTTTTAACTATTATTAAGACTTATGTAGGCATTAAGATTTTTCAAAATTAAAGGGTTGAAATCTGATGCCTAATACAAGATGTGACTGGAAACTGATAAGGACAAAACGTTGAGGGGCAGCAAATCACAACTGTGAAGTCAGGTGTTTGACACAAGAGGACCACGGCAAGTCACCTGTGTCACTGGACACACAGGATTTGAGAGCATCTGGTTCCCGCCTTACATCTGTGCAGGTTTTTAGTGTGTAGAGTTCTTTTGTAATAGCTGTTGGTATATTAGAACAGGCGGTATGCACTAATATATTAGTAATCACCTCAGAATACTTACATGTACAATGATAAGTTAATTCAACTGCCATATGTTACTGTTAAATGTGTCCTTCGAAAATCCATATGTTGAGTCCTACCCCCAGCATTTCAGAAAGTGACCTTGTTTGGGAAGAGAATCAAGGCAGAATAACTGGCTCAGCTAAGATGAGGGCGCACTGGGGCAGGGCAGACCCTTAGCTCAGCATGGCTGGGTCCCATGGACACAGACGTGCACACGCACAGATGCCCCCACAAGCTGAAAGACAGCCAGAAACTAGCAGAGAGGTCCGGACGCGCCCTTCCCCAGGGACTGCAGGAGCGTGGCCCTGCCAACACCTTGGGCGCGGGCATCGGGTCCAGAATGGAGACAATACATTTCTGCTGCTTGAGCCCCTCTGTCTGTCTGCGGTGCTGTTTTGCAGCAGCTCTAGCAAATCTAGCAAAATTATACCATATTTGTTTCAATTACACTATAACTTCTATAATATGAGCAATATCTAGCAGATATTATCAAACTGGAGACATACAAAAGGACATTCAGTTATCAATGCTTGTCCCGGTGGCCTGTGCCCGACCACCTGCAACGGACCGGCTTTCAGGGACCTGCGCGTTGGCTCGGCGCCGCCGGCCCATGCAGACCCGCAATCACAGGCCGCAGAAACCGGCAGTGGTGACCCGGGGGTTGCGACAGGGGTTTGTTACACGGTCTCCTCGCAAGTTCTCTATTCACTAACTTATGTTGATGACTGAAGCAAAAATATAGCACTGTCTAATGTGGTTCTCAACATGTGCAGTTATTACACGCAATTATATTCCAAATGAGGGTGGTAAAGGCTACTAAAGAAACATAAAGTCTCTACACTTCACTCAAGCGGTAGTACCCACACATGGCTTACATTATGCGTTTGTGACGTAGTGCCCAGGGCAATCACTAAGGAAGCTATGGGAAGTGAAGCCCTCAAAGACCAAAACTGAATTCTAGAAATGTTCAAGTAAACCACAGGAAGGCAGGAAAAGCAAACTAAGGAATGAAAAACAGAACAAAGTAAAATGAGAGACTTAAGCCCTAACATATCAATAATTACAGTACGTCTAGTGGTCTAATATACCAGCTAAAAGACAGAAACTGGCAAAGAACATATAACAAATGTGGCCCAATTGCATACTGCATACAAGAAGTATGTATGTTCCATTTCAAGTATAATAATACATGTAGGCTGAAAGGAAAGAGAAGAGAGAACATACACCACACAAACATTAATTTTTTTAAAAAGCAGGATTGGCTGTATTATCATCAAATAAAGTAGACTTCAGAGCAAATAAAATCACTAGGGACTAGAAGGCACATTACATAAAAATGAGGCGTCAATCCACCAAGAAGACACAGCACGTGTAAATGTGCGCGCTCCGGGCAGCAGAACCACACCCACCAGGAAGCGAAGGGAGGTCAGGTCCGAGCTTGGCAGCGGCAGGAGGCCAAGTCCGGGGGTGCGGGGGCTCTGAGCGGCTCGGGGCCACAGCTGCGGCCTCCAGCCTCAGCACTTCGGGCGGAAGAGGCAGGACGCCTCTGAGGAAGACAAGTAGGTGCCCGGGAGGGGGTGAGAAGGGAGGAAGGGGCAAATGTCTTCTGTGCCCTGGTCCTGTGTTTTCACGTATCTGGAGCAAGATGGTAATAGTGGCTGTGGGCATGCTGGCTCCAAAAGTAGAAATTAGTGAAATGACAGCACCAGGGTGAGAAGGGGGGGTAGAGCAGGAGGAAGATCTGAGGATACTGGCATTTAAAAGGCAAGAAGAGGAAGTGGAGTGAGTGAAAGCTACCCAGAGTTAAAAGGGACAGACAATAGAAAATCCATGGAGTCTCAGCAAAATAAGCTAACACTGCATGAAAACTAATGAAATTGTAAAGTAAGCAGTAGGTGCTTTGGCCCCTATGTCCCAATGTGGAAAAGAGACCCAGGCCCAGCCAGCAGCCTGGCCAGGGAGACCCGTTCTGTCCCCTCAGGTGGTCACAGCAGAGGCAAGCGGGAGCCCCACCTGCGTCAGGGAAGTCAGGCAGACTGCCATCACAGGCAAGAGCACAAAACCTCAGCCGCACTAGGGCCTCAGCCCACGAGAGACTGAGGTCCACACACCAAACCCAAACACTAAAATAAAAACTCCAGTATGACCTAGAGTCTCCTAACATAACTTAATAATTACATTAGTATTTTTTTAATCTGATATGATTAAGATAAAGTCACTTGTCACACCAAGAACTAGGCAGCTCAAATGTGAATGAGGAGGACGATCATCTGAGGCCAACATTAAGATGAATCAGATGTTAAAAAAATCTGGCAAGGATTTTAGGGCAGGTACGACAAAAATGTTTCACCATACATCACTAATTCCCCTGAAACAATGGAAAATTAGCAAATCTCAGCAAAGAAACAGAAGTTACAAAAAAGAAGCAAATGGTAATCACAGAACTGAAAAATACAATAAAAAATTTTAAGACTCACTGGCTGGGCTCAATCTCATTAAGTGGAGATGACAGAGGACAGAATCTGTGAACTTGAGGAAAGATTAAGAGAGTTCCCCAATTGAATGAGAGAGAAAATAGGAAAAAAATGAAGTAAACCTGAGGACAAATGGGACAATAACAAAGATCCACCATTTTTATCACAGGAGCACCAGAATAAGATGAAAGACATGGGACTAGACATATCTGAATAAATAATGGCTGAAAACTTGCCAAATTTGGTGAAAGACAGATACTCACAGATCAAGAAGCTGAGCAAATCTCAAAGGGGATAACCCTAAAGAAACCCATGTGAAGACACATCACTTTAAACTTTTGAAAGTAAAAGACAAAGAAAGAATCTTGAAATCAGTCAGAGAGAAAGACACTACCTACATGGGACACTGATTCAAATGAATTCCCACAGCTCTGAAGGGAACCTTTTCTTCACTGCTATGGGCAACAACTTAAATTATAGCATTTAGGATTTTTAATATTCTTTATTCAAATTTCCAAGGTGAAAGACATTTTAAGAGAGATGTATGCTTTATTAGAGATTAAAGAAACAACCCTTCCTTTAAAAAAATAGGTTATTACATGTACAATAGACCCCAAATAAAAAGGTTCTCTCTAAAGCTGTGGTAATCACAGGGATACAATACTAAAATGTAGATGTCTGAGCTATTCTGATTCTTTGGGTAGACCCTGAATTTAGCAGACAACCTCCCTCTTCAAGTGATTTTGTAATCAGCAGTGTGTATACCATACTTTGAAATCTTGGATACAAATAAGAATTCTGTGAGTAAAAAAGCAAGAAAATACTAACCTTCAGCATTTATTTGTAGAATGCAAACTAATTAAGTGCATGTAATGAAAGCCACAAGCAAAAGATATAAAACCAGGAAACTAAAAAGACAGAAAAAAATAAGAGAAAAGCAATTTAAAAGTTTATTTATAAGATGCTAGTTCAGAAGAATTAAAAACAATAAATGAACAAATAAAAAAACAGAAGATAGGTTGTTGAATCAAATATTTCAGATGCATTCCCCAAATTTTCTTCCCTGATAAAGCAAGATGGATTACTATAGATCCTATTATATATAAAATTTCAAGGTTGCAAGGGAAAAAAGTACTTTTGAACTAGTCAGCAGATTTTTCTTCATTCGCTTTCTCAGTGTTTTTACTGCACACCATCTCGCAGTCTTTTGGGAAGCGAGTAGGGTATAAAAATGATGCTATCATATGATGCACTCAGGCGAAGGGAGATGCCTTTGTGGGTGCCCCGTGCACTGCCATCTAACTCTGTAACATGATCCTTTGCAAAGACTGGTTTCATGCCCTTGAGGACTGTATCTGTTTGGGAACCAGGGCCAGTGCACACACCAGCGGGGTCTACCTGTGAAAGTCTGTGGCACAGTCACTCTGCCTCCTGTTTCTTACCTTGTTCTGGTGCTTATCTTATCCTTGTCCAAGCATGCTTCACACAGACAGCCAGTTAACAAAGGTTCAGGCACTGACCAGCCTGACCATGGCTGCAAGAGCCATTCTTATTCCCCAAGAGGGCGCCACAAAGACTTCTGTTCACTCAAGGTCAAGAGGCAACTGTTGATGCCTGGCCTTTGACCCTGGCTGCTTCTCTTTCTGAGACGCAATCCAATTTCAACCAGGGATTAGTTATTTCATACATTTGCAGGTGGGAATTTCTCATGAAAAGATGGGAAGATTTTTGCAATACTTTTTTTTAAATGTATATTAAATTCTCAAGTGAAAAATCTGAAGTGCAGCAAATGCAATTATTCTAAAACCATTAAAATATAAACCACCTGAAATTTTTAGTATTAAGTAACATAAACATTGCTTTATAATGATGTGAATTGTTTAAGAAGCTAAGTATAAAACCAATAAAATGTCGAATAATTTGCTATTAATTAACATTTACTCTTCTTAAATTTTAAGATTGTTGCATAAATGAGGGGATTTTGTTATAAAATCTGGATCCATTACAGTGCAGGAAGCTGAGAGTACTATAAATGTTCTGCCAGTACGTAAGAGATCTATTTTATTTTAAATATGAGTGGTTCCTAGAAATTATATCAGAGTTTGATCAAGAAAAGATTAACAGAAATGTAAAGATCACTTATCATGACTGACTGTTTGAAGAAGTCCCCCACTCAAGAATCAAGAGGCCCAGAGCATCCTGCCAGGGGGGTCGGCTGCGAGGGGCACCACATTAGATAGGGGATCATTCCACATAGGGCAACATTGTCTGTCATTTTCACCCATATTCCAAAGAATGTGAGAAGTCAGTCTGGAGTGCACTATTTAATTTTTGCAAATGAGCATGCTAAAATGCCACAGGGTGCTCCAGGCTTCGTAAGCCAGGCTGCCCAGACTTCAGAACTCCTCGTGGTGAACTGGGCACTCCAGAGCAACACACAGCCCACTGGTTTGTTGTAGTGCTTGGAAACATTTTATTCAGGGTGGAAGACAGTAAATGAAGGGTAATCAATGGAGACAAAAGTAAACTAGAGTTAGAAAGGGTGCCTGCATTTTACAAAGAAATTGCAGTGACCTCCTGGAGGCTCCAAGGATTTATGCAGCTTCAGGACTGAAGTGACGACATGGAATAGAAGACTGGATTCACTGTCACAGTAGGATGACCACTTTGTACAAAAGAATGATGAACAGTTACAGTGTAGGTGAATCATGGACAGTGTGTGATCACCAAGATTTCTGGAGAAGAACATATGATACTCCTAGTATTCCTTCAGTAATTTATTAATTAATTCAACAAACCACTCAGCCGAGTCCCAGGCCTTCAACAGGTTTGCAGTAGGAGAGGTGAACGGCTAGACAGCAATTTCAGTACAGTATATGAGTCCTGAGGAGGCATAAGACAAGTGCTATGGGAGCTGAGAGAGGATTCGACCTGGCCTTGGGGAACCAGAGGTGGGGGCCAGAGGGGGCAGCATGTGGAAAGGCCCAGACCCACAAACGGAGGCATTCAGAAGTGGGCCTGGCATATGTGGTACACACCAAGAGCTCAAGAGGGCTGAAGCTCATGGCACAAAGAGGAAGAGGAGTGGTGAGCCGGGGACTGGCAGGGGTCAGTTCTCGGGGGTGCCTGTATTCATCTGTTCCTGTAAGTGACATCTGTGGAGCACCCAGTGTGCGCCAAGGACACTTGCCTTTGGATGGATCTTCACAGGTGGGAAAGACAGACAGAGTGCCCAGGCCCGAGGAGCTTATGTATGTGGTAGATGTTAAATCAGAGCGTTCCTAATGGCATTGCATCCTACATTACTTTGGACTTTGATGAAGACATTTAGAGGTAGGGGTTCTTGGGCAAACGGTCTAGTCCATGAAGACGACAACACAGCAAAGCACAAAAAGGAGAATTTTCAACAGAAAGTGTGTGTGGCTTCCTACTGGTGAGAAGAAATATTTCTGATACATAGGATGTTGATATTTAGTAATGACAATGCCCATCACTAATACCATGTCAAATGCAAGGAATAGAGAAGATACAAAACAAGGATCTTAAGTCCACATTGAATGAACAAAAAAACAAAACACATCACTGATGGAAATGGTTTTCCAAGCTCTGGTAAAAACTCGTTTAGCCTTATGGAACTAGTTTTCCAACTGTTGCCTTTCACATGTCCACACTGAACTGCTGCTATGTCACAAACACCATAGAAATTTAAGTTCATGGGCAAGTCAGGCTCTGATGAGACATACAAAAGAACTGGAAAACAGCAAATTCTAATTTCCAAGATTGGTTGAATACATTTTTCTAGCCCAATTAAAATCCAGGAAACCTCATTCTTCTTTTTTGAGCATGACACAAAAAATTCTTTGAGCATGTCACAAACCTTTGCTGTGGAACAAACCACCTGCTCTCTAAGCAAAACTCTACGGGAGGCTTCAAGCCTCCTAAACGCTCTGCCGCTTATCGACTGTGTGATCTTAGACAAGGTACCTATACTCTCAATGCCTCAGTTTCCGCATTTGTAAAATGGAGATAGCGGTATCACCTATAAATAGCCTGCTGTGAGGGATACAGGAGCGCAATGAATATAAAATTAAAAGACTACCAAATGTCAATCCTTAAAAGACACAGGTGGTAGAAAGAGGTCATAAAATAGAGCAAATTTAAGGAAAGAAAGTAATACCCAGTTCCTTTTGAGAGTTAGACACATTCTACCTAGCACTTTAAGTAAATTATCTCATTTAATTTCACAATAATTCTGTAATAAAGAGGCACTGTTACCTAATTGAAGATCGTACTTATTTTGGGATTTCAACCTTCAGACAAAACCACACACATTAAGTTCTACAAAACCAGAGAATTATAAAACCACTAGAATGTAAAGTGCATGCACTTGTGGAGTGATCAGTATAAGTTAAATATGCTCTACAAGCACATGCTGAGCCTAGGCCCTGAACTGAAGCTAGATGCTGGATACAAACCCCCACCGTACTGCCTGCCCATCTCAACAATGCCCTGATGTGTGCAATGGCAACTCAAGGTCAGCAAGCTTCTTAAATGTTACTGTGTCTGATTTGAACATCTTTCTCTTATAGAGAAACCTTGAACTCTGAAATTTTCACCAGTACTTTTACGTTCCTTACATATCAAACGGCAGATGATTTACCAGTAGATGCATATAAATCCAAATACTACAACCACCACTGGAAACAAGCTAATTAAAGCTCAGCTCTGATGGGGAGAGGGTGCCTAGAAGGGAAACAAAGAGATTCCCAGGTGTGTTCCATTCAGAAAGTCCAACATGGACAAGTTTTCGCCATGTGGCAGAGAAATGTTTCAAAGACATGCAGGAACCCAAGGATGCTAAAACTAGTCAACTCAGACGTCCTTCCAAATGCGTCCACATGAGAAAGGCACAACTTCTGGCGAGGAGACAGACCAAATGAGACACAGAGGACAAAGGAGAGCCAGGGGGCAGGAGTGCCGAGCCGCAGACCTGCTGCCTGCGGGAAGGCGGCTGCGGTGATGACCAGGATGGTGGTGGCACAGTGTGAATCTGAAACAGAGGTGAATCTGTTTCAGCTCCTTATTCTTTAAAAAAGACCAAAAAGGTAACAGGCTTTAAATCAAAACATAATTTGACTTAACTTTCTGTTTTAGATTCCAGTTGGCAGTACATCTGTGTAAAATGTTACAGTATTGAACAGCTCCTCTGACCCTGAAATCTACTGGGGAGACAAAGTCTGAAGTGCAAATATTACCCTCTGTGATGAACGCTGGGTACTGGCAATCTGCTTGAGGTTACATAGAAAAGGAGAGCATTTCGACGTAATAAAAAGCTTATATATAAAGATCCGCCAAGTCTTGGTCTCAGAAAGTTTTCAGTAAATAAAAGATCTGATGGAAACCAAGGCCCAGGCAGCCTCCTGGAAAAAGGAGTTGCTAGAGGCGCCTCCGATGTCTGATCTCTGCCTGAATCTCCGTTTGAATCCTATCTGGTCATGCTACCCTTCAACCCTGCAGTTACTGGAAGCAATTTCTGTACAAATGGGGGTCACCTCCTCCCTCAGTTAGAGAGCATGTTACTCTTCTTCAGGCAAGACCACAGCGAGCAAGACACCTTTGCTAGAAACTTAGAGGGACTTCAGAAAGTCCCACTGCCAATCTTGGAGGAACTTCAGAAGGCCCCACTGCCAACACCAAAATCAGTGCAGAGTCCTTCTTGCCCACGATTACTCTAGTCACTCACTCACTTTATGCCAGGTATACATGTTGCCCTACAGGGTACCCGGGACACGGACCAGTTAGACATTCCCACTGGCTCATGCCCAAAGGCCTCTTGCTTCCTTGTCCCTCTGCCTAGAGCACTTGTGTGCCCGCCTGTGCATGGCTAGCTCCTCATCACATGTTCCCTCCTCAGAGAGGCCCACTGTGATTAGTTAACTCAAAGTAACCTCTCTGGCATATTCTATTCCCAAACCCTGCTTTTTTGCTTTTAGAACACTTGCCATTATCTTACACTAGCTTGCTTACCTATTTATCTGCCACTCCTAACACACGCATGCCCGCTCCATAAGTAATGGTGACAGTAATGACACTCCCCTTTGCTGATCTTGGACACTGACCAGCACTTACACGAGTCTCTCACATAGAGTTAAGACCTCAGCAAATACAAACACGTGTTCGTCAGGATCGAGTGCTCACTCATGAGCGTGCCAGGGTGAGATGTGCATGCGGGTCTCCAGACAAGCAACAAGCTGACCGGGATCACCTGAAGGATCCGGAAAGCCTTTGAGGGACACAGCGTTCGGGCCCCTCTTGAAACGCATGTCCTGCCTCCGAGGGACCAGGAAGCAGAGGCAGGTGGGGCCCTGAACTCCTTACATGGCCGTGGCGGTCAGCAGTGCCCTCAGGGCGCCGGGCTCACGCAGGGGCTGACGCTGGAAGGCGCCCAGTAAAGGCCAGGAGAGGGGCTTCACATGGCCTATCACGTGTTCCATGGGAAAGCAAGCTGAGGGTCGGAGTTTAAATACCCACCAAGCCGTAAACGTTCTCCCAGTTATGGCACTACCTACCTCCCTCCCATAATAGAACCCACCTTCAAATTATTCTGTGAATAAAATAAAACCTGTCAATGTCAACATCCAGGGAATTCACTAATTAGATACTTACTACATGAATATATATTTTTATGTTTACACAAACTGACATTTTCAAGTTCGTAATCTATTAAGAGTAACAGACTGTAACCCTCTCCTGTTTATTGCTCTGAACAATTTTGAAACTCAGTCCCTCATCTGGAATGTTCATTAAGAAGATCAGAGAGGAGACAGTGAATCACTACAAAAAAAATAAGAAGTTAATATAATTAATGCAACACGGCCCAGATAAGCCAATCACATGTACATCCCAGATGTTAAAGCATCCTCCCCGGGAGGCCCATACGGGGCTCACTCACGGTGGACCAAGGGGCAGCCGCAGCGCAGCCGGACTGTGTTGCACGTGCAAGCCGGTGCTGATGGGAGCATGGCTGGCTAGTGAAAGGGTGTCGGAGGAAGAGACCCCCGTGGCATTTGGAAAGGAAACGCAGGCTTGGGGCTGCCGGGTGCAGGAGCGCTTGGGGAGAAGGGCAACCAGAGCGGGGCAGACAGCCTCTCTGCCTCGGCGGGCGAAGCCCGAGGGCTGCTGGGCGACCGCCTTGGGCCAGCACAGCTGAGGCGCTTCTCTCACATGCAACTCAATTACTCTGTCCTGGCTTTAAGCTCTGTGAAGCAACATTCTGATTATGATGTGACTTCCCAGGTAGCTTTTCCACAGGAAAATGTGCTGACTGCTGACATGAGTATTCCAGTCTGCTCGATAGTAATATTTTTCAATTTAAAAGAAAAACATCCTAAGTTACATAATTATCTTGCAAAATGTAGTTACTGTGACATTGTCAGATGATCTCTCGTTATTGACAAGATCATGTTTTGAGACCTGCAAACCTGAGGGCCAGTCCCGGGAACCCGGGTGAGATCCCGTCCGGTCTTAGAACTCCTACACGGGGACACTGCATCCATCGGTCCGGTCTTCCTTCCCCTCAGATGATACTGGTCAGCTTCTTGCTTGTCTGGAGACCCGCCGCACACGTCTCGCCCTGGCATGCTCATGAGTGAGCACTCCACCCTGACGAACATGTTTTTGTATTTACTGGGGTCCTAACTATATGTGAGAGACTTGTGTAGGTGCTGGTCAGTGTCCAAGGTCAGCAAAGGGGAAAGTCCATAGCACCTGCAGAGGGCACGCTGGGCTTGCGACATGCAGTAACATCTTCCTCATCGCCTCCCAATCCCTGCTCACAATTCATCCCCTACATTAAACCAACCCCACCTGAATCTGCTTCCCCCATTGTTGCAGCACCACCGTGGTCCCCATTGCCTCCTTCACCTGTGCCTCAACCAGAGTTGACACTGAAGATGTATCCGCGTCACACATACAACAGTACAGAATGCATCTCTACATCACATATGCAATATATGACATATATCTCTATAATACATGTATGATATATAATGAATCTCTACATCATTTAATGTTACATAATACATCTATATTGTATTATGATATATAATACATCTCTACATATGTAATGTGATATATACTTTAATATCTATATATGGTATATAATACTCTCTATACATAGTTACAATATACAATACATCTGATATATAATGTATCTCTGTACCAGCCAGAGCTAATAAAGTTTGTGCCATACATATTCTATAAGGACATTAGAAGTATTATCACAGTATGCACACTGGGTTTGTACATTAGATTGGAAAACAGTGAAATGGCTAATGAAATTTGAAAGACAGTTGCTGTCTTATACTTTGGCTTAAAGAAATTCAAAGAATAAAGTTTTGGAAAGAAGGCTGGAGAGATTCTATCTCATGAAGCCCCATGTAAACTGCTCCAACAGAATGGCTGCCAAAAGCCTTAGCGCCACCTGAGAGCAGAAATTGAGGAGGAGCGTCTCTGCTGTCCGTGCACATGTGGCAGCCTGAGTGGGGGCTGGGTCCCCAGTTAAGAGAAGCAGTGACAAGCTGGAGGACACCAAGGGAACACCGACCAGGACGGTGAAAGTTCTGAGAAGATGTGATGAGAAAATGGGGATGCTGTCACAGAGAGGACACTATAAATTTATTTTATTTAATAAACAATGGACATTTACAATTAACTGCATGCTGGGGACTTATTTTTTCCCTTAGTTTATAATCTCGGAAAGAAGCAATGTTTTAAGATGAATAGAAATGGTGTTAGCCTTCTAATGTGCAGCTTCAGAGAGAAGAAGAGCTAGGAGCAAGGGAAGTTACAGGGGGAATATTTTGGTCCAGCCTAGAGATTAAATTTCTGAAGCTGGAAGAGTGTGATTCTGCCACTGACGGTGTTCACACGGAGCCCACCTGGCCCACAGGGTCTCTGTGGATTCAGGGAGGGTAGGTATGGGCACAAAGACAGGTTGTTGACCCTGCAGGTCTGTTTCCAACCATGAAATTCTAACTATCACATGGCTTTGAGTCTGATTGATTTTGTAAGACTCAGAAGACATTGATAAATGAGCAGACCCCAAACTCAGTTGCTTGTTTCTGACTTGATGTGACTCAGATTAACTTCTCAGTTACCACCACTTTGGAGAAGAGAGCATTTTTAACATTATTCCTTTGAAGATTTTACCGATGGAACTAACTCTTTATCGTTCCTTACTACAATGTGGGTGTACTCTCACAAACAACTTCAGAGTAAAGAAAGAATGAAGCACTGATTGTTTTAAATGTTGACCGTGTCTTCCTGATTTATCAGTTGTTGGCTCTCTCCCAATCTCTGATCTCCAGGACCTAGGTTTTTCCTTCACTTCTGTCCTCTGTCAAGTCTGGACTGAACTCTTTCTCAACGGCCACATCCTTTACACATTGGCCCCACGTGCACCCATCTGACAGCTTGAACCCTTCTCCTGGATTCTTGATGGCTTGCTCCCTCATGTGCCTCAGCTTCTCCTCAGTCTCTCTGAGCTTCTAGTCCCTCAATCTCCTTCACCCCGCCATCTCTGTGTGACTGTGAACTGTCCCTCAGCAGTGCCCTGAGGGTCCCCAAACTCCTAGTGGCTACATATCCCTGTTTTGTGACACCACACCTGGATGACTGTCCACAACTGCTGCTGTTCCTCTGTCACGGCCATATCTGGAGCACCTGCAGAGTGCATGCTGGGCTTGCGACACACAATGACATCTTCAGGGTGGACCTCAGTTACAATGCTTGGGGCTCCTTCAGAGCGGGTACATTCTGGGATATGTGTCCTAGTATCTCCACCTATAATGCCACTTGCCTGCCTTTGTAGTTGTGTAACTACTGGGCTGGAATAGCCACCCCGAAGGGATGCCAATGGCAATGAAGTACGCAGCAGTGGAAACGGGCCAATGGCAGGACATTAGTGGGACAGACAGTTTGGGAATATCCCTTCCTCCGAGCATTAGGGAGATGTGATATTGTGATTTATAATAAATATATGGTTTTCAACTGCTTGGCACAGACCTAAAACCCTCGCAATTTCCTAAGTGTTAAGAGCACCGGGAGTGTCCTGTTCCAATGAGGCAGTTTGGGGGGGCTCGGGGTGGGTCCCTGCATGCGGTGGGTCCCAGGAAGGGCCATGCTGAGAAGTCAGACGTTCTCAGACCCATCCCCTACTTGCCTAGAGAAAGAGGGGATGGAAATGGAGGTAATGACTGCTCATGCCTATTTGAGGAAGCCCATAAAATCCCAAAAATATGGGTTCAGAGAGCTCCCACGTGGGTGAAAGCATCTACATGGGAGGGTGGTGCACCCCGTCTCTAGGGAACAGAAGCACCTGTGCTTGGGCCCTTCCAGGCCTCCCCCTATGCATCTCTTCACCGTTCACCTGGATCCTTTATTACATCCTTTCAGGAAGTGGTGGACGAAGTGTTTCCCTGAGTTCTGTGAGCTGTTCTAGCAAACCGAGCCTGGGGAGGGAGTGTGGGAACCTCTGATTTACAGCCAGGTAATGAGAAGCACAGGTGAGCCCCTGCTCTTGCGTTGGCACCTGAAGCGGGGGCAGTCTTGGGGGACTGAGCCCTGACCGTGTGGGGTATGGTGCTGTCTCCAGACAGACAGGGTCCCGATTGAGTTAAATTGCAGGACACCTGGTATTGCAGAGAACTGGCTGGTGTGGGAAAACCCCTCACATTTGGTGTGTAAGAAGGTTGTGAGTGGGTTGTGGTGTAAGAGGGAAGGAGAGACGCAGGAGGAAAGGCTGGGTTTTCACAACTCAGGAAACATGCCTGGAAAACGGGATTTTTAAGCCAAACATGTCTGCTGATAGGTATAGCTGCTTCATATATGCTTAGCCTAAATACAGATTTATGTTTATGAAAAACACACAGCTAATTCAGTAAAACTGCATCTTCTACTACCGCTGAAAGTTTCAAGTGATACAACTGGGCTATCAAAATCCAACAAAAATTTCAGACTAATTTCATTCATTAAAAATTTAATAATTATTGCATGGTTGTAATGTTAGTCCTTCTTGAAGTACTGATTTCTTAGTAAATGAAAGTGTTCATTTATTTTTTCCTTTTCCCAGTATTTTTTATTTTATATCCTAATCTGAAGCAGACAGCTCAGTAAAGTATATATATTGAATAATCATTTCACTATTAATGATAGAGTTAAGGATATATAATAAAAGCTTCATATAAAAAAAGATGATAGTAATATAAATGTCTATTTTGAAAATAATTATTTTGGAATAATATTTGGTCTGTTTCTTCTAAGTAACTGTTTCTGGGTGAGTTGGTTTTTGAAATAATTTTAAGTGAGCCAGTTGATCAAAAAAATGTGTTTCTAGTTAGTATTAAATGCTGAGATGGGCCTTGTTTCCTTTTTTTAGGAATTAAATTGTTTTTGAATCTCAAGCATCTTGATATTACAAAATTAAAGAGAAATGAAATCAACTAAGGTACTTACCTTCATTATGACTAGCAAAGATATGTTAAAATACCTATTTATGTGTGTCTGTGTATGTACTTCTTTTGCCCCAGAAAGTCACGTGCTGCTGGGGAGACAATCTCATGGTAACTGAATACAACACAAGGGAAGTGATAAGCCCTCGGGAGTTCGGGAAACCCAAGCTAGGGGGTCCATGGGTGCCTCTCCGGAAGTGAGGGGGCAGCACGTGGCATCTGCAGCACAGCCAAGATTAAGTAGGAAAAGCAGATACCGAGACATACAAATCGGCCAGGCCTGCCAGCCCTGCGTCTGCGGCTGTCGGCTCGGCCGGAGGCAGCGTGCCACGGGGACAGAGGCCACGCCGGCTCAGGAGTCAGAAGGCAAGCCGGCTGCCACGCCGCGTCTGAGCGCTTCCACCACCCTGCCCCACGGTCACCGTCTCTCGCCAGGAGCATCCTGCCCCTGAGCAGTCATTTCTCCACAAACAAGAGTGATTTCTTTCTTTTTTTTCCAAAATAAAAAGCAGTACAGGGGCTCCGCTCTTGCTCACATGCCTTCAGTGGCTCCCACCAGAGCCGGAAGAAAGCCCTGTGCACGCCGGTCCCGGCCCCAAGGCCTGCACGCCCGAGTGGGCTCCCTCGTCGCTCACACCACCAGCCCCCCGCACCCCATGCGCTCCCTCGCGTCCCCCTCCGACGCAGGCCGGGGTGCCAGCTTCCTGTTCCTCGGACCTCTGCTCAGACGTCATCGCCTACAAACCCTGGGGGAGCCG
Source organism: Manis pentadactyla (assembly GCF_030020395.1). NCBI lineage: Eukaryota > Metazoa > Chordata > Mammalia > Pholidota > Manidae > Manis > Manis pentadactyla. Next base: position 154,730,059 of record NC_080024.1, on the reverse strand, counting down.
GACTTGTTCACGGCCTTCAAAGCAGTGATGGTTTCCAGGTTTATATATGAGTCAGACCTCACGACCTTCCCCACTTTACACATGTGTTGAATCTCAATTGTACCTCAGTAATACTTTCCAAGAAGTCATTTCAAAGATTTTCCCTAAATTTGTATGCAAAAGATCCCTGCGCAACTGTTTAAGCAACTCAACAGGGCAACAACATTGACTCAAGCCTAATGAGTAAAGAAACCAGGAAAAGAGAAGAAAACAAGCAAAGACCTTGGAGGCAGCCCGAGCCTGTGTTCCACTACCCTTCACTCCTTGTGCCTTGTGGAGATTTCCACTGTTTGCAAGGAAATGAAGCAGTGAGCGCTTTCCACTTAAGTCTACTTAAAACATCTATATCATAAGAAGAAAGTAAAGTTGGGTGACTTTGAAAGTTTTGGGGATGTTTGGGAGCACAGCTGTTATGGTCTTAATAGAAAGGTTACTCTGTTATGCTAGTATACTGACTGCTGCCCATGAAGGGAATGAGATTATTCCCCACTGTAATAGGTAATATGTGCCCATTCCAAAATCAAAAAAGAGAAAAAGTGTTGCATGTGAAAATATTAAAATCTGAGTTGTGGGGGTAGCAAAATTTCCATGCCAACAGTCAACTCAGTTCCAGTAAAGGCAGTAACACAAGGTGAAACCAGAATCATTGAAGAAGTTTCTAGAGCTTCCAGAAGCCACATTAAAACCATATCCTGTTAAAGGATGAAAGCCCTGGAGAGTCAGGTGAGAGAACATGTGTATGTGTGCTGAGAGTATTCCCAATAGCAGGAAAATGGGAGACCTCCCCGGGTTTGGAGGGAACTTATTTCCAAAGCTACTCACCACACAGCAAAAGAGAGGCATGGGTGCCCTAAAGGAGGAAAACGGCGGCAATGTTATCAGAATGGCTTTGAGGAAAACTTGGGTAAACACAGTTTGCAGGTCTCTTTAATATGAGAACCGCTGCGGGCAGGCACTCGGAGACCGGCCTCCATCCTGGGTCAGGAAGAATCAGTACAAAACAGCACTCTCCTTCCACCTGAGCTGTGCCTCCAGCACAGGTTTTTCAACCTTGATACTTAAGGCTTCAGGATAAGGCCTTTACTATTTTGAGAAGCAGAAATAATGAAAATAATTCGCTATTCATGAGGACACACGAAGGACCTGAGACTACCCTGCCTTTTCCCATTGTGTTAACTGACTACTTAATATTCTCAAGGAGGTGGAGTGGTAGGCAGGAACCAACGAAGTCCCAGGACGTTGTTTTCTGGCAGCCGTAACAGACACCCTGAGACTGGACTTAGGCTCGGAAGGCGGCAGCTGCCCGGTCATAGGGCGGTCATCTGGTAACACTTCTTAGGTCCGACTGGACCGAGGAGAGCCACCAGGGACCGTCTGCTGGTGGGCCGGCATTCACGCACTGCAGGCGGGCCCTCGGGGCCAGTCAGCGTTCCTGTCACCTGCTTCACGCTGGGCTCGGGCACTGTTTTCTGCTGCTCCTGGGAAGCCAGTTTAAGCTGGGACTGTCATGTGGCGCCATCAGCCTACCCGTAACCAGTGGGTGGTTAAAAAAAAAATCTATCTGCTTTTTTTTTTTTTTGCTATGACAGTTTTGATTTTTATTTTGTGAATTGACTTTGAGGGGATGGGTCAGATCCAACAGATTTAATTTCCCCCTCCCCACTGGGGCTGCGCTCAGAGCGTGTATGCCCTTGTGGTAACCTCGTATTTCGGAGACATGCCGGCAGATGCCCGGGTGCCACGGGACTTCGGCAGAGCCACATTACCTTCTCAGCGGCGGGACTATCACCGTTCGTTCAGACGCTTTCACAGTCCTTTGTGAAGAACATCTGAGGAGTCAGAGCTTGTTCTTCACTTGTCTCCCATCTAGTTTTCCTGACCTGGGAGCCCATAAACTCAATAACAGCCTCAGATTTCCTGAAAATTGTATGCAAACTCTAAAATCAGTACCAATATTCTGAGATTTTGCTTTCCTCATCATCTTAACAAATGAAAGTGATGAGATTACTAAGAGATTAGGGTTGTATCTAGTATTCTTTGTAATTTCTCAGACTTAACCCTGTATAATTCTTCACCCCAGGAAGTGGGTACCCAGCAAGCTCCTACATTCGGATTCTGGCCTTTCTCTTGCAGCCATGGGGTTAGGCGGCTCACGCAGACAGTGACCACAGCAACAGGACTAGACTGCAGGCCACGAGCTCCTGCCTCAGTGGACTTCACATTGGTCAGCCTGCCCTTGCTCTTCTCAAGTTTCCAGTGGTTCATGGTAAGTATTTGATTCCAGAAGTGTGCTTGCCTGAGAGAAATGTACCTGCTGAAGATACCATCAATGGCTCCTTCTGTATGTTTTCAAATTTTCTTGCTCTGTTTATTAGCCAGATGATTCCATTTCTAGTTTTCTTCTACTTCTGTTTCATCTGTTCTATAAATCTACACAACAGTTGACTATAGACTTACTTATTTCTTGTATACTTTGCTTCTCAATCTTTTCATCACCCTTCATGCTTTCTTATTTATACAGTGAAATGAAACCTTTAAATAAAACACCTTAAGAATTAAAAGTTGGAGTATTTCTTATTTCTGACTTTAATTTGTGGAAAACATTCACTCTGATTTGAAATCTTATTTTAAGGCCAGATATTCTGACCGTTGTTTTCTCTGATTCCTAATTAAAATTGCCTGCATTTTGAAATGGCCTTCTTAACACAAGTTAAGGATGTTTAGAGATGTCAAGGTATTGATGTGTCTATTATAACTCCCAACACACTCTCTTTAACATTTTGCCTTCCCTCTCTCTTAAAAGGTTAACTTGATCTTTCCCTAGGATTAGTAATATATATATATGGATGTGACAAGAGTGAATTATTTTTTAAAGAAATATTATTTTCAAAAACACAAATAAAATATCTCAGTATTACATACTAAAGTTATCAATTAATTTGATATTATTGGGGATACAAAGTGTATATAGTACACCCATTCCCACAGAGTGGGAATTCAGAACTAGACTAATAATTTTGACAGAATTGAAACTTTACAAGTGATGTCTATGGATACAAAGTTCTGTGTAAGAAAGGGGAGAATAGAGAAAAGTCAGCTAAAATCTAGTAGTCTGGAATATGTTGTTTTATAAGTAAACAGAACAGTCTGAGTAATGAAAACTAAGTGTAGATGAATGTCAGCAGACACCTTATATTAACAAGCAGTAGGTTCTAATGAATAAACAGTAAGATCAGGTATTCCCAAGGCACATAAAATGAAAAAAGTGGCCACTGAGTAAGAGTTCCCATTAAGGAAAATTAGCAGTCAAAGGATTATGAAGAATCTGCTCTTCTAAATACTTAAGGCAGTTTAAGCAAAAAGCAGAAGCAGGCAGACAAGATACCTTCTTTAAAAAGGAGATTGGTAATTCATCTTCCCTTAGGGCTCAGGGTCCACTGACAGCTGAGACAGAGTCCTGGGTTCTGCTGTTAGCTCTGCACTGAATTCTTTTACCTTCGAAGCCATTCTCTCTCCCCCTCAGTTTTGTGGGTGTAAATCTGCAGCATTTTCTCTGTTCTTGTTAAAACAGTGAAAAGGAGAGGGACTTGAAAGGTTGTAAGAAGAGCAGGAGGAAAGGAATAACGGGAGGACGAGATGCGGGTGGAGCCACGATTCTCGGGACTTCGCCCTGCCTGGAGGAGGTGCTGGCCCCGTGCTGGGGTCCTGCCTGCCCGAGTCCCCACAGGCCCTCCCGGCAGCGGGCACACGGCCGCTCCCACCGAGGAGGAGCAGGTGAGCATCTGCAGCGTGTTGTCGGCATGCGCAGTTTGCAGCCTGTCCTGAACTTCCTTTACTTTCATGTTCTAAAAATTTCTGATTTATTTTTTAATTTAAGTGATTTCACATTTCACATCACACCGCACTGCAGTAGTTTATGTACTTGGCCAAATCGAGCACTACCGAAAATGATACTTTGAAATTCCCAAAGGAGCTGCAATTAAGAAACAGCTCAGCTGAAGCTGGCATGGGAAACACTGTGAACTCGGGCCTTCGTACTTAACAATATTTTTAATTCTCCCAGGTCACCAGTAACATGAAACCAGTAATAACTTCAGCTAAAATTAAGCAATACAATTCACTGGGAAGAATTCTATTGAAGAAGAGCCTTGTCTGAAAAATCCACAAAATTGCTTTTCTCCCCATTTCAAAACTATTCAAATAAAGGAGAAACACACAAGCTATTTCCTGGAACGGCTTCATCATGATCTACTTTGTGACAAAGGGTGGGACAGGAGAAAGTCACCTGTTTGCTGAGCAAGGATGACCTGCTTCTTTTGCTAGTTAAACTGACAAGGTAAAGCATTTAGATTACTAACCCTCGCTTCAAGTACTAAAACAAAAACATATTTTCAATGGAAAAGAAGGTGTTATTTGAGAATTCTAACGGTATTAATCAAAAAGCCCTTCACCTCGTATGATTAAACTCACCGAAAAAGAATTGAAATGTGCTTTAAGTCTCACTTTCAAAGATAGCCAACGTAGATTAGTTTTTCAAAGGTGAAGCTTAAAATGTGTCACATTATTTTAGTCATTATTTCCCAGGATATATCATTGTTATTGTTACATTTTTACTTAAAAATAATCTTTTTCTATTTGTCACATTTATGCTTAGTTTGATTTTGAATGCATCTCTAACACAAACCAAATCCCTAAAATCATGTTCAGTTTTTAGTTTCAGCCCAAAAGAGCAAACAAAAATTAAAATCATATAGATTGTTATAAAATACGCATTAGTTTTCAAATAAAATTGTTAGAGTATATGTTTTATTCAGCACTAAAATACACACAAAATAAGCAAATGAATATTTTTAAATGGGGCTAATATATTTTCCCTCTGATGGCTCATATTTTCTGACAATTCACAAAATAAAGCACATCTTTTAAGAGGGTGAATTTGAAACTAAAAGTCAAATAAAACATGCCTGACAAAAAGAGGGATTCAAAGGACGTGTGTGTTTTTACTGGGGGTGGGAGAGAAAAATAAATCCAGTCATTCAAATCACACAATCTGCTGGTGCTAACAGTAAATCTGGCTATCTGAAGTTGGAAAATTCCACATTTAGTCTACTGTTATTCTCAAAATCTGAAGTGGTTCTTGAATTGGGAATAATGGTTTGAAATGGCTCTTTTTCCTCTTTCCATTTTAGTTTGTTACATAAAATGTGCTTTTGCATGTGTGTTTCACTGGTTTTCTGTTGTACACTCCTAGAAAGTCCACTTAAATATATGTTAATTGAATAATCTCATAAAACCTTCTTCCCATATCAGCCATATCTTAGGTAAGGACTGATTTGGAGGTGAGGGCGTTTTGGACATCACTGAGGGTGTCTGGGACACCTCTGGCAGAAATGAAATGCAGTGTTTGGGGAGTCTGTCACTCAGTCGTCATACTCAAGTTGAAGGCAAGCAGCAAAGGGCAGGGGCAGTTGTGAGGACAGGAGAAGGCGCAGGCAGGCTGGGCGGGACAGAGAGCAAGGTGGTGGGAGGGGGCAGTGCTCCTGCAGAGACGATTTTAATTACTGTGTTAATAGTACAAGACCTTGCCTGATTAATGGGGTTGGGGGAAAGAAAGAAGAAGAGGAAAATTAGATTAATGAAAGAATCATTAAAAAAAAAGAAATTAAAACTATGTAAAGAATTACAGTTATAGGACACTGGTATTTAAGGAGAAAATGTTAATAATAATACTAATAAAATTAATAAAAAGAGGGGAACATGAACTCTTTATGGAAAAACTTCATGCTGTCAACAGCTTTTAGACCATGATCAGGAATTTTCTCTAAACCTTTTTCCAATTCTGGAATTTAAGTTGTCATATATGCAAACAATACTTAAGCCATGACAGTGGTTTTCTAGGCAATGTACACTTCCCTTTCAAGGAGCAAAACTGTCTTTTCTCTAAATAAGCATAATAAAATGGACAAGCTGTTTTTGAGGAAGGAAAACCATCAAAAACCAGCACAAACTGGTGGAAAATCCAGGGCACACTGCAATTGATTCTGGCGGTCAAATTCAAGTTTTTTTAACATTAGAATTTCATTAACTCTTTTGCAGAAATAAACTCCAACTCCCACATTAAAAAAAAAGTCCCAAATACAGGTAGAGAGTTTTAGGTTTGATTTGTACCTTAGTCCAGAGTCTTGAAGGCAAGGGAACAACTTCTGGGGTACTCTGTCTGGGTTGAAACAATAATTCAAAAACTATCATATTGCACCCTTTATACACTGGATGTTGCAAACACTCAACACAATAATGCAGATTGCAAGTATATTCAAGTCAGCAAACGAACAGAAAGAGGACGGTTGCCAGCTGTTACAGACAAACCAGGAATGGCATTTCTGTCGGGGAAATACAGATGCAGACAAACGAAAACAGTTTGCTCTCCTAATTTTTACCCACAAACTACCACAAGAGAATGAATTCATGTTCCCCGGAGATGCAACTAATCCTTGCCTGTATTTGAACACTGGTGTGACACTCACCCTGTTTCTTTGAAAATCCTTTAAAACTAAACATAGGCTTTCTTCCTTCTCTGCTAATTACATACTTTTTTTGTTAAAGAAGCAAGCCCTTTATTGCTCATAATTTCAGCTATCACTTGCTTGGGCATCTTCTCCGATCAATTGCATAGAGTTAAATGGGAGAAAAGGCTAAGTAAATGTGATTGCTGTTTGCAAAGTGAGGATTAATTTTTAGTTTTTAACTGTTCTTGTATTTTATGTTAACATATCAAATTCAAGTCACAGGTTCAGAGTAGCTACACATTCAGAGCTTTTTGTTAAATACCTGTTGTTTTGTAAATCCTGAATACTGGCATGGGTTATAATAAAATCTAGTGTGCATTCCACAATTTTACAGATTCCAGTGCTGGTAGCCATACATCTTTGATGGCAAAACTACATGGGTTGTAGCACCATAAAAATCAATAAATATTAACCTTTTCTGGCACTTCGTGCATGGATGCTTTATCAACTGCTGTCAGGTAATAGGACAGTCAGTGATGAACTGTGTTTCTCAGCTAAGGAATCCATAACAAATTTAGAAATCAATGTAGATTAACACATTTTTTAAATCAAAAAAATCATCAACAGATTTTATTTCCTATAATAAGAAGACAAAAGCTAGTAAGCTCCCATTTCAAATAGGTGCCTTCGGTGGGACAAAATATCAAGCAGCGTCTCACCCATCGCTTAGGCTCCACTGAAGTAATTTAATTATATGGATTATAAATACACCGCTTTTGAATTTTAGGCAATATGCTAAGAGGTGGGAAGATTTTTATTCCATTACAACACCCTGTCTTATTTCTGTAGGCAATCCACATTCTTACAGATGAGCTACAGATAATATTCAGAATAATCTTGTAAAGGTTTGAAATAAAGGGGGAAAACTGTTTAGTAGAACCAGAGTTCCACTTTATGCTGTGAAACTCTCCAAGTCAGCTGCTGCAGTGACTTTTGCTCTGAGCCCAGGCCGCCTGCAGGGCCCCGCTTAGGACTGGTCTTTGCATTACACACTGTGCTCAACAAGAGAATGGACTGCAGGCTAGGGACTGCCAACTCACACACTAAGGGCTTCGTTCTAGTTACTTTACGATGCACATTCTGGTGCTCCCAAGACTTTAATTTTTAGCTTTGTAGCTGTGGTTCAATTTCACTGAACAGTCCAATGTAATGGTCAATTTATGAAGTGAATTCAAGACTAAACTGTCCCTTAATATATTGAATTTGGCCATTTAAATAGCAAAGTGTAACTCTGTTTAGAATCTCACTCATCAGTATATTTATGTCTATGCCTTTATGGAAAACAAACATAAAGGTTTTCATGGTCCAGTTCCCTTACAAAGTACTGTGAAATTTCAATAAGGCAGCAAATCAGACAAATAACTCAATTGTCCAATGGAAAATGAATGCACCATACATAAAGGAACAGCTGTAAGTAAGAGAACTCCAGTGAGCTAAAAAGCTCTATTAATGTAAAATCTGAAAGTTAGCTGTGGAGGGGAATGACTTTATATCTGTCATTCAGTGACATCTGTATTTTTACTCTCCAGATAAAAATAGCATACGAAAATCAGTTCTTAGGAAAATAACAATGTACTAGCTATATGTCTTTGGGTCATAAATTCTTTAAATGACTTTTTTGGTGGAATTAACTCTAATGAATTCATTTTTGCAATAAATATTAACTATTAGGCCTGATAATTCTTAACAAGTGACTACTTTGGAGGTAGAATGAAGAAAACATCTAAAGCAAATTAATAACAGATCTTAGAATAGGATCTAATATTCTTTCATTTCTCAAAAAAAGGTTGGTTCTTAGATGATGTTGGAAGAAGAAGAAACACTGTAGTAACCCAAATACATCAGTAGGTCTGTGGTGCCATACCTGAGACTTGTGGGAGGAAAGTACGGCTTCCGCAGTGGAAGGAAGCGCACCGATCACTATGCGCCCAGAGTCTGTGTGCGGCCAGCAATGACCTGCTAAATCTGCTTTAGGCTCAAACACCTTACAAAAAGCATGTTCTGAAAGGGCTGTTTTTTGTGTGTTTTTTTTTATATTTCAGGTTAGAAAGTTAAAATAATTTTTATAAACCAAAGAAAGTCCTGTCTTTCTGTTTTAAAGTCAAGCTTGATTAGCATGTTTAATCCCACATCTATGCCAGTGGGAGGGACATTTCCTGGGCTTTCCCTCATTTTTGTCAGCAAAACGTTGGCTAAGATAAAAAATAAACAGAAAAATATAAAATCTTGCTAATCATCCAAGATTAAATAGAGTTCCTAAGGACAAGTGTGATGAGCTTCCTTTTCCCCTGGCAACTAGCATCCGTGAGTCTGCAGCCTACTTCCATGGCTTCAAAATAGCCGTATGTTCAAAAGGATTTAGGCCAGCGTGAGAAACAGCCACGGCCTCCTTTCCTCTGCAGCTTCTACCAGTAACGGCTTATAGAAGGTCCTCAGGTCAGATTCACATTCAGAAATGGAGATAATTTTTTTTCGGCTAACAGTTTATTCTAATACCAACCTGCCACATTGAGAATATGAAGAAATCTGTATACGAGGGAAATAATTTGAGTCCCAGAATAGCTTTGTAGACTTTCTACATGAAGGAACAAAATAATCATCAATAAATATCACCATCACCATTGTTGGGGAAACTCCCTTTATTCTGTGGAGTTCAGTGTTCAGGTGGTGTATCTGGTCGTCTACCAGCATCTTTGGCGGAGTTTCTACACTAACAGCCTCAGACACAGGCTTTGTGTCACAGGAAAATGAAGGGAAAAAAAGCCCAGCAGCTTCCTTTATACTTTAAAGAAGGAACAATTTACACGCTTAACCTATTCAATGCCATTCTGAGCAACTCTGATATATTCTGATTTTTTATAACCCTCTTCGTCTTGGAAATATTCAAATAGCTGCTGACCTATCCATCAGAGTACGTGTGTGTTCGCGTGTGAGTGTACATTCGTTTTTGTTTTTCCCCCCATGACTGTAACACCATCCTAATCTTTCAATCAATGTATGTCACAGAGAACCCAGCACAGGCTCCTGCTTCAGGACTGCAGGTCCCGCCGGTGCGCCGCTCCCGCACCACGACCCACACGGCCAAGGGAAAGGGTGTGTGGGGGAGACGCAAGCCCACCACTGGGCAGGGGGTCCTGAAACGCATGTGCTACGGAGACTAAAGACATCTTCAAATAAAGGGTCAAGAGATTCAGGACTTAGATCAGCAAGCGATTAGGGTTCGGCGGAAATGTTTTGTAATTACGAAGTACATAACAAAACTCACCGAACAATAGTTTCATGAAAAGTAATGGGAAGAAACCACAACTGGCAGGAAGGCCTGACTGTGGAAGTGGGGAGGCTGTGCCACCCCTCGCTGCCCTCCCCGCCACGGGCATTCAGCTGGCACCGCCCCACCCCTCGCCCACTGCCACCCTGGCTAACACAGGGTATGTCTTGGGAAATGTTTCGAAAGAAAAGTACATTTCACACACATGGTTCAAGTAATCCAGTTAAGAAACAAACCGGGCACAGAGAGAGTGCGCCGCCCCGGGGCGGCCCAGCGCTTCCTGCTCCCCTGCTCCCGGAGCCACGGGAAAGCGCCCCCGGGCGAGGGCCGGGGCCTGGTGGGGAGGGAGGCCCTACAGAGCGGGCTGCGTGCAGCAGGCACTCGACAGGACATCCTGCATTTTTCTCTCGCGGCTCTCCAGCCAGGTGGGACTCACAGGGCAGCGTCCTGCAGGGGCACCAGGCACAGAGCGGGCGCTGACCCACATCCTACACGTGTCCCCTCTCCTACTTCCCTGATTTCCTGTTTGCGTAGCTCCAACTCCCCCGCAAACTCCAAATTCCGGCTCGTCCCGCCCTCTTCAGCCTCAGCTGGGGACCGTCCTCCCGCCAGCCGGCCAGGTCCCTGCCACCCTGTCTGGCTCCTCCCCCGGGAACACGGGTCTCACTCTTTCCTGCCCACGCAAGCCCCTCACCTGGGCAGGACTAGGCCTCAGGCCACGACAGCTCCACAGGGGGCTTTGCGACCCCCCACCCCACTGAGCGCCGGCTCCCCGTCACACTCACCACGAGCTGTTCACCTCGCGAGGGGCCCGCCTCTGCTGTATGTTCCGTTTGTGACAATCGCTTACTGTCTGCCTCTCACGCCACCAAGCCCACAGGGCAGGGCCACACATGTTCTGTCCACAACTCTCTCCCCATGCACGACAAGCGAACTGATGTGTTTCTTCTAATATTCAGAATCTCAGGGGCAAGCCAATAACTTAATCGGCAAGTGCTATTTGAGAAACACTGCAACTGAGACTTCATGTAATTTATAAACTAATTCTCATGATATCCATGACCATACAGGCCTCTAAACCCATTTTGTACATGTAACACCTAAGCTAACAGATGTGGAGGATTCCCAAGGTCACATGGCAAGGAAGGATCTGAGCTGGTTCAAACTTCAGTCACAGACAATTGTTTCCACCACACCATTCTGGCAATCTTGATACAGCTGGGGGAGAGGGGTCTATTCCCTTAATTTTAATTACTGAGGTCCTTAGAATAGTTTTAATAACATTTTTATATTCTCCTTTGAATATAAAAAGCAACATATTGTAAAAAATACAGACAAGGTTGCACTTTCAGGTCCACTGTTTTTTCTAAACAAGAATATACATTAAAAAATAAAATGGGGCACTCTCAGTATACCATATTAACATCGTTTTAGAAGCTCTTAAATTAAAAAATTACAAATAAATTGATATAAGTAAATAGAAGTAATATGCGTTTGTCATAACAAAGCCATTGCGATACAGAGCTGTGTAAAGAAAAGAGATGCATGGTGCCCACTTGCCATCTAAACTGACCGCCTGAGATGGCCGATATTAAAAGCTTGGTGTGTATAACCTGCATGATTCTTTACGTTCATACAAATAGACACGTAGGGTGGTTTTCCCTCCCCTTTTTAAGAAAGAAATAAACATAGCCGGTACATTACTTTGCAACTTGTTCTTTACACATAACCACGTGCCATGGTCTGGCCAACACATATGCATCCAGTTCATTCTTAACAGCTGCACGTTTGTCTACTGTATGCCCCCTCCAGACGGGCATTCATGTGGTTTCCAGTTCTTGACCATTACGAGAACGCACAGCAAAGTATACTAACATACTAGTGCCTTTATTCCGTAAGATGGGTGCGCCACAGAATTGCTCGTCAAATGGTGCGCGCATTCAAAGCTGAAAAGCTTATCTAGCTCCCTTTCCAACAGTTTTCACAACCCACTCTTTGACCAGGAATGCATGAGATTTCTAATTTTTCAGCCTATGCTCCATCACTAGTCATTCTCAACCTTTTAGGTTTCTGTCCATGGATAACAATTTTTATCTTCTTGTTTTGATGGACTGACAACTGGGGAGGGCAAACAACTTTGCATATACTTACTGGTAATCTGCATTTCAAAATGCCTATTCAGGTTTGTGTTTTTTAAAAAATCAATTTGAGGGAGGTTTCAGTAAATTAGGAATAATGACCTTCTGCAGGAACACTAATTATATTAATCCTTATCTCAAATGTGTTACAAATATTTTTCTTGTAATTGATTGTGAAACTTTGTTTACTTTTTTTCCCCTTTTTGGTTTTTATTTTTCACATCTTATGTAAACCTGAGGTTATATAAATATTATGACATTTGTCTCCATCATTATTTGACTATGTAAGAATTTAAAATGAAAATGCGATTCATGTGATTTTTAGAACAAAGATATAATGTCTTTCTTATTAATTATCTGGCATCTACTTCCTCACACTTCAATTATTAAGTGTCCGAGGTTGATAAATAAAAGATTCAAAAACACACCTAATTGTTTATAATAGTTCTACATTGGCCTTCAGATGTCAGATTATTATTGAGCTACTGAATATCATCACAAATAAAAAATCCATAATGATTTGTTACTTTATATTTTGTTTTTAAATAGAAAACATCATAGCGATTATCTATCAATACTTAAAGACCTAATTAAAATAGTAAAAGTCAATTTTCTTATATTTCAATTTTTAAATTTTTTAATATATTCACTCTCAAAAGTACTGATTACAGGATAAAAACAATAGATGAGAAATGTGGAGTGTGAAAGTCTAAAGGATGTTTTAGGTATGCCTGTTTAGATAAATGTCTACAGATTACAAGCAATAGAAATTGTGTCCTAAATAAATAGATGATATGTGATCAAAAATGCATGTTTAGAATTTAAGATACTGACCTCCCCTTCCCGATCAAAGGTATGCCTATACTAGCTTATATTACATTTTGGATCCTGTCTTATCCTGCAATGTCAACTCTGTCTCTATGGTCTGAAGGATTATTTTCTCTTCTTGTACTTTTATAACCTGGCCAAGGACAAGGGAGCTGACTGTCCTTCCCGAGTGGGTTGACTACTACCTATCCCTATTTTGCCTGGTGCAAACACAGGCAAGTTCCTTTGTGAAGTGATCATTTTCTAGAGGTCATTCAGACCATAATTTCAGGCCCTCGCCACTATCCTGATGGTCCTTCTTAGGAAATTAGACCCAGTGGGAACGTTTTCTCCCTCTGCTTAGTCTGTGGGTCAGCATTTTCCTTCCCTTGTAGTTCTTAATTCCCTTAAGTGGCAATTATTTAAGACACAGTTAGAGAAGGTGCAATCTACATTCATCCAATAAAACCTAAATATTAAAAAGGACAGAAAAATTCAGCATGGTTACTAAGGATAAATGGGACAGCATTTAGCATTTGAAAGGTACCAACGAGTGGTACATGAATAAATGGATACAATTTTTAAAAAAATGATTAGAGGTAAAAAAAAATTAAGAAGAACTCAAAGGGCATACTATGTGTCAAAGAGACAGAGCGTCTTAATTATGAAAGGTTAATATCACAGTCAGAGTCAAGAAATAGGTGGAAAAATCACTCTACTAAATACTACCTGAAAATCCACAGGAAGGTAGCAGATCTAGAAAGTGTAAATTTTAGATTTTTAATGAGCATACGATAAAAATTAGATTAGTACTGTGGTTCTAAACACCCACTCTTAGCAGAGGTAACCTATTAGTGCTAAAAACATAATGCTTGAGAATAAAATCACCATGTCTCTAGAAAGACAGATTAGAAAAATTCTGATCACTGCACGGACATGATAAGTAAAGGTACTCTAAGGTCAAAGATTCTAAAAGAAGCCAGAAGACAAACATATGAATTCTGAATTTTATGTGGCCCATTCACAAACAAATGAAAAAACTATGAGAAAAAAAGAAGGAATTGAATTAAAATGACGACCTATTCAGCACACACTGCCAAAATCCTGAACATGAGCACCATGCAGAGAATACAACAGAGGGTGCGAGCTGGGGTGCTGTGCGGTACAGTGCCTCCAGGTCTAGCAAGCAGGATCTTCATTAAATTCACCACCTTTTCCTATAGTCTATATATATAAAGGCAGGTAAATATCTATGAAATTTTAAGGAGTGACTCAAATCCAGTTATATTCTTAAATTTTTACAACTTAATATTCACAATTTGGTCTTTAGTTTAACTGACCATCTGCCTGGTATATCAAAAGCAGTGTTCTGCTAAGAAAATCCAACATGTGATGTCTGTAAAATATGACAGACACACTTAAAACTTCTGGGTCTAAAGTGGATTTTCACACATACAACTGACTTCATTCTGGTAGGACCCCTTTTAAGGTTTAAACTACCACAATTAGGAAAGGACTAATCTCTACAACAAATCCTTTATTCTATATCACTCAGAGTGGTTCTGCTCCTGTGACTGAGCCCTGACTGATAAAACACTTCAGGGATGCCGACATTTCATGTGAGTATCGCACAGAACTGTCAATCATCTGGCAGAAAATAGCAGCACAGCTTTGCACAGAAATAGGGGCTGGCTTCAAATTGTGTTACTAGCCTTGTAAGTCTGGGTCAGTTACTTTACCTCAATTTTTTCTCTTCACCATGAAATTGAGAAAACATGCAACAGAGGCTTGTTCTGGAAATTAAGTGAGATGATGCTCTTAAAAACAGTCTGACAATCTGGCATATACTGAGTGCTCATATGACACTGTTACTTATCACATATAATATGGTCAATTATTTAGAAAAAATTGAATTAATTCAATGTTACTTTCTACGTTTCCTATACTCTAAACAGTAGGAAAAAAATTACTGTGGAAGAGGCCTAATAAAGACTAGATCAACTTAGAAAAGTATTATGATAACACACTCACTTCCAACAGCTCCTCAAGTTTACTATTTCCCTCTGTTGTTCTGCTGCTGGAATGTTCTACCCCAAGTAACTCTTGCCCTCTTTCAAACCTGAGCTGCAAGGCAGGAGTCTTCCCTGGTGCCCCACACAGACCCCTACCCCAGTGCCGCCCAAAGCACCTCAACTGTTCGTTATAGACCTGATTGAGCAACTGGGAATTTATTTGTGTGCTTACTTAATTTATGTCTATTTGCCACTAAATTAATAATCTCTATCATTATTATTACATACAGGAGGGAAAGGCCAGAAATATGGACAAAACAATCCATTAGAATAACATTAAAGTAGAACAAAAGGAACCTCAAGTGTGACCCAGCCCCCGGTTACGGCAGGGCTGTTAGGCTCTTCCTGGCTCTTGGGCATCTTACTGCAAATCCTGGGCAATCCAGCCTCCCACTTCACCCCTGCAGTGACATTAGCCCCGCTAAGGCAACTCCACCGGCAGGAGTTTTAGCACACCTCCCCTCACCTCTCCTGCTGACCGGTTCCTACAAAATCAAGCACCCTTCAACTCACCTCCTTACGCTTCAGACCAATCACCTGCGTTTACGTGAGTTGCACAAGTCACCTTTCCATCTAAGGAGCAAACACTATTTCAACACTCGTTTTAATAGCAAGAGCGCTTAGAAGTCACCAGATAATATTACAGTTAAATGTGCACAAATGGGACCACATCTGCCCCTGTTCTATCTGGTTCAAGAATGAAACTCTTCTTATTCAAGAATGAAACTGTCTGAATCAAGCTAAATAAAACAGAGCCTAATCCTATCAATGGGTTATTCGTAAAACACTAAGAAGTACCATGGTTCAGTGTTGACCAAATGTTCTATAAAAATGTCAATAGGTTCAATAAATATTTAGTTACTAAATATAAAGAATATTAAAATATGATACTTGGCTGCCTGATAAGTGGGAAAGGTCATAAGATTGGTATCTTTTAACAAAATAAAACCTTAGGTGAAACCAACTGCAATATACCAACCCTCTAAACTTTGAAGAGAACTATCTGGGCTCTTCCAGGCTCTGACTTTAAACTAGTCTGTTTGTTAGAAACAGCCTTGTTTCTCATCAAGAGAATAGGGTATATAAATGTGAATATGCAAGTTAGGTCAATGATAACAGGTCACTATGTAAGCGTAAAATGTAACTGGGAATGTCTATACATGTCTCTCAAGAGCAGCACCTACTGGTACAATTAAAAAGAACCTAAAGACATAGAGTAATTTCAGTTCAGTATTTTATTAATTAAATACTTGTAGATCATTTATATATCCAAGCATTATTTTAAATTCTTTACAAATATTAACCTATTTAATCATTCCAAGACATTTCTCACTAAGAGGAGATTGACATAAAACTTATGCAAAAAGATCTACTTTATTAATTTGAGACTCTATTCAAGACAACAGAACCCATATGTGTCTCTGGTCAACATTTGGAAAGAAACTGTATAACAATTCATTCTAACTTAGTCAACCAAACAGTGAATGTAGAGGAAATCTTGAAAGGCAGTTTCCCCAAAAAGAGTTCTTTCCCAATAAAAAGAACATTACATTTTATATTCAACGCAATATGAATAATTAACCTATACTAATTGCAAAGGAACCTTGCCTTTTCCTTTATAAACAGGAAATTACTTATGCCAGGTTTTTATTTTAAGCATGCACTAAAAATGATTATTTTTTTCACAAGATGAAAGAATGACTTTCTGCCAATCACAGTGACATGCTACTCAACCAATGGCAGTAACAGCCACAACAAGGGCGAGGCTGCCTGAGCAGGGCTTTTGAGGAAGGCTCTAGACCAGCCGTCAAAAATACTGTTTTATCTGGTTGGGTTCTGTGCTATATTCTGCTGCAATAAAAGCTATGAGGTGATTTAAGTGACTTCTCTACTATGATGGATTTTCATCTATTAAAAGAATGTGTTTAAGTGTTTTTAATCTTACTTAGAACAAAAAAAAAAAAAGAAAAAGGAAAAATAAGAAATGTAAGCATGTCTGTAAGCTAAAATAGTTTCCTTCTTCATATTTTTTACTGAATAAATTAACTTTGCAAATTTACTTAATCGATTTCCCTACTTCAGATGCTGATCAGCATGTATCATGTAATATCTTTTTGGTCTATTTAATTTTAGAGTCTCAAGCCAATTAGTATAATTTCTGTATTAATGTCCCCATTTTCATTTTCCCCATCCCAATCAACTCCCTTCTCTAATGACCCCTCACCAACAGAAATACCTATTTAATATTTTCTAATATGGATATGCACAGAAAATAAAGAAAAGAGTAATTTTTTTTGTATCCGTAATTATAAAAAATTAACTGTGGTGAAATCCATGTCAAGTAAAATTTACATCTTAATCATTTCTAAGTGTACATGTTAAGTATATTCATGATGCTGTACAATTTTGAGAATTTTTTCATATTGCAAATTTTCATAGTCTGTACCTACTAAACAACTCCCCATGTCCCCACTCCCCAGCAACCACTATCTTCCTTTCTGTTTTTATGAGTTTGCCCAACCTTGTACCTCATGTAAGGGAAATCATACAGTATTTGTGTCTGTGGCTGGCTTATTTCACTTAGCATAATGTCTCAGGGCTCATCCATGTTGTAGCAAGTGTCAGAATTTCCTTCCTTTTTAAAGCAGAATAATACTACATTTTATGTATAGACCACACACCTCCACCTTCTCTTATATCATTTTATTCATTTATGGACATTTGGGTTGTTTCTACCTTTTGGCTATTGTGAATAATGTTGGTGTGAAATGAAGGTATACAAATATCTCAAGATTTGCTTTCATTTCTTTATACTCAGTGGAAATAGCTAGATCATATGGTATTTTTACTTTTAATTTTTTCAGGAACCACCACACTGTTTCCAGAGAAGCCACACTATTTTACATTCCCACTAGCAGTGCACAAAGGTTTCAATTTTTCTACACCTTTGCCAATACTTGTCATTTTGTTTTTGATAGTAGCCCTCCTAATAGGTGTGGCGTGGTTGGAGTAAATTACTTTTAAGGTGGATTTCTTAGCTAATAAGAAAAATATGATGAATACAAAATATGATATTGGTGAGTACTGTCTATAGTGATGGCAGAGCTGATCAGAGAAGAATCATATAAGCAAAACAATAAAAGGATTTTCTTATTCAATAATATTAAAGATTAAAACTTTCACTCGTCACTATGTTCTAAATGTAAATATGCATATCTCATTTTATTTGTTTGTAAGACTTTTTGAATCATTGGTTATAACACATATCAGGCTCATTAATATCCTCTCAGTGCAAAAATCATCAGCACAAGGACAAGATGGTGGCAGATCAGATCCTCAGTGAGTTTGTATTAGATTACACAGCAACGAGGAGATGGATCTGTGGAAGTGAAGGATAAAATTTAAAGTCCATAGATGCTTAATTTTAGAAGTTGCTATGGTAATAGAAAGGAAAGAAATGGACTCAAAGAAATATTGCCAACTGATTTTCAACCAAAGTGCAAAGGCAGTTCTCTAGAGAAAGGATAGTGTTTTCAAATTTTGCTCAAAAAAAAACAAGCCACCTATATGCAAAAAGAAACCCTTGCATATACCTCATTATACAGAAGTTGAAACAGAATAGATCATAGAACTAAATATAAAATACAGAAGCATAAAGCTTCTAGAAGAAAATACACTAAAGATTTACTCCTTCAAAAGGAGTTAATCCTTGTAACTCAATTTAGGCAAATAGTTTTTAGATACTTTATCAAAAGCACAAACCAGAAAGAAAAATCATTAATAAACTGTACCTCATGAATACAGTAGTCCCTCCTTATCCAAGGGGGATTGGTTCCAACACGCCCACTGGATGCCTGAAGCTGTGGATAGTATGGAGCTCTATGTGTAATACCATTTTCCTATACATACTTGTGATAGAGCTCGATTTATAAATTAGGCACAGTAGGAAATTAATAACCATAACCAATAACAAACAGATCATAACAACTGTAATGAAAGCTAAGAGAATGGTGTGTGTGTCTCTCTCTTAAAATACCTTACTGTACTGCACTCCCTTTTTGTGATGGTGCAAGATGCTGAAATGGCCACGCGGTGGGAGGCAGTGAGCGGGGAGGACCTGGGCACTGTGACGCAGACTCAGGCTGCTACTGACCTTCTGATGGTGGTCAAGGAGGGGCAGCCACTCCTGGACCACAGCTGACCAAGTGACTGAGACAGAGGGAGAGGGGGTGCTATTGTATTAGAGACTTTTGCTCTGTGAAAGACACCATTAAGAGGAAAAGAAGACAAGTCATAGCCTGAGAGAAAGTATTTGAAAATCATGTATCTGACAATAGTTTTGTATCAAAAATATATTAATACCTAATAACCCAATGAACAAAAGGGGCAAAATATTTCATAAGACATATCATTAAAGAAAATATACATATGGCAAATAAACACTCATAATCAACATCATCAGTGAATCAGATACAAACTATAACCACGAAAACCACTAAACTCCTATTAGAATGACTTCTACAAAACTGACAATCGTAGGTTTAGTGAAGATATGGAGCAAATTGCACTCTCTCATACACTGCCGGTGAGCATATAAAACAGTGTTACTTTTGGAAAACAGATTGACAGTTTTCCTTAAGCATTAAATATATATATATACCATGTCATCCAGGTATTTTATTTCCAGGTATATACCTAAGAGAAATAAGTTTACATTCACACAGAAACCTGTATGTCAATGTTTATAGCAGCAATATTTATAACTGCCAAAAAGAGTAAACAACCTAGATGGGATATTTCACTGTGGTCTTGATTTGCATTTCCATAACAAGTAATGATGCTGAGCATCTCTTCATGTGTTCATCAGCCATTTATATATCTTCTTAGGAGAAACGGCTATTCAGACCCTTTCCCCATTTTTAATCAGGTTATTTGCCTTGCTATTGTCGAGTTATAAGGGCTCTTTACATATTCTGGATACAAGTCCCTTATCAGATAGATTTGCAAATTTTTTTCCATTTGAAAGGCTTTCCTTCCATTATCTTGATGGTATCCTTTGAGGCAGAGTTTTTAATTCTGACGAAGTCTGAATGCTTTTGGTATCCTACCTAAGACACCATTACTTAACTGAAGGTCATAAAGATTTGCTCACATATTTTCTTCTAAGGGTTTTTATACTTTTAGTTCTTGTGTTTAGGATTAAGATCATTTATGTTTTAGATACAGAGATGGATGAAACTAAGTATGTTAATGGGAACGCAGGGGGCCACATGCACACTACATTTCCTGGTCTGTCTGCTGAGAAGGCCTACGAGCAAAGGGGCAGAGAAGCAGTGAGTAAACAGTGCACGCATCTTAGTTCCTAAGCACTCTCCTCCAGTAAAAGGAGCCAAGGCTCCTTAAAGAAGAGGTTGATTCTAGAACCTGGGCAGAGAAGCCACCAGATGGGCAGGGAGCACACTGTGGTGCTGGCAAGTAAGCAGACTCGCCTGGAAGGACGCCAGCACGCCGAAGGGCACAGGGGCCCCCCAAAGGGGTGCTCAGTGTTCCAGCCAAGGCTGGAGAGGTTCGAGCAGGAAAACGAGTAACAGGGATACAGGATTATAAACAGTACAGTGAAACAAGTCCATATTGATAAAAATAAAAGGAATAAAAAATAATTGTGAGAAAAGGGACAGAGTTCCTTAAAGAATAATTCCAATTAAATGTAGAAATTATAAAGGAAAGAGAAAATCACCATTAGAACTTCACAGATCTTGCTGCAGGAAGATCCAATATGAATATCAAAATTAGTGGGCAAATGCTTTAGGTAAGACAGGCTATTGCACGATTTGAAAGTATCTCTACTGTGATGGATATGAATTAAAAAGGAGAAAACAGGTAAGTTTGTAGTGGAGAAATATGGAGACATTACTCAACTGATCCAGGTTATATCATCTGTCGTAATGCACCCCCTAACATGCACATCTACTACTCTGAGCATTCTTAAAAAAACTCAATTGAATCATGAGCAAAAAGCAGACAAATGCAAAACAATGGACATTCTACAAAATAAGGGATCCATATTCTTTAGAGGTGTCAATGTCATGAAAGACAATGAGAGACTGAACGCCGCCCAAGGCTGCACAAGACTGTGGAGACACACCCACTAAAGGGTGTGTTAGGTCCTAAACTGGGTGAATTCGGGAAGAGAAAAATGACATGGTGGAAAACTGGTGGAATCTGACTAAAGAATAGAGTCTAGAAAACAGTATTGTACTGATGGTAATGTCTCCAGTTCCAGTAACTATACTGTGGTTATACATGATGTTAACATTTGGGCAGGGTGGGCAAAAGATATATGGGCGCTCTCTGTATTATTTTTGTAATTTTTCTGTACATTTAAAATTTTTTCAACATGGAAACTTAAAACAAGGAAAACTTGATAAATGGTAATTTTGCTCACTAAAAATAGAACTAAATGAAATTGCAAATGAGTAAGAATGTGCATTTTTACACTGTCTGAACTGAATTTCAAAGCTAATTAAAGAATATAACTAAATGTTCCTCATCATTTGGAAAACTGGTAATGCTGTTCTTCATTACATGGCTTAGTGGGAACAGTAATCCGTTAGGTAGAATCAACAGTAGGAACTTGCCAACACCTACCTTATTTCCCTCGTATAAAACCGCATTTTAGTTGGGGTCACGACAGGTCTGTGAGAGTGTGTGCAATTTAAAAATAAATAAATTATATTGAATTAAGCAGTTGATAAAAAGTCTATATAAAAATAAATGCCACATCAATTACCTGATAAAATCATACTGTCCCCACTATAACTTTCCACAATCAATTTTTTCCCTTAAAATTTTGATTAATGAAGTTGTCAGGGGGGATAAGATCACAACTTGGTTTCTTTTTTTTTACTATTTTAACTTTCAGAATTCAGTTCATGAATGCTGCAAATGTTAGTGTAGATAAGATTACAGTTTTGCCCGCTGACAGGGCGGTCACACTGTGTGCCGGTGTGACCCTGTGGCAGCAGGGAAAGAAGCCTGAAAGGGAGTTTTAATGGGCCCTGAGCTACATTAGAGGGCGATTATACTTGGCGAGGCCTCCCAGGAAAGACAAGGATAGAGTGTTCTTTTTGAAAGAAAATGAGCATCATTTTAAAACTTTTCTTTAAGGCCATGTAGCTAGGGGATGCGTCTGAGTGCCCTATGGGCCTGAGATCCATTAAAAATGATTAACTGAATGTATTTACATGAATTTCAGGTATCTTCAGCCAATTCTATTAGGTGTCACTAACAAAAGATGTATTTCAATTGTGTACTCTGACTTTATTTTAAATGCTATAAATGCCATTAAGGACTTCACGAAATATTAAGGTACACACTATTAAGGACACTATTTCAGGATCATATTCTTTTGTATAAAGTTTTAAAAATACAGAGTATAGTAGGTAACAAAGAGTAGAAATAATTAAAATAAATTAAGTGATAAGCTTCTACTCTGAAAAAAGTTTTATATAGACCCCTTCTAGCCCTAAGTTTGGAAATATGCTCATGCTATACTCTTAACAGCAATTTGAAATAAATGCAAAAAGTCACTCTCATCCTTTCCTTCTACTTTCCTATTAAAACAACAATAACAGAGCCTATCTTTTTTTTTAAAGAAAATCTCAGTATCAGTGATAATTTCCAAAGTTCTTTTGCATATATTATTTAATTTGATATTCAAAAGAGAAGCTATTATTCATTTTGTAGTTGAGAATACAGACACAGAATGATTGAGTCACTTGCTTAAAGTCACGCATCTCAATTGCCATAAAGCCAGGAAACTAAAACCTAGCTTGTCTGGCTTCCTCTCCCATCTATCCATCCATCCACCCATCCACCCAACCACCAGGCTCTGTACTCAGCAGCAGAGGTACAACTGTGGCAACATTTACCCTGGTGTCTTATTATTATTATTATTATTATTATTATTATGTGCTCATGCATAGTACATGTTTTCAGATTATCTGGTCTTAAAAATGCCAAAATTCTAAGGCCTCCTTGGTAAGAACTTCATTAACCCCCAGATGCTGATTTTTCAAAGCTCCTATACATGCAGGGTATGGAACTGAATAACCTTTAGCACAAACAGGCATGGGTTTCAATCGGCCATACTGTAGTTAAGTATCCTCCTCCTGAAGATCCATTTTTTTAAAATCATTAAATTGGGTATAATGCCCACCAAAGAAATTTGTTGTGAAGATTCAATGGCTTAGTGAAAAGTTCGGCACAGACACAGTTACTACCCTTCCTCTTTGTAATTGAAAATGTAAAATGTGACAGTGCAAAGCAATATAGTTGCCAGTACTACATACAACCATCTGAAATAACAGCCCATACATAAATACAATTTTCATTACTCCAGAACGATCAGACGGCTCTACTGCAGCAGGACTGTGGGAAGAAGGGGCAGAAGGGTGGACCAGATAGACAGAGAGAGGCAAGTACTTCCTTAACCCTGCTCCTCAGAGTTAAGCAAGTAAGTGAAGCTTTGGGACATACTGAAGAAAAGTTAGAGACAACATATTTATCCTTAAACAGATAAAATTTTAAACTAAGAACGGATAAGCAGAAAGCTTACAAAAAACCTATTTAATTATATTATTCAATATAATAATGATGAGTTGAGAAAGTCTGCTTAACTCATCAGTAAACAGTATGTTTACTGATAAACATCCAGCAATGAGATAACCCTGGATAGCGATCCTATCACTGAAAAAAGTAGGTGGATGAAAAATACTGCTTTGGCATTATTCACCCATTGACTACGAAGCGTGGAAGATAGTTCTAAACTTAGGAACTCCAGCAGGAGGGAGTGTGAGAAGGAGAGTGGAGAGAAAGGCCAGTTACCAAAATATCAAATCCGCCCTGCATGATGGACGCCGAGGACGCCGCCTTACAGAAGGAGTCAGAGTGTTTAGACAGCAGTTTGAAAGGAACAAAGACATTTAGCAGCAGTTAAGAAAAATAGTAAATTAACCCATGGGTGATGTCTGAGGTTAAAGAATCAAATTGTTGAACTGTTAATTATTTTAGGAAATCTTTTGTTAGTGATGAAGTATCAGGAGACTGGAAAACAAGGAATCCAGTCTGAAGGTTAAAAAGAAAGAGGGGAGAGGCTGAAAATTATAGAGCTGTAAGTCTAACATCTATATTAGGAAATAAATTTGAGATGATACTTATGGATGAGCTTAATGATACATCTGGAGAAGTACAATTTAATAGGAGTGAGTCAGCATGGATTTACCAAAGGCAATCATGTCAGAAAAAATTTTGTTCCTTTTTAAGTTGAAGTAATAATTGGTTTATATAAGGGAGAACCAATGAGAAACTGTCAGGATTTTCTGAGATTTTTGGACCTTTTCAGAAAATGAATTATTGTTCAGAATGTCATGACACGTGTCAGAGCATCCAACTAACAAAAGGGATGAAAGGAATGGGGTTAAAAATAGAGGCCAAAGAATCTGGCAAAGACTACATTCTACCAGGCTCTATACATGAGAACGCTAATGTTTTTAATTAATGATGAAGAAAATCTTTTATATGGGGAAATTTGAATGTATCGCTAAATGAGAGGGAATGGTTAAGCTACAAGAGGCTGTATGGCTGTTTCATCCTAACTGCGCTAGATTAAGCAAATGCGCTCAGAGGTGGAATATGAAATGCAATCTGCCTAAATAAAAAGCGATGCACTTGGAGAGAATTAAGGGATCAGTTAAGTACAGTTTAAACGGTACTGAATTAGTTACCATTAGAAAGAAAAAGAGTTTTGAGTTTTGGTAAAAGTCAGACTTTCACATTCATATTCTTGTAACTGGGTGAGGGAACTGCTATGAGATGCAGTTAAATAACACATGTCATAGAGACTAAAAAATGGATTAACTTAAAGAAGAATATGAAAATCCTGATGTGTGAAGGGAATATGATAGATTTATGTGCTATCCCACTTGCAGGTAATAATCTAAGGTATATTTTTTTAATGATTAAATCTTAATATATAAGAACCGATAAAAATCTTATCCATTTAAGTATGATTTAAAAAACTATGATAGTAGAAAAACAAAGGAAGCTAGTAAAATAACACATCATCACTTAATGCTTAAGTTAAAAATAGAGGGGCTAAAAAGAGAAGGACAAAGAATTTGGCAAAGACTACACTCCCCTCTTTCAGGTAATGTCTTAAATATTCTGAGATATAACCACCCAAGTCCAACTGAAGGTCACTTGAACTGCAACATAAAGTGTATTTAATTCTTTCCCAAGGATTAGTGAGTGAACAGCAAGCTTATTCATGGATAACAGATGGTAGAAATACAGTTGTTAAAGCTATAAGAAGATCAAAAAAAGATAATTTTTTAGCTGAAATGGATTTCACTAAATAGAAAATAAATTACAATGTACAATGTCAAAGAATTCTGGCCATTTTTAATCTGAAGTCAATTTGTGGGAACTAATGTTACTGTAAAAACTGCATCATCTTAGATCTAGAGTGGACTTAAATGAACATCTTTAGAAATCTGGGGGCTAGAGGAATCCTGTGTTTTAAGAAAAGCATGCAACTCATAGATGAGCCTGAGAATTTTCTCCAATTGAACACAACCATGTCCCAGCCCCAGGAATAAAGAGTGTCACTCCCCATCCCAGCGCTGGCTGCCCTCATGGGGGAGCACCCTGGTTGCTAACACCACCAAGTCATTCTGGCTGTGTTTACATTTCACACAAGTGGAATCATAGAGAATATATGACTCTGTGTCTGGCTTAGTTCACCCAGTGATGCTATGTGAGATTCATTTGCATCGTTCCTTTAGTTGAATTCATTCTCACTGCCACCGAATCCCACTAGGTAAATACACAGCCTTCACACATGTAACTTGATGGACATCTGGGGAGTTCTGATTTTTGACTACGATGAATATATCAGTGATTATGTTAAGTATAAGTACTAAATTAAAGACTTTCATGTAAAAGATTAAAATTGTCACAGCACATAAAGACACAAAATGCAGCTATGTGCTGCTTACAGGGAAGCTTCTGTAGCTGTAAGAGTATGAAACACAGAGTGATGGCAGGAGGCATTGCCACAAATAAGAAGGAACCTTTCCCAAGTACAAGGGAACACAAGCATTCTTTATCGTAGGTGTGTATGTGTGTAAGACCATCCTAAAGTTCCAAGTACCCAGCAATATATCTTCAAAATATATAAAGCCAAATGAACAGAATTAAAAAGAAAAATAGACAAAGTCACAATCAGAGTGAATATACCTCTCTTAGTACACCTATCTTAACAGTTAATAGAGCTGCTATAAAAAAATATCAGCAAAAATACAGCCTATCTGTATGACACAGCGAGGGAGCTTGATATAAGTGGTGCACAGAGAACCCGGAGTGTGGCGTCAGACCCACCACTGCTCACAGTCCTTTCTAGCGTGTCTCTGATGTGTACCACACTCACCGTATGCTGGGCATGAAGAAAGCACACATAAATTTCAGGGGGCTGACATGATTCAGAATACATTCCGTAAGCATAGTAAATATAAGCAAGAAACCCATTTATATTACTGTTTCAATAGTTAACAAAAAGACAACCAGAAAATTCCAAAATATAATAAAAAAGCACACTTCTAAATAATCCACTTTCATTTAGAAAAATAAAAAACCATTTATATCTTGTTTTGCAAACAAAGCTGCAACCAAAACTAAAGCTTATATGCAGCCTTTACTTCTCTGGTGTATGATATAGAAAATGATGCCAAAATCATTCTTCTAGTTCCCAAAAATAATTGAGAAAAATGACAACGAGTCATCCACAGGAGCCACTGAAAAGAAAACCCAGCAACGTGAATGCCAAGTATCATCACGCCCAACAGCTTACATGTGGTGCTACCCCCTTCAGAGTGTATGGAAACACCATGGGCACCATAGCCCCATCTGACAGGTGGGAGAGCCGAGACCCTGCTTCCAACGTCACCCCACAAGGGAAGGAGAGCCAAGGCTCCGGCCCTGGGTGCTGTGCCTACAGGAACCCAGACGCCATCGCTTGGAGGGACTTGAGATGGTCAACTCACACCCCTAACCACCCAGCGAGAGGGCTGAAGCTCGGGGATGTCCAGAGGTCCGCCAGCGCTTTCTGAAGGGTGTGCGGGCACGCGAGCCTGGTCCCGCAGCCTCTGCATGAACATCACCTCGCAGCCACTGGCTTACCTCAGTGCGGACGCACCCAGAGAAGCCACAATGACAGGAAAACCTCTTCCTATATAGCACTGTTTTCCAACAAAATCAAATACCTTATTTTAACATACACACTTCCAAATACTATCTGAACTAAAATTTAAAATACCCCACATGACACCATTTCCAATCTTTTTTGTTGCTGTTGTTTAATGGCTTCTTTCTAATGGTCTTTTAGGTCTTTGATAAACACGAGATAGCAAGTCAACATCAGAGTGATTTTGTTTGTTTCGGGGTAGTTGTAAATTTAACCTTTTTATTAAAAGAACTGTATAATATGCTTCACTGAATCTTGGGTTACAAAACTGTCAACACATTAATAGTGTAGATATCAGGGAACACAATTGGCAGTATTCTTCAGGACTCACCATAAACTACTCTTAAGATTTTATGCCACCGCAATGACCTTTCCCAACACCACCCACCAGGGATTTGTCCACCGTGGTGCCCCGTCCCTCTACCCAGCAACAGAGCATGAGGAACAGCAACAGCTTGATCATATCTTACCTGATATTGAGGAGTGCTCGTTTCATATCCTTTCAAATCATGTATTACAGGTGATTTAGAATTATGAGGTTAAAAAGTCAATCAATCCAGAAAACCTGCACCTCTTTAAAGTTCTCCGTGAGCCAAGCTAGGTTTCTCAGCGCAACAATGTTACTGAAAAGCACTATCATCACGCACACAGGGGACGAAAAACCCACACCTGTGTGTGCCGTTTGGATTCCGTTTGTGAAAAGATCATGGATCACTACTGTAACTTATGGAGATAAGTCTCTAACAGAGTTATAAAAATGTAAACACAAAACTAGGATCATACACAGTGAGCATCACACACATACACAAGGAAACTAGGATAATTTTTCTTAAAGCTCTTCTACACTAGTAGGTAGTATCTCAAAACATATCACCAAGAAACACTCAGCATCACCACGGCAGCGAGGGCATCAGCAAAGCAGTTCATCCTTTCTGTGCAGAACAACAAAAGGAAAATATTTCTATGGTCTGCAATTAGCTTCCTCCCCCTTTCTTTGTTGTTTACTTTATTTAAAAGTTAGAGAACAACTTTATTTTAGGGAAATAGCCCATTTGTAATGTCAAGTCGGTGCAATGCAAGGGAGAGACAGAATGCCTCAGTCCTGGACCTTGAAAAGCAGGCACAGGACACTGCCTTGAAAGGGCTCCTTTGCTGACATCCACCATCAGTTTGGACCATTTTGCTCGGCCATGTCTCTGGCGTCTGTATTGCTATGCAGTCACATTAATGAAGAGCCCATAGGTACTGACAGCAGGAAGATATTTCACGTTGACTTTTATGTGTTTTCATGAACTAAATTGCTAAACCATCTAGTTTAACACTTTTTCAGTAACAACCTCACCAGAATGCCAAGAGTACTGGCCTATGTTTTTGTTTTCAAACATAAGAGAGATTACCAAATCACTCTACCATTACTTTAAAAAGCCGATCGCCATGAGCATAAACAGAGAAATTTGAAGAACACACCAACAGAAAACTAATAATAACCTTATATGCAGACATTGTTAAAGGTACTAATAATATTATTCCAATGCAAATTATTCATCAAGTTCTGCTTAACGTAGATACTATATAAGCAAATCCTGTTCACGTAATTTGCAAATGGAGTCTTACATCTTGGGTGGGATTTCCTGTGACTTTCGCTGTTACCACATCTCCAGGGCCGTTGACGTAGCCCACTGCCCCCAGCATTGCTCCTGTAAGGCATGCAAGGCACTGGGCTAAGAGCTTCATGGCCATTCTCTTTTAAGGGAAGAAATCGGGCTTAAACGCAGCTCTGCTTGATCCCAAAGCACCTGCCCACAGCATCCCCTGCATCGGCTGGCATTGTTGCCATACAGTGCTATCTAGGCAACATTTCAGAACACTCTCTAAGTGTCCTTCAGGGTATGCACTTCCCCCAACAGGTCCCCACACTCATGACCTATCACTCTGCTGTTCTGCACAGTAAGAATTCAACACTCAAGGCATTCTTGTGAATCAAACAAAAAGTCGGGCTATAGGATTAGAGTCGCTCAGCCCTGCGGCTGGTGCTACAGCCCTGATCATTCCGGGGTGCCACGGCTGATTTCCGATCCACAAGGCTGGGCTGACCTGAGCCGCCTCTGCCATGGCCGATGGGGCCCTAGAGCTCAGGACAGATCCCTCCTGATTCTGGGAAGTGAGTGGCACTATGCTCCTCACTCCTGGACACTCTCCTCAGCCACATTCATTCCCTCTTCAGGTACTCACTGGAAAACTGCTATGAAGGGACAGGGCATGACATTTCAAAATCACAAACATTTGTTTAAAAAAGATAAAGATTTTACCAATTAGTCAAAACATGAAGCTCAAACAACTACTATGTTCCAGTTCACTGTGTCTCGAGTTTTTGATACTATTTGTTGTCCTGTGAGCATCATGTTGCCGTGTTTGCTCTTGTTTTACCTGTGTTCACAGCTGAGTGGGTAGGACTGGAATGTGTACTCTCAGACTTGACGCAGACACCATCACATACCCACCACGGCACAATAAATAACAGCGACATACACACAGCACGGTGACTACAGCGAGGAGCGGGGCACACTCCACAGCAAAGGCCCCTTACCTGCGTGCAGGTAAGCCAGGTCGGGGTTCTCGATATCAGGGTGTTGTTCTTTCAGGTGGTTCCGGAATTCCACAGGAACATTCGTCCCGTAGTCACACTTGGGGCAGTTGTACATCTTCACTCCTTCGTGCTTGCCCGTATGTAAAATGTGTTTTCGGATATTCTCAGCACAGTTTGATCTAGCAAGGAGGGAAAAGTAAACTGAATTAAGGTCAAATCAATGACGTTAGACCACAAACATGAGTTTACCACTCCCACAGGCCTCACTGTGTGTCAAGTATTATTCTAAGTGTGGTACTCATGCAATAATGAACTTGTGCAATACGTTAACCTTAAGAAGCTGACTGTTTTTGTAAGCCTGGTGCTAATTTTTAAGTTGGTCTTTTACCTTAGCAATTTCTATGCAGGGCCAGAAAATGTAAGTCCAGGTCCTATGATTTTAGTATCAAATTATTCTGGTACCACCTGAAGATGACATCCCCTTAGCCCCTAAGAGCACCTGTCCCCAGAGAGGGAGTGTGCAAAGGACAGCACCATCAGCCCCACTAAATTCAGAGTATGAAGAACACAGCAGCTTTGGCTTTTGAGTTCTGTCAAGTGAGCTGCTTCTAAGTAAAGCTCTATAATAGTTTAAAGATAAAAATGCACCTAGACACAGTCCTCCAAACCCATGTGTGGGCAATGTGTTAAGTGCCAGTGAGTTTTCAGTACCGATGTAGGATTTTAAGAGTGATGGACTGAAAAATACAACGGTGGGCCTAAACATTCTAACCAAACTGCCCCTGAAAACAGGAGTAGGCTCCTCTCCCACGGTCTGCAGGGTCAGAAAGGCAAGGCCTGAAATGTCCAGACAGCTGGAAACAGGACACTGCTCTGGGAGGCCAACTGTCCTGCCTGCTCCTTCATTCCTCTCAACATCTTTGCATCTGAGACGCACACCTAGAACCTTCTGAAGACACATGCATCTGGTTTTCTTTTGTTTTGCTATAAAGTAATAAAAAGGGTCGTGCACAAATTCAAGCAGACCGAGTGGGTGGTGGAGCAGATAACTAGAAAGAAAGAAAGAAAAAATCAGGCTGGCCTCAGATTTCCTACAGAGCCAAATTAAATTCAAAAGAAAACCCAGCAATATACTCATCAGCGTTTCTTGAGGTATTGCTAGAGAACAAAACCCTGCAAGATGTTATCTGAAGAAAAGGTTCCATGACCAGGGGGTGTAAGGAAATGGCGGTTGGCACACCCACCCCGCAACACACAGCAGAGAGAGGAAGGTTCTGCCAACAAGCTTCGGTCGCTGTGCATC
This sequence comes from Manis pentadactyla, assembly GCF_030020395.1. Taxonomy (NCBI): domain Eukaryota; kingdom Metazoa; phylum Chordata; class Mammalia; order Pholidota; family Manidae; genus Manis; species Manis pentadactyla. The sequence continues at coordinate 154,698,978 of NC_080024.1, read as the reverse complement.
GCCTGCACGCCTCCCAGTGGGGTTACACTCGTGGGTGACGTTCAACTGCAGCACGACGCATCTCAGGAGTGCAGCCAGGGGAACTCTGGCGAACACGGCTCTGACCCCACAATTCCACATTAGCCACCACCACTCACACGGAAAGGCAACAGACATTGGGAACCCACAGGCTCAGTAAACACGTTATCTATTCACTCACTACAGGTGAAGAATAGTGAAGGAGGAGCTCAGGAAAACCACTCCACAGACGACGGGGCAGGGATGCCCTTCCGTACCGAGGCCTGGGGGCAGCAGAGGTGTACACACTGCCCTCATGAAAGGCTCTCCTGCGTAGGCCACGGCCCTGAGGCTGGCTCCAAAAGGCTCCTCTGGAGGAACTTCTGCCATCTCCCTCCCCCTGCAGCTGGGGGCCTGTCATCACACGGACGTGCCCAGCGAGGCCCAGCCGGGCAGAGCGAGTCAGGCTGGGCCCTGCGCCTGTGCCAGGGTGAGCACAGCACGACGGCCGCGCGGCTCGGCAGCAGTGCCCGCTTCTCTGTACTTTCCAGATGTATTGTAATGATTTGTGTATTAGTGTTTACATTTAAAAAATGTAAAATACCAACAAACACCTTTAAAAAAGAGAAGATAGAAGGAGGAGGAGGAGGAGCACAGGATCAACAGGTTTGCTCGGCTGTTTCCAGCTCGCCTTCGGTAACGGCTGTCAAGCTTCGGGTTAAGTCTCTCTCAGAACTTGGGTGGGTGAGGGGACAGGGGCACAGGCAGGGCATCGCTTTCTGGTCACTACGGAACCGCCAGACTCGCTTTCGTATACATTCCCTGCTGGGAATAACCACCGCAATCGGGAGAAATGAACAAGCACTGCGGTTCCCTCTGTGCCTGCCACCGGCCTTGCTCCCCCGGGACCACGGGGCCCCGAGCGCCGGCTCCTGGGAGGCTCTGCAGGGGCGGCGGCGGCCGCCACGGAGCGGCGCGGGCCGCGGCGGGTCGGCCCGGAATCTGAGAGCAGGCCTCCGTGCCCACGGCCGGTGCAGCCTCAGTTACACACACGGTTCCTTATGTATTTACACGCCGAAGAGACTAGCACATTCACTCTAGAAAGGGTGGGGCTCTGCGGTCTCTTAAATGCATACGCACCCTTGGACTAACAGCTCTGCAGCGTGTGGACGAAACAAAGATGGGAAACATCTACGGGCCGGTGAGGCACTGTTCACTTTTTTGAGAACTGAAAAGCAAAGGACCGTACTTTGAATTCCGCAGAGAGCTGGGTGTACGGTTCCAAATCACTCCCTTAAGTCTGCAGATCTCCCATCTGTTTTCTGTGGCATCACAGACACCCCCTAAATTCACCATTGTTTACTGACACTGGGGTGGGAAACAAGCTACTACTGTACTTAATTAGTACGGTTTATTAGGACTGTTGATTCTTAGGTACCACCTACACTATTTCCTTATGGAAAAAGCTAGGCGTTAGGAATCGTCAGAGACAATCACTGACCAAGTGAAGATATTAAAATTACCAAAATATACAAATTTTAAGGTATGCTGCCTAATTAAATGGAGCACAATATAAGCAATGAATCCTAATCTTCAGAGAAGGAAGAAAGAGATGACTTTGTAAACAGAGTATTTTGTTTTTGAGAAGAGTATTACCTTGGATAAAAAGAAAGTGATATCACTTCGTACCTACATAGCACGTGGGATCTGACAATCAGGAGGCCATTGCAGAAGGAAGGAAAGAGCGCAGAGGGGATTAAAACAGGTGAGCGTCTTCTTTGTATGTAAAACTACAGACTAAAATGAAGAAGTGTGTGAAACTTGAGATTTTAAAAGGTATTACAGACCCTTGCATACATACATAGATTTATTTATGCTACTTCAAGTAGTTGTGTATTTTACATATGTATCTGTGTATATACTTACTTATAATTCTATGTCTTATACACACACATACAAGAAACATTAAATACACGCAAACAAGAAGAAAAATGAGGCAATGTCTGTTTGCAATAAAAAAGATGTATTTCGTGGATAATAGTATACTTGTATGTTATCCAAATCTGCTCTTCTGTTTGATATGTTGATACGCTGATCTGGGAGATGGTGACATGAGTGTATACATATGTCAAAATTCATCCAGCTTACACTAAGATTTCTGTACTTTATTGTATGTACCTTAATATAAAAAAGTAACAATAATAATAAAAAATCTGCTCTTCTGCATCTAATGTCATGCAACATAAAACTTTTTAAACTACTGGAACACAAAGGAGTCTTTCACACCTACAAAATCAAACGATTCCAATCCAACCATGAACAGTAAAAGCTGCAGCCTATTATGCCAATATCATTTAAAGCGGAATACCTACAGAGGAGGGCAAGCTTCAGCCCCCACACTTGCGAGTATCGTGTAACATACAGACGAACGCACAGCAACGTCAAATGACGCGGTGAGCAGTGCCTAGATTGGACACCTTTGCTAAGTTAAGTGTACATGATATTCAGCTGAAAAATATTTTTCATGAAAATACAGTTTATGAGTAATAATTCAAATGGCAAATTAAGTGGAACTAATCGAGAAGAGGTCATGTAGGAAAAGGAAGGATGTTCTAAGATTTTGCTTCAAACAGGGTCGTATCTAGGTCTCCAGAAAATAACAGCAGTTAAGCCAACTGGGCACACACACCCTTGGACTGGATCAACAGAGGTGCCACTGAATAATGTTCTCGGCTGGACACTGAGTTTTAAGGTAAAGAGCTTATTTTTCTCCCACGTTCACAGACTGGAAGACTTTATAAAGATGACAACACCCGCACACTGATGTACAGAGTCAGTGCAATCCCTATCAAAACATCAGCTGCGATTTACAGAAATTGAGAACACTGGTCCCGAAGTTCATATGGAGACGCACAGGACCTGGAAGGGTCAGTACAAGCTTAAAAGGAACTAAGGTGAAGGACTCACACCTCCTATCTCAGAAGTTCCTGTGAAGCTACAGTAATCAAGGCGATGTGGCACAAGCAAGGGGTAGGCAGAGGCAGTCCGGGCACCAGGGCACGGAACCCCCGGAGGTGAGGTGGCAGGTCCTCACAGCCGTCAGGGATTCCCGGGGGACTGGTGGGGACCACAACCCACGTGCTCTAGGCTTGTGGGAATGGCATTCCATGTTCTGAGGAAATTTTGAATTGTATTTTGGAATATAACATGTTGAAAATCTGAGACAGCTACATACATATCACAGGCTGGGCAGTTAGCAGAAGGAGACAACTAATTTTAGGGCTTCTTAGAAAAAATATGTAATAAAGGAAGTATTTTCTTCAGTTCAAAGGCAATGTGTTTTAAAATAATAAATGGAGTATTATGAGTGCTTCTAGAACTCCAGAAAGTTATCTGTCAGTACTACACTCTCACTCACTGCCTATTAACATAAGCAGCGTAAGCTAAACTCATGTTCCTTAACCTGGGGAGGAAGAAGCTTAAAAAAGTTCTCCTGAATACATTCTTTCCTCCTCTGATGTCTATTACTTTGCTTATTTTTAAAAAAAGGCAACAATGAATTTGTCAAGCAAACTTACATTTGCATATTTTAAATCTCAAAAAGTCTCACAGTGGGCAGTATAGTGGTGTCCCCCTGCCCAGGTCACCCTTACCCACCAGGAAGGTACGGGTCCCAACTTCTTATCAATCCTTGGGGGGGAATTAAAAAGAACTTTTGCAAGCCAGAAATATACTGTATATTCTTTTCCCCCCATTCCTTGCATACAAATTTGTTAATATAACACATCTCAGCAGCTCATGTTTTACACCTGGCAACGCAGCACGGGGCTCTTTCTCCTCTAGTACACAAGGGTGTCCTGATGCCCCTCTTCACCCTTTCTCTTCCTCCCTCCCTCTCCTCTGCCTTCCTTTCCTCATTACTCATTAGCAGGCTGTATTTCACAGTATAGACACAGTATACTATCTTTAACTGGTCCTCTATTGATGAGGAGTAAGGTTGTTTCCAATCATTTGTTAGTATAAACAAGGTTGCCATGAATACTCTTATAAAACACTTTCCACTTCCCCGGATGCCAAGATAATCTCATGATGCCAAGTGGAATTGCTTCAAATGTCAATGGGTATATGCTGTGTAATTTTGATAAATTTCGCCAAATAGCCCTCCAGAGGAGTTGTAGCAATTTACACTTCCCTCAACAACATTTGAGAGAGACTGTTTTCTGTACTTTCTTGCCAACTAGGCAAGAAATTGGTGTTACCAAATTTGCAAATTTTTGCCAATGTGGCGAGTGAAAAATGGTAGCTCACTGGAGCTTCAATTTTTAATTTTAAAAGTTTTAATTTGCATTACTCTTTTAATGAATGAGGTTAAGTATCTTTTCAAATATCAAAGTGCTATATGTACTTTCTTTCCTACTGTCTGCTTGTGTTTTTGGATGTTTTTTTCCTGTATGGTTCACAGTCATTCTCTTAGACATTAAGAAGATGACTTACTAGGTCTTTGACAGAAATTAAAACATTTTCCCTTTAGTTCCAATAATTTCTTTTGCCTTTTCTTATGGTCTCTGCTGAAAAGAAAGTTTCCATTTTGCTCAATCTTTTGTTCCATGGCTACCTGAGTTGGTGGGTTATAAAAGAACTGTCCCAAATTTGGTTCTAGTACTTGTATAGTTGTGTTATGTTATAATAAATACTAGATCCATTTCAAGTACACTAGAGTGTAGCATAAAAGGTGGATCCAGGCTGTTAACCAGATTTCTCAATATTGTTTTTTTGTCCATCTTTCCCCCGTTGACTTGAAAATGCCACCTTCATCAATATTTTATTTGTATTTGAAGCTAATTCTGGACTTTCTCTGATAGTCTGTTGGTCTGTCTGTGCATGTGCCAATCTGCCCCAGTGGCCTGGGTGGCAGGGGGCTCACTTTTGGTGGTGGCCATCCTTCTGCATTGCTCTTTTTCCTTCCAAATCACAGGTTCCCACCCAACCCATCATGGAGTCGGTCACTAGACTGCGGTCATGTGTTTGCTGATATGGTAAATATCTTGAGTTAACTACAGAACTAGAGAGACCTGGGCTAGCAGTAAATAATATCACTGAGACACAGTCAAGCAATTTCCATGTATTTCTTAGTAAGTATCACCTTACTGATAAAGAAACTGAAATGCAGAGAGTACACCACAGAGTCCATGCGCTGAAGTGCCTAGAGGAGAGCCTGGCACCCAGAAGCCACCCTGACACCTCAGTGTCAGTTTCCTATTCCCCAAGGGAAGCTATGTACCTGCCTCACCACCCGAAATTCTCTCCTGTGAAATTAATGCTTGTCTTGACCTACTGGTAACAATCTGGCATGTTGTATATATAAATTGACATTAAAAAGTATGAAGTATGTTAGCTTTGCTTAACACTTTACTTCCCGAGCTCTCTGACCATGGGCATGTTTTTGTTGCCTAATGGGAATGACATATGTATCTCATAAGGATTAAGGTAAGTGAGATTGAATACGTTCAGAAAATAACGGTAAGTACTCAATTCATTTTTTAAATTACTACCACTAGTCTTTTTATTTAATGTAAGACAGTTCAACTATCTGGATCTTTATTAGCAATTTTCTTACCATATATAAAAAGCAACCTCAATTCATCCGAATAAAGGCAGATTCCCAAAAGAGTTACGTAGTGCACATACGCATACACCTTTAGAAACGCAATTATTTTCTCTGCCTGTTCAGAATATACTCTTTGAATTCTTACCTTTGAAAATAATTACTCTGTAGTTAAGTTTATGCATTGTAGTACATTTATCTAAAAGTGCAGTGGAAAGGGGTTTCTACTATCTTTACAACAATAATCCAAAATGAATAAGGAAAAACCTTAATAAAGGAAATAAAGGAAAGTCTTCATGTTAGGTAAACTTGAGAAGTTATCACTTTTTAAAAAAATCAGTAGTAGTTAATTATAAACTTACTAAGCAAAGAAACAGTCTAAGACTGGAAAAATCTCTGTGGGACAGAAGAACATAAAACTGTCGAGTCATTGCAGGTTAGAAGAATGTGCTCCAGTGTACAAGCTCGGGGCTTGTTTCACAATTTATGTAGCATCCCTCAAGATATACAGTCCTCTACACTTACACTCTCCCTAAAGGACCCACAGAGAAGGGGTCTAACTAATTTTAGATTCTGGATATTTGTGCTGATTAAATTTAAAATTGGTTAGAAGCTGTAAGAATAAATAATTTCATATTCTTCTGCATCAAATGTAACATTTTCTCAACAACATTTGGCAAATAGTTAAATGCCATTTGGAATGTTGAACCAAATACATCACCAGAATAGAGAGCACAAAGATCCATACATATGAGAAATAAAGATGTCATTTCAGATCAATGAGGAAATGATAGGTTATGTAATTAATGGTGTTGAGTCAATTGCCTATTACAAAGGGAAAAATAAGTTTGATTCTTATGGTCCTACACCATGCAGAAATAAATGCCATTTGGATTTTAAGATTAGCATGAGGACATTACATTATAAAAGTGCTAGAAGAAAATATGAAAATGTTTTTATGATACAATTCAAAACCCAAATGGTACAAACAGGTATAGCAAAATATACTGCATATAAGTTAAAACTGGTATATAGCATATTACATCATAAATAAAGTTAAAAGATAGGACAAAGAAATGAAGAGAATATATGCAATATACACAGAAAGAAATTACTAAAATATAAACTACAAAATGAATACTTATGATTAATAAAAAGATAAAAATCTCAAAAACTGGAAACAAGAAATTCATAATTGGAGATCTACAAATAGTTACATAAGTATATAAAAGATAATCAAAAACTAAAAATAGAAAAAACATATGACCCAGTAATTCTACTTCTAAGAATTTACCTGAAGGAAACAAAATTTCTGATTCAAATAGATACATGTACCCCTGTTTATTGCCACATTGCTTAAAATAGGCAAGATATGGAAGCAACCAACACATCCAACAATAGATGAATAGATAAAGAAGTGGCACATATACACAACAGGATATTATTCAGCCATAAAAAAGAAAAAAAACCTGCCATTGGTGCCAACATGGATGGACCTAGAGGTATTACGCTAAGTGAAATAAGCCAGGTGGAGAAAGACAAATACCATATGATTTCACTTACATGTAGAATCTAAAATCAAAACAAACAAACAAACAAAAATGAGTAACATAGCAGCAGACTCACAGACTCTGAGAAGTGACTGGCTGTTACCATGGGGGAGGGGATAGGTGGGTGGGTGGGTTGGGTGAGAGGGATAAAGAGGCACAAAATCTCAATCATAATATAAGTTGGTCAAGGGCATAGAAGTTCAGCATGGAGAGTATACTCAATAGTTTTGTATCATCTTTCTATGTTGACAGGTAGTAACTGCACTAGTGGGGGTGAGGATTTAATAATGTGTGTAACTGCTGAACACTGTGTTGTATACTTGAAACCAATATATTATTGTATATCAACTATACTTCAATTTTTTAAAATTGCAAAAAAAAAAAAGATAATCAATGACTCCAGTAACCAAGGAAATACAAATTAAAGCCTAAGGTAACAGGAGGAAAAATTTAAGAAGACAGATAACATCAATTATCAGCAGGAAATGAATACCACTGCTAACAGCGTCAGTTAGCAAAGGCTTTAGGAAGACACTGATGATAGCCTTCAAAATTAAAATGTACACAGACTTGTAGATTTATGAATTCAATTTCTAGAAATTATCCACAAGGAGAATCATTATACCATTACAATGGCCAAACACTAGGGGAATATTTGAAACTAGGTCCCTGTGAATACAGGAATGGGTCATTGATATATGGGATTGGCACTATGGGATTTCATACTGCTGAGAGGTATGGGTTAACCTGCAAGCCTGCTTCCCAGAGTAGGAGCTGGTCTCAAACAGAACTTCATGGAAGCCAACTACATCCTGGTAGAAAGTTGGGAGGGCACAGCCTGATCATAGGAAAAGAGCGGGTATTCCCCTGCCATGAAATGAATGCTTAGTGGTGTCAGAACAAGGCAGCAAGCTACAGGCCACATCACGGGACGGCTCCACCACAGCCGTGAACACACATTGTTAAGGGCGGTACCCCCCCACTCAGGGAACCCAAGGGCCGGCCCCTTTCTCAGGCTCATGTTCGTCACTGTGGAGGGTAGGCAACCGGCATGGGGAGAGGCTGAGCAGAGGACAGCGGAGCTGCATCTGCCTGCGAATCTCCCCCAGCAGATGCTGATGGAGGCGGCCTGTGTTGTGTACACTCATCATTTGTCCTCCTTGGTGGACAAAAGCCATGAAATATAGTACGATAGATCTTACACACTACCATGGAAAAACTACCACAACATACTAACAAGTTAAAAAAACAAAAACAAAGCAACAGGTAAAAGCATACAGGGGACCTTCCAGCTTTTAAAAACCATATACATAGATAGATACATAAAGGCAGTAAGTGGGTATCCAGAAGGAAGCCGTACCAAACTATGGTTGGTAATTCTTTTATGGGAAGGTTTCCAAGTCAGAGGAAATTTTTGTTTGCTTGGTATATTTTTGGATCACTTGGATTATTTGTGAGAATATCTTTAAGTTTTGAACATGTAAAGCAAATACGACCAAAACATGTACTGGGAAAACGACTGCATAGTACTACATCAAATGTAAATGCTGCCAACAATAAAAGAAACAGCATAGCTGGCCTAAGTTGGCAGTAGAGGTAGAAATCCTTAAATGCAAAGATTTCCATGTTTACATAAAGATGATTTAATTTGACGAATCCAGTTAAAGATTTAAGTACATAAAATTAAGTCAAGTTGTAAAGGTAAGCACTTGAAAACCAAAAGCAATACTATCATAAAAAGATGAGTGGTGGGAAATAGGGTGACTGGGCTAACTTCCAGGTCCTGTTACAACAGCCAGAGGCTGCCTACAGACCAAGAAAGAGAAGAATAACCGAAGTGTAGAGGTTATTTCCAGCAGGCCAACACCACGACTCCAAGTGGCCAGCTCAGGAGAATGCGGGGGAGGAGGTCTGGGAATGGGGGGTGGTTGTTAAGACTCTGACTTTTCAAATGATAAAGTACAAATCATAAAAATAATGTACAATAATGGTAAGTTTTATGGGCATTTAAGTAAAATAGGTATTTTAAAATAATGGCATATTTCATTACTTACAAAGTCATCCAAAGCCCTTTTTTTTTTTTTACTAAGATAAAGAGAGTTTATAGTATCAGGAGTAATCATAAAATACAATTTTCTGACTTTTTTCTGCAGAAGCAAATTTTAATTGGATAATTTCTGGATCACCTTGCTCTAATTTCTATGAATTTTCTTTTTCTTTTTTCCTAAGTGGTGGCCATCTATTAAATAGGACAGTCCCTATCAGACGACTTATGCATTATTTCTTGTTTTCATAAATCCAAATTCTTTGAAATCAAATGCTATGACATAAAAAACCAATGTATGTTAATTTTTCTCTCCATTTCTCAGCTGTAATTATGTTACTGTTTGTTACATGATGTAAGGTGACGTGATGTGTATCATCTGATACTGAAACACAGAGGTGTCTTATAAAAAGGAACTTGAAAGCATAGCAGAGGATGACAACTGATGTACCACTAATGGTGTGTCACTGCTCTCAGGCAGATGTGAGTACACAGGTTCCAGGTTCCAGTGCTGTCCAAGCATTCACAGCTACGTTCATCGTGCAGCAGGCATGTTAACGTGCCTGTGGAAAGCCGCTGAATGGCAGCCACAGCAGCAGACCACACATGACCCACAGGTCTCCGTACATCTGTGCATCTACATGCTGGTCTAAAAGCCATGGGAGCAAGGCCGGCCTTTCGATCCATGGGGAAGCACTTTCAAAACAGAAGTAACTTAAGCTTAATTATTGCTTTATTTTTTAAGAAAAGTTTACAGTAAATAAGTCTGCTTTCATATGTATAGGCTTAGTAATTTCAAAGTGGATTTGTTTCAGATATATTTATTTAGTGCCTACCATATAAAAAGAAACATAAAAGTGAATCATTTTGGTTATGTCCTCAAAGAGAATATGACTTGATGGCAGAGATGAGTCATGTGTCTCAGTAATCCTAACAAAAGGCTGTGCTTCACAAAATGAAACCTAATTTTGGAAAAGAGCTGGGAAATCCACCTGCCATCTTACCGTACTGCTGCACCCGCCACCCCTGTTAATGACATCTTTAATTAATAATGGCATAAAATTATCTTGCTTTCCACACTATTCAAAATGTTTTTTACTAACTTGGACTGATTTCAAATGATCACCTATGGCTATACCATGTCTTTGATAGCTTTATCACATAAGAGCTGCACACACTGACACACCATTATTCCCAAGAGAGGGTGCAACTCCTCATCTTTCCCTCACCATTCATGTCCCCCATTCTCACCCACTTAAATTACTTCTCCAGGCAAACACTATTCAAGGTATCTACAACCAATAAGAGGAAGAACCTGCTTTAAACCTAACAACCTCCTTTCCACCCACCACTCTACTGGAGAACAATGAAAATCAAAAGGAAGAAATGGCAGGAAGCGACACTGAGTTTTGCCTCTGCTAGAAACGTAATTTATTTAGTTAGAATTTACCATCTCAAGAATTGTCTCCTTCATGACTTTGTGTAGTGAGAAAATGAGGCTACAATGCAAACACGTGGCCAGACTTGGCCTGTCCCCTGTGTCACATGAAGGGCAGAGGGACCACTGGCAGGTGCCAGCCCTAGAGAATCTTGATTTCTCCTTGATTCTTCTTCTTTAGCCCAAAGAGCAAAAATACACTTCATTATTTACTGTTTCACTTAACATGCTGATGCATTGTCTAGGAAGAGGACAAAAGCAACTTGCTTTGAGAAAAGACTACAACCAAGTAGACTTTCATCTGACGCTAAGTCAACAAGCTAAATGCTTCCATAAGGAAAACTAAACTCAGTGAGCTCAAGCAATTATCAGACGGCTTATACTATGTGCTTTTGAGAAATGAATATCCCCAGTCTAAGTGAAAACGTGTAACAGACATTAACGGTTGCCTATCCTTTAACAAACTAGAAATATTCCAGCATACTAATTAGCTCAGCATGATGCCTATAGGGCTTTGGGGAAAAGGCCCCAGTGGCCAAAGTTTCATATATTTCAGTTGAGCAAAATTACATATATTTCTTTATGGCAGGAATTCTGTTAAGTCTTTAATATGCTGGTCACAGTGAGTCTGAAGAGGGTGGGCAATGGGTATAATACATATAGTGTTTTCAAACTTATCTGATCACAAAAGCATTTTTTTAAGGCTGAACCAACACTACTGCTTGAAGCTGGTGGTTTGTGAAAATCAGAATCTCGCATCAGCCCTGCGAATTATTCTACCTTCTACTAATCCACCTGGCTGGCACTACCTGCTGGCAGAAACTCCTAATGGTATCTTGTCACCTCTGTGTGCTGGACTGTGAAATAAATTCAGCCCCAGCCCACCCTGACTCCATCTCTATGTATTTATGTCCTCATAGGATGTGTTTTATTCTCTCCTTTCCTGTTAACTAGCTACACTCAGCAAAGTGACATGCTGTAAAATCAGGAAAGGCATGTGGACGAGAAGCCTTCTGAAAAAAAGGATCTTTACTAAGAAAGTATGGCAAAGTGCAGCCTGACCATCCATCCAAGTCCAGCAGTCACTCAAGTCAGACTGGTAAGCATGCCTAAGGAGTGGAAAGGAAAGGTGTGCCTCTTCTGCAAAGAGGCCTGAACTATAGAAAGGGGAGCTTACCAAATGATGGTTATATTTTATATATATATATATATATATATATATATATATATATATATATATATATAATGCTTAGCTTTTTAGTCAAAAGCCTTTCAAATTTAAAGTGACATAAGTAAAATTTTACTGAACCAAAAACGTTTCACAACATTTCTGATGGTCTAGGCCAGAACTTAGTTTCACTTGGGACCATCTAATAATGTCAAAGAGAAAAATAAAAAGGCAAGAATTAAACCACCACCAACTTCCTACATACACGCGTGAGAGTGGGTGGCCCTGCAGACACGAGCATGTCAATCACCCTGTGCTCAGAGCCTCCTTTGGTCTACGAGGGGCAGGGGCAGGGGCGCCTGACATTTAAATACTCCTTCAGGGGCTGAAAGGAGACTGCATGGCCAGTGGGAGGAACTGGCCAGCAATGCACTCCCGCAGGATTAGAGTGAGAAGGTGGGAAAGTTCATTTCTGGCTCTTCTCTCAAGTATTCATACTCCTCTGCTAGAGGAAACTGTGAGCTTGCCTGTATTAGAAAATCTTTGAAAGACTCTTTCCTTGGCTTTAACTCCATTCCTTACAAAGCTCTCTGAGTTAGGTGTGCATTTGCTTGATAGTAGATTTGAAATGCATACTTTATTAATTTTGTTAAATTGAGTCCTATCAAGGAGCCATTCACACTTTTATAATTCTGAAGTTATATGATCTTAAATGAAAAATCTTTTAAAAGAAAAAGTTAATACAAAAGAGTCACTGATGACAAGCGGCCATTGGACTTATTTAACAATGTATGTCCCTTTTTACAAAACTGTTCCACGTGATCCACTTAAAAATAGTAACTGGTTCATTTCAGTCCTTGCACACAATGCTTCCCTTTGTCCCTTCTAAGTCTCTCAAATGTCTTATTTTAAAGGAATATATAGTACTCCCGGAAGACATTTTCCCATTTCTATTCTCTTCGCCTCCTGCGAGCCCTTCTTCTGTGTGATAAGGCAATCTCCTCCGGGATCGGAGCTGTGTAGTTTCGCACCACGAGTGACAAGGACTCGACTTGAATAACTGCTGTGCGCAGGTTGTAATTATGTCAGCTGGAGTGTTGAACAAGGGGCCTGATTAATGTGAGCCCCGGCCCAGGAGCAGTCCCTATCAAAACCTCCGCGCAGGCCGGCAGTGGGGATGGGTTAGAGCAAAAAGACAAAACATGCTGCGCCGTCCATGATAGATGAATTGCTCCAACAGTCTTCAGGCAGATGTTCCAGGACAGTATAATATACAATTACTCTGCCTTATCACTTTCCCAGGGACAATAAAGCTTCCTCCTTCTATAGCTCATGTGAGTGAAGGCAAAATTCGTTTTACTTTTACAACACTGACTCACTTATCATGGTGCCTTGATTGTGCTTTTACAGCTAAAGAAAACATATATTCCACTTTAAAACTAAAAGAAAAAAACCCTTAAAAATAAAACTAGAACCTTGTTTTGAGTCAGAGCAAACAATGCTTTAAAAGAATGTTTTGTTAAAAATGGATACAAGGAAGGTGATATACATGTGTGTGCATATTAGTTAAAAACAAGTACATATAACTCAAGAAGGAAGATTTGGATTGTATAATCATTACATTCATAACATCATTTTTCAAAGGCCATACAGAAATCATTAATTGGAAGGAACATGTAATTAAAAACATATATATGCTGATATTATCCATATATTTCTCAGGCACCCTAAGATACATGGAGCCTGAGAGGATACATTCCCAGTGGCACACTTATCATGGCCATTCCTACTGGAGTCTGGGGGTCCCTTCTTCCTTAAGAAAGCTGTGTTAGCCCACAGAAACGAGGCTGCCCAACCACTTAGTACATGTTGTGGCCAGTGAGAAAACAAACCTGCTTCAGGAGAGCCATGGTGATTATTTCTACTACCTTGCTTTGTACCTACAGAAATGGTGCCAAAAATTTGTGGCGAGATACACAGAACTATCTCAATTTGCAAAGGGATTGAGCTTTGCATTTGTAAAGTCAAGAAACAAGGTAAAACCAAAAATTGAGATGCAGCCATAATCATCTTGTGGTAAGAGTAATGTAAAATGAAACAAAGCAGCAAAAATTCCAGTAGAATCAAAGGAAATCCATACAAAATGTTACTGAATGCAGAAAAAAAAATGCATCAACCTATGGAGCAATATATATGACTTATTTCCACTTTTTAGTGGTTTAGTACAACTGACACCACCACTCAGCAGTTATAATACACCCTAAGTCATGAAAACAAATCATGTCCCCTATCTCACCCTAAGGAGTGATATATTTGCTTTCTCCTTTCATATTATATACACTCTAACTCCAATGCCTACACAATCCTTATTAGCACATTTCTCTTGGTAGGACCATTCCAATAGTTATACATTCTAGACATACAGCAATGTGAAGACGACAGAGGTCAATCTAAAACAGTCAAACAGAAGTTTTAGCACAAATACACTGAAAATCTAACTAAATCCACAACTGGAAAAGAGTTATACCATATTTATAATTACTTGGAATAAGTCAAACAAATATTCGGTAAAACAATTTGAGTGGGCTGTAAATACAGTGGGAGTCAGGTGTCATCACAATAAACAACTATGAGCTCTGCCACTGGCTTATGATGTCACTAGGGTGGCCCGTTAGGTTTACTGGTAATAAAAACCCTGAGATATTAGCAAACATTGTTTTGGATAAGTCAGAGAAAAGATGGAACATTTTAAAGGAGTACATTTAAAATGAGTCTTTGTTAAATGAGTACACTGAATTGTTAGCAACTGCCAAGCACATATTTGAATGTATAACGGCTAAATTAATTTAGCCTTTGGGGGAAATTCTCCCACATAAGGCAAATAAAGAACCCATGTTTGAGTGTGTGTGAGCTGGGAGGTGCGGCGGTTGGGGGAGCAGAATAATACTGTGATACACTATGTTCTTCATTCAAGACTTTGAACACAGCAAAGGTCACATCTGGTGCTGGCGGCGCCCCACAAATGTGGGAATGTTGTTGTAGTGGTTGCACAAGAAGACTCAGAGGTTCTGAAACTGCAGCTCCCCATCTCAGAGAGGGGTCCCACGGTGAGAAGAGGGAGCTGCTGCTCTGACCCAAGGGTGCTTCCAAGTCACGGAGGACTACTCAAAACCTATAGGCCCCTACGCACCTCAAAACCCTCCACTAGTGCCCATCCTGGCCACTGGGTATGATGCAGTACTTGACTTTCCTGCTGCACTTGGCTCCTTCACCTGCAGCATGTATGCACTTAAATAAAATTTTTAAAAAGTGGAACAGGATCTTAATTTTAACTAAAATTAAAGCTATCTGAGGTTTTTAGAACAAAACAAATTCCCCAATTTTAACCCAAATAATTCAATCCAAGAGATTAACTGATTTATTTAAACACAAATACTGAAAATTTGCCACATTTTCTCTCAGTGGAAAAATTCTGATTTGTTCTATGCCATTTCATGCATGTGCTGAAAGTGGTAATTTAAAATAAAGAAACTAAACATATTGAGGAAAGAAAGGACCAAGTGAAGTTGATCAACATACATTCGAAACTTACACAGTGAGAGCGCCAAACTGTTACAGCTGATAGAAAAGATACAAAATGAGGGACTCACATTGTTTAGCAGGATTCAAGCCAAAATAATTAAGAAAAAGGCATTAAAGTTCAAGGAGTAACAGGAAAGGTTACCATTAGGTTAAAATTCCCTATAGGGAAAGTATCAGGTTACATATTATATCACCAAATAACGGATTCTAGCTCACTTCAGTCACAACTCAGTCTTAGCTCTGCAGTAAGGAACAGCACACCATTTTCTCAGAAAGGAAAAAAAAACTGGGAGTACTTCTTATAAATAAGGAAAAAAGCCAATGGTTTGTGCTCCATTCCCTTAAGAAAACAAAGATGGGAAATTTGTAAAAAATGTAATATGTTTACAAACATTCTTAAGGTAAAGCCCAGACACAGGCACATGCTACCAGGCTGAGGGCGTCATACGCCATAAAGGAGGCGTGGGGGGCAGAAGGCACGCTGCTGTCACACAAGCCACACGCCTGCTGGCGCCTCATACTAACTACTGCATCACCATTTACTAAATGCTTCATGATTTTCTTTCTTTCTTCTATAATTTTTCACAGGCCCTAGAGAGGCAATATTTCAGAATATGCTGAAGCAAAGGATCTGCAAACAAAACAAAATAACTAGTATCTTGGAATTCTCTTGGAAATGACAATTGGCAACTTTTATACAGTTCAAAGCTATTTTATTCAGTTTTGCTATTTTCTCTCACACACCATTTCTGTGAAATCCAGCTGAAACAGTGAGCCTGCTGCTCTACTGACTGCTGTCGCTCCTGGC
The DNA here is from genome assembly GCF_030020395.1 of Manis pentadactyla. Classification (NCBI taxonomy): domain Eukaryota; kingdom Metazoa; phylum Chordata; class Mammalia; order Pholidota; family Manidae; genus Manis; species Manis pentadactyla. The sequence continues at coordinate 154,682,786 of NC_080024.1, read as the reverse complement.
GATCACAGAGCCTTCCTAATAGGTGCCCTGTATGAGCCTCTAATGCGAGAAGATATAGATAGTTACATAGTGAAGTGTTTTGTTGTGTGATAATAGCTCTAGTGTCTGAGGAATAACTTATTATGCAAGAGACTATTGCCCAAAAAATATTTTCTATTTTTTTCATCTCTAAGGTCTTTCTTTCTGCCACAATATATACAGATATATCTAACTACCACCCAAGGGACTGTCCATAGTAATTCCTTGTAGAAAGACCATCCCCAAAGATAGCTTTGGTCCTTTTATAATGACTGGATTTGGGATTCAACAACAGTAGGTTAAATAAACATGTTTATCTAGATTCTACTTTAAGCGATAGCAGAGGGAGTGTGTGGTCACTCTGTGTTCAAAATGGCTCTTCTAATTAACCTGTGATCTCAATGTCTATTTCAGCGACATCAACAAACAAAATAACTTACTTGTACTGATAAACAAAGTGAACTGTCTTATTTTTTTGTTGTTGTTTTAAAGATATATGAACCAATCTTTAATTTTTAAAGGATATATGAACCAATCTGTAATTTTTAATGCTATGGAATCTATTTGTTTTCAAGCCTATGGATTTTTTTTTTGAACTTAAACACATTTTGTTAAGATGAAAATTCACTAACTAACAGCCTGAAATAAACACTTATGTGGTATCAGCACAGCCTGAACCAAAATTGTACAGAAAGTCTAAGTGCTCAGGTGTTACAGGGCAGGGAAGGAAGGTAAAGCAAGACACACTATGTAGAAAAGTAACATTCATAAACATTATAGAAAATTCAAACCAAATCAAAGCTGTAATGAGAACCACTGAGATTAAAAAATCATTAATGAAATGGTTAGAGAAAGTTAGGAGATTATTGTTTTAGAAAGAATTTGGTTTCTGCTGAAACAGAAATATTAGGAAGAAAAAAATATTTACATACAGTATAACAGTATAACGTTTATAACTCATTATAAAAACTTGAAAAGAAGATACAATTATGTCATTTTGTTAGGGAGCCCTCAAAAAAAATCCCAGCTAAGCTTAACAGAAACATACATTCCATGTAAAAAAAATAGTACAACTCCATCAAGTACCATCTTGACACATGCTAAGGGAATCTTCTTAGGCACATCTGCACTCGCCAATGACCAAGCATGGTCTCACAAATCAGCCCCCGATACCGACATCTACCTGTGGCCAACTGAACTGTGGGAAGGGAGCAGGCAGCGAGGGCCGATTCACCAGGAGCAAGCACTACATACATCATGCAGCACCCACATTTGCCTTCCTGAAGAGACTGATCACAATTTGAAGAAAGCCTTGGGGTCATCATTAATTAACCTAACAGAAGTTTCAGAAAGTCAGGCTTTGAGCTAGCCTTTCAGCCTCATACATTTGTTGTTTATTCCATTAACTGGATTAGCAGTTAAAATAGAGGAATAGAGAGAGATAAGGGATGAGATCAATGAAATAATGAAATACTACTGCCTGGTACTCTAAATGGCAAAAATTAAAGTTTGCCTCTTAGCTTACCTTTTCTTTTGGCGAGAACCTTTAAGTTTTACTCTTAGCTAATTTCAATTACACAATCCAGTATTACCAACTGCAGTCACCAGGTTCCACATTAGTCCTCAGACCTTACTCGTCTTATAGCTCAAAGTTTGGGTCCTTTTACCAGTCTCTACCAATCCCGCATCCCCAGCCCCCGGAAATCACTTTTCTACTGCTTCTATGAATTTGGTATTGTTTCTTTTTTTTTTAGATTGCACATATAAGTGAGATTGTGCAGTATTGGTCTTTGTCTGGTTTATTTTCACTGACAAAAAAATAGGCTTGATTTGAAGTCTGTGTTCGTTTTATTCTGTAAAGTCTGTTTTCTCTCGGTATATATGATGCTCCACCACAAAGACCAACACCTATTGTTTCCTCTGTCATTATTTAGTGCAAACCTAAGCTTGTTCTAGTCATTGCTTCTCCTGATACAACCTATGAAGTTGCACAGGAAGCCAAAGGAAAACTGAACTCTCTGAAGAGATAATCCACAAGGAGAAAATTATCCCCTGTGGAGCTGGTCTCCCTAATTCAGGATGCTGCTGAGACAAACGGAAAACAACACGACGAATCCCACCGCACACCGGTCTCCTCATGCCCACTACCTGAGAAGGTTTGTGTTATTTAATTATGTGCAACAAACATAAAATGTTTATATAGCATAATTATATACAATGCATAATATTACCTAATTTCTAAAAAAAAGTTTCATACCTGAGTCTCTATAGAAAATATGTCTGAGAAATGAACACAAACTTTATGGGGAAATAAAGAAAAATGACAGGTAATGACTGTCATTACATCTTCAAACTACCCTGAAAATGCTTCCAGCAACAGGCAAAGACAGAGTTCACCTTCAACTATTTGTTGACAAAAACTTTCTAGACTGCACAAACACACACGTACACGTTGGATGGTTGTGACAAACAGCAAGTTCTGCTGCTTATCCCAGTCACAAGAGAAAATTACCAAATTTGATGATAAGAAACATTACACAAAGTATGTAAATAAGTAATAAAAGTGGAGGTTAGGGATTATCACAAAAAAGCACATCTCATGGGCCCCGGGGCCAGCTTCCCAGGCGCGCCCGCAGAGCCCAGCCCTCCTCCTCCCTGGGTTAAATGTTACATCAAGGACCCTAGCCTCCCCCTCACCCAAAATCTTGAAATCAAAGCCTAATGTGTTAGTGACTTCTATGGAATACACTGGCCAAGAGCTACGCCAATGAAGGCACATGAAGAAATCAAAGTGTACTTCCTACAAATTTAGCAAAACCAATGGAGTGAATCTTTCAAAGAGGCAGGAATCATATTCCTCTGCTCTTTGATACATTACGTTTCTTTTTGAGGCCATAATTTCAAGTAATTAAAAAAGGCATAAAAATAGTGAGTAAAGCGAAGTAGAAGAGTTAAAAAAATATTTTTAAGTATTGTTAGTACAAAGGCAGTTAGGCAATGGAGGAAAGATTTGGCCAGAAGCAGTCTTAAGACACTAAAATTACCTGACGATCAGTAATAGGGACACAATAAGTAAATGCTCAGTTTTCCAGAATTTGGCTTGAAATTTTAGTTTTAATTTACTTAATGACTAAAGTGTATTACAGGATTATCCTTAATATTTCTAACACTGTAGGTAGTATTTTGTGTTACTTTTCATGACTTATCAGTAGCTCACTGATTAATATGCATTTGTTGTATTTCTCCCAAAAATCCTAAAAATAACATGAAAGCCAATGAGAAAGTTAAGTTTCACTTAAAAGCAAACCCACTCCCAGCCACCTACTCCTCTGTGAGAGCCAGTGGCACTGGTGAGACAGAAGGCAGTTTGATATTAATAAATTCTGTGGAGAAATAAGGATTTACATTGTTAGAAAAGGTACTTACTGTAACACATAAAAGACTCTTTACTTCTCTCCTTAATATAAAAGTGGCAGTTACCAAAGGGAAATAACAATATAGAAAAATGTTAGATTATTTCCATTTTAATGTAGAAACAAATCTAAAGAATTTGCTGCATAAATAATTTGGTAGCACAGTGTGCTATGAATCTAAATTTATCCTTTGAAATTATAATGAATAATGATTAATGGTGAAAAAATTTTAGAATAATGATGGAATATACTGATTTGTAATGGATTAGACTTTTAGATATTTTAGACAGTAAAAGCTTAGGAAAGGGGTACATGTTTACATCTAAATAGAATGAGATGTCACTGCCTAAATTAATAATGCAAACTTGAAAAATAGCCCTAGGTTCAAAAGACCAATTATAAAATTCTTTTGTAAACAAATCTTTATTCACATTTTTCATGAATAATTATAACTACTAGTATTTCTCCATTAATGTTCAATTTATAAAATGAAAAACATATTTTCAAATAAAATTTAAATAATACTTCTGTTTCTAATGATGTTAACTTACCTGCAAATGAGTGTTAATAATGACAAAGATAAGAATACTCTACAGGAGTAATTTTTATCTATGTTAAGCAAATAAAAATCTAAATGGGAGAAAAGTTATTTATATCTTTTAAGCAATAAAATTATGGACAGATACCAATAAGACAAATATAATCGTATCTTCTTAGGAATTACATAATCATCTTAGATTTTTGTTCTATGGAAATCATACATACTCAAATGTATTTATCCTCTGAAAGAAGACATTTTCCTTGTTGTTATGAGATAGATATGGTTAAGCACTATGTTCTTCTCAGGCTATGCAACAAAAACAGTAATTTTGACCTTAATTATCTGCTCATTTTTAAATCTTCTGCTCACCTAGACAATAAAAGTATCTGTTGTAAATTCCATGTTATATTCACAGTCCCTAACTTCGGTATTCATATATTTTCAAGGTTTTGTACTTCTGGTCAAGGTTAACATATCTTTTGTTCACTGGTGAAAGCAGAAATAACCACAGGTACACAATGATAACACTGTCACACAAGCAGAAAATGTCCAAACTTTACTTTCAATAATCATGAGATAATTAAGAAGTTTTAAATAAAGATAAAATCCCCTTTTATCAAGGATTTCAGGCATTTCAAAAGGAAACTGGTAGATATCACCAGATTAAAATGCTCTGAGTAGAAACTCATAGGACAGTGACAATATTCTTAGAAAACATGTCCTTTCACTGTGGGGCCTGGCAAGGTGTCACACGGATGGGATCTAGCTAGCTCTGTGTCTTTCTACAAGGAAGTGATGCTATTCCGGGGAGATATGCTGAACAGGGGACAAGCAACACAACCTCAACCTCAGCAAAAGTATAATACAATTTCAAACCAAGGAAACCTGAAATATTTTTAAATATGTTTATGCATACAAAGACCTAAGAGTCTTCCAAAATACATTGCTGATCAGTGATACATAATTTAGATCCCAACCTTGGTAGTAATACTACTAAAACTTAAATTCTACTTCTAGGAATTTCTTCCCAAAAAAATCATGAATATGCACAAAAATTTAGGTATAAACCTTTTCAGAGTAAAAACTTGAAAATGGCCTAGATATCTAAAAATTTAATAAAGTGATCATTTACTGCTCTAACTTGAGGCCATGTAAGTATTAAAACTGTATTGCACATGATTAGTTTTCAAACTCAAAGATAATTTCTGCAATTACCCAACAATTATTTGTGAATTTCATACATATTTACCAATTTCAAAAACAAAAAAAAAATCCATCATGGCATGTATTATAAATAAATCTCCCCCTGAAGATCTTCAGGGCATTAAGACAGCTGCAGGACCTCACTGAACAGTATCTTGAGTTTATGTGATGCAGTAAAACCTACAGCCGTGTACAGCGCTAGCCTGAGGGGAAGGCACACAGGCCAGAGCACCACTGCGCGCCGGCTGAGGAAGTCTAGTGCGCCCTCATCTAGCAAACAATGATCCTGTAAGGGTGGTACCCTCATCACCCACACTTTACAAATGAGGAAACGGCAACACCAGGAGGGAGATGATTGCAACAAGCACCGGGCCAGGTCCTTTGCAGGGTCCAGCTCCTGACTTCACCCCCTGCCGAGTGCCCACAACCAGGACGAAGATGTGACCTGGATGCTGAGGCTAGTCCAATAGCAACTGTTATCAATAAGCCTTCCATTTGAAAAGTTAATGTTTATTGAAATAATCTTATTTGATTTTTTTAATGTTACAGACAGATATTACAGCTTTTGACTGTGAAGTCTACTTAAAAATGGTAGATACCACTTTTATCTATGTTACATATGGGGTCTGTATATGATCTTATTTGATTTTTCAGTTCTGCTACTTAAAAACAACAGTTTGAAAACCAGTTATACGCAATTAATTAAACAAAAAGGTGGTTACAATTTGTTAAGTGTGAAACAAAAACTAAATTTATAATGAAGGAAACAAAGAAAGCCCCAATACAACAACTCAGACCCTTAGGCACAGAGTAGAGATGGAGAGGATATAATCCTAGCAGCTAAGAGGGATAACTAAGGGAAATTTTCATAATTTTCTAATTGCTTTTTTTTTGTGTTTTACAGGGAAAGCAACTACATAGTATCACCTCTTTAATAAGGAGAAAGAACATGCAATAATGTTTATTTTTTAAAGAACTCATATTATCAGCACCTTAAAATTTCTATGTCTACTTCTAATTGGATCACCATTTTACCAAATTTCCAAGAAATACCAATCTAGTGTTAAGCAAAGACAGAACTCATAAAATGTTGAATGGATGAATAATTAATGAATGAAATATATCCGTAATATCGCTGTACTGTTAGATGACCTTTAACATAAAACTTAACACAATAATGAGGATAATAATAGAGATTACGGCAATATATTTACTGAATGCATGGCTTCCTCCACAGGAATACAAATCCCTTTTTTTAATGAAGGCTTCAGGTTTAAGGTATGCATTCTGATATTTAACAAAAGCAGGCTACGCTGGCCACCTCGGCGCTTCCGCTTCCTCACACACACGACAGGGCTCGTGAGACCCTCGGCTCCGGGGCCAAGAGGCTCTCGCACTCCGATTCGGGCTCCCGAGTCCGCCTCACGGGGCCTTGCAGATGCCGGCGGCCGCCTGCGCGCCGGGGCGACTCACCAGCCCCCCACGAGCCCTGAGCTCACTCCCACGGGCGCCGGGCGCACCCGTGCTGCCCCCTGCACGTATGCTGGCATATGGTGAAACGGGACTCCTCACGTGGGCCTGCATGGGTCTCTCACTGCTCTGCACCTGCCGTGCTCGAACACCGCACTGCGCAGTACCCCCTGCGACCTCGTAGAACACGCACCCGTGACGCCTACACATCCTGTAAGCCTCGATGAAATGCTTTCTCCTGCAGGCGGACTTCACTGTGGCTGAGCCTGTTCCTTCTCTACGCGCTCTCCTGGCCATGTTGTTTACCCACTGAAATCTGTATCATAATTATCTGTGAGTGTGACATGTCACCAACTGTGTTATAATATCATTAAAACAGGAAATGTTTCCTCTATTGTCTCCAGTGCCTAAGTGAGTACTTCACCCACAGCAGATGACCAATGTGTCGAATGACTAACTGGAATGGCTCCTTACTTTGGCAAATAAATAAATAAATAAAAGAAATTCAGGTGTACCAAAGGATTAAAAGGCCTAAATGTTAAGATGATAAAAAATGGGAAAGAACTTTGCAATTTTAAAAGCAGTTACTAAAATTAGTTGGTGAAACAAACTCCCAACATAGTAAGTGAATCGTGCTTTACATTGTGCTAACTCATGTTGATCAGAAAAACTCTACTTGGGTGGCGACCCACAGTGGCGCCCTGCGCGGTCCTTCCTCGCTCAGCGCGAAGCCGTTACCTGTAGTCACACCAGGGGCACCTGTAGGGCTTTTCTCCAGTGTGCACCCGCTTGTGCCGGGTCAGATGGGACTGCGTCGTGGAAGCAAAGTTGCACTCATCACATTTGAAAGGCTTTTCCCCTGTAATATACCAAGAGGGGTTGCACATGAATGATCATAAAAATGGGAAATGAAGGGCAAAACCTGCTATTGACAATAATAAAGAAACTCCGTTGCATGAAAGTTTAAGAACATAGTTCAACAGACTACACATAATTAGGACATTTTGGAGTATTTGTTCTCAGAGTGAGAAAGGGAGAAGATACCATTGATTTTTATTTCTGTATCGGAATAGAAGCAAGACATACATTTTTTTCTTATATTATATTCATTTCAAGTATACAGCACAGTGATTTAAAAATTATCAGTATTGTTAAATCCACACCCCAACTAGTGTAGTTACTACCTGTCAACACAGGAAGATGTTACAGAACCACTGGCTTTACTCTCCATGCTGCCCTACCAACCCCGTGACCAACTTAGATTATGAGAAGCAACGTGTACGTTTTGTACTTCAAGTGTAACTGACACAAACAGGAATCGAATTACAGCTTTGGTTTTGCTCTGTATTTGGAGTTATTTAACAAGCTGTTAAATTAGAACCTTTATAAAAATCTCCATGAAGTTAAAACCATGGAAAAGCATACAAAAGAATATGCCTTGTATAGTTTAAAAGTTATTAAGATCTTAAAGTTAAATATGAAGAAAATAAAATAAAGCTATAAATTGATACAAATTAAAACCTTAGAAATAAAGAGAAATTACAGTTCATGAAGTTGAATAAAAGGTACAGAGACCTCAAAGAAACATTTAAAATAATATTTAATAGCACTTTAAATTTTCACCCCCCAGTGTAGATCTAACAGACAGACCCATGGACATAGACATTTATCATGAGCTGCACACACTCAGGGCTGGTCCTTTGACTGACACCTTTCTCTCCTTTAATCACCTTTTCTTCACACATACATTCAAAGACATCATCAAGTCTTACCAGTTTACATGTCTACACTGGCTAGAGGAAACTTCAAACATGGCAACTTAAACTACTGTAAATTAAAATTAAAAGAAACCAACGCTGTATTCACGTCTTCAAAAAAATGTTTAAGTCTGCACGGAGTAACTGGGAATGTGAATCTACTTTTAGAAGTGTGAAGTTTATCAAATCTAAATATAGATAATGGATTTCAGATGAAAACTTAGCCTCTGAATTGAGATGTGGTAGTAGTGTAAAATGCTCAACAAATTTCAAAATCCTAGAGCAAAAATAAGAATAAAATACCAGTAATGATGTTATACTGATTTCATGTTTAAAATGATATTATCTTGGATGTATTTGGTTCAATTCATCTATTTAAAAAAATTTCACCTGTTGCTTTCACCTGTTTTAACATGGTTCCCAGGAAAGTTAAGAGGACGTGTGTAGCTCCCGTAACATTTACTATTGCACAGTGACGAGCTAGAGAAAACATTGTCACCTCTTTCCCCAAAAAACAGTTACAATACACAGTACCACTCTTCTCAACAATTTTCCTGACAAATTTTATATATAGGAGGCAGGTTAATTTTGCATATGTTCAATAATTCTAATTGTTACTTATTTTCCAATGTTCTTGTAATCATTTTATAAGTATACTAACTTATGGAGAAAATAAAGGATGAAAATATCTCAGTTTAACATTACATCAGTTCAGCTAGCAACAAAATTCCATCTGTCCTGAAAATGAGAATGTTTAGAAACTTGCCCTACATTCTCCAAGCCTGTTTACATGGCCTTACCAGCAACTGCAATAACATTGTACTGAATGCACACGCTTGTCATCTGATGGTGTTTTATCCAGCACTGCAGCCCAGGCTAGCAGTTAGGAGAAGCCAGATGGACTTCAACACCAATCCAGGTTTTGCCATATTTCATTCCCCACATGCTAAGCCCCTGAGCAAGATGAGAAGGGTAATGCCACCCAACGAGCAGGGTAACTGCAAGGATTCAGGGCTACAAAGCACTTGCGAAGTACTTATAGCAGGGTCCTCGACAACCAGATGCGTTTGTCACTACTACGGCAGGACTGCCTAGATGCTGGACACACAGACCCCTCTCTCACAGGGGTGCAAGAGGAGGCTCGCAAATGGTTCTCATCCAGACCTCACCCAGTGACAGACAAGCCTAGAGCAAACCCAGAATACTAATGGCTTCATATTATGATTTTAACATAAAGTTATCATTTAACAGATCCTACAAGGAAATATCTGATTAATTCTTGTTAAAAGAAGACCATATACAAAGCAGAGAAAAAATCTTGGAGTTGAGAAGGATTTTTGACTCTTTCAGTCATTTGTCCTTTAAGATAAATCCCACCTACAATACCTCAACCAGTGGTTGCCTGGGTAAGCTTGAATAACTCTTTGTTCTCAGTTTCTTAAATTGCTATAATCAACTCAATTGTATTGAGTTGACGTTTACAAAAACTCACTTTAATATTGATGGCAGGTTTTGCTTTTACATGAGACAATAGATGATCTTCATATTGCATAAGGCTACAGAAAGTAGCTCAATCTTTTAAAATTTGACACAGGAATATTCCAGGTCATGGAAATGTTTATAAACATTCACACAGCATATCTAGAACCTTGCACATTCATTATAAGAACTGAACTGTTTATTAAATTCAATGAAGAGTATTTTAATGGCACACCAAAGTCAAAGGGCAGCTTCACATGGAAAACAGAAGCACAAAGTAACACCCATCTGTATAAAAACACACACATATTACTATTTCACTAACTTCACTTATCTGTCTAAACTGACCATGCCGGGCAGAATGAAACTACCACCACAATCAAGATAATGAACATAATCATTCCCAAAGGTTTCCTTGGATCCCTTTCTCTCTCCTGTTCATTCCATTCCCAAGCAAACATGCACCTGTTCTACCACTATATATTATAATTAGCATTTTCCAGAAACTCAAACTGGATATGGCATATACTGTCTTTTGTCTGGTCTCTTCCTCTCAGCATTATTTCATGACTCATTCATGTTGCTGCAGGTGCAGGTGTATCATTCATCTCTAATGCTGAGTCGTGCAGCAGTATTTCATCACATTGAACGCACAGTTGTTTCGTTCGTCGGTTCATCCACTGAAGGACATTTGAGTTGTTTTCCTTTCAGGATACTGCAAATAAAGCTACTATGAACCTTCATGGACAAGTCTTTGCTTACACATCTATTTCTTTTTCTCTTGGGTAAGTATCTAGGAGTTGGATGGCTGGGCCATACAGTGGGTACATACTAATTTTGTAATGAACTGCCAAACTGTTTTCCGAAGTGGTTTGGCTGTTTTACACCCCTATCAGCTGTCCATGAGAGTTCCTGTTGCTCCCTATCATCACCAGCTCTGTGGTCAGTGCTTTCCGTTTGTGTTTCTCTGATGGTGCTGAGGACTGTTTCATAAACTTGTTTGCTATATACATTTATATTATTTAGTGAAGAACCAGCTCAAAGCTCTCAAATCTTTCTCAATTGGTTGCTTGTTTTCTTATAATTGTGTTTTGAGAGCTCTTTACAAATACAAATTACAAATTTATAAATACAAATCCTTTGTAAGATTTGTCATTTACACATATTTTTCCCTGTCTGTGATGTCTTGTCATTTTCTTCTCAGTGACTTTCAAAGATAAGTGATTCACTTACAAAGTTTATAATTTTTCAAGTTAAGATATTTTTCATTTATAAATTAGGCTTTTAATGTGGAATCTAAGAAATCTTTGCCATTTGGTGGTCACAAAGATTTTTCTCCAAAATTTTCTTCTAAAATGCATATAGTTTCAAGTTTTCTATTTAGACTATGATCATTTTCAGTTAATTTTTGTATGGTCTGATACATAAATCCAAGTTCATTTTTCCCACACATGGATGGTCAACTGCTCCAGCCTATGTATTAAAAGATTGATCTGCCTTTGCTCCTTTGTCAGAAATTAATTGACCACATAGGTGTAGGTCTGTTCTGTAATCTCTTTTCCATTCCATTGATATATTCGTCTAACTTGATACCAATACCAGAATGATATGATTACTGTAGCTTCATAGTAAGTCACGAAGCAAGGTAGCATAAGTCGTTAGGTTGTTGATCTTTCTCAAAGTTGATGACTTTAGACCATTCCATTTCTATATGAATTTTAAAATCAGCTTGTCAATTTCTTTAAAAAAAAAAAAAGCCTGATGGAATCTGACATGATGAATGGAAGAGGAAATGAAATCTTAACATTGAGTCTTCCGGTCTATGAATATGGTACATTACTCTATTTAGGTCTATTTTAATTTCTTTTGGCAGTATTTTGAGGTTTCCACTGTAGAGGTTTTACAAATTCTTTGTTAGGTTTATCTCTAAATATTGTACTTTGGTCCAAAACAACTAACAAACATGCATAGATCTATACTGCATCATTGGTCTATCGATCTTTATGCCAATACAATACTCTTGTGATTATTGCACCTATTTTTTTTAATAAGAGGTCAAGTTAGGTAGCGAATGTCTTTAACTTATAATATAATGAATCTAAGTGGTCAAACAATTTAAAGATTTTTTTCATCATGCAAATCCACAAATAAATTCTGAAGTCTGCTTATTCGATTCAACCTGTTTCAAAATGTGTTGGCATCGTAACTCACTGCTAACTTGGTTGATCTGACAGCCTTGGCAGCCATCTTTAGCCCATCCACTTCCCATGGGTTTGGCAGGAATGCGGAGGGGGCGAAGGGGGCACCGTAGTCTCACTGTCTGAGTCAGTGGAATAAACTGAAAATCATCTGAGCTCTTCAGTTAATTTTCTTGGTTCAGAGGTTTAATACAAGCTCTTAAACATGGTAAATGTAGCTTATTTCATTTAAACTTTTATGGCATTTTTATGTGACACAATTTAAACTTAAAAATAACTCTTTTAAAGAATAATGTCATTTATGTTCTCTCTAATTCTAATAATTCAAATATTAAGCTAGGATTAAGTTATAATAAACTGTAAGTCGTCATTTCATATTTACCTTGGCAATACTATAGATTCAATTATATAATATGAAGAAATTTTGAATTATATACAGGTTGACAGAGAAAAAATATAATGCTACCAAAATAAGCAACATAAAATACTACACTCTAACCACTAAGTAAAGGAAGGCTTGGTAGTTTCCAGGCTCTTACTAGGGAAGCCTCCCTGTCACTTTATACAGATTGTAGTTTAATTGTATCTATACACAATTACTTGTAACTCATTAATTTTGTTACATGTTCAACACTATTGTTTGAATATGTTGACATTTGTTTTATCCAGAAATGATCATTTCTTCAGGATATTTCAGGAAATTCCTTTAGGTAATTTCTTCAGGAAAACCCACTCCAGAAAGACAGAAGTAGTTTCTTGTTTGCCACTCTCAGCACAGATGCAAAAATATGGCCTCAACTTCTAGATCATAAAATCTGAAAAAAAGGCTTATAAATTTTAAGTAAGAATTTCAGTTTGCTAATATTTGTTAATGCTCAAAATGAGACAGGTCCTACATGTGCGTGGTAAGGAAATGGTTTGGATGGACGGCCATGTTGACCTGGTACCCTGGGAGTAGCCCTTCTGAGCCCGTTGTCACTGTAAAGCCAGAGGCGTGACGAGCTCTGTAAGATATTAACCCTCTTGCACAATGCTAGCAATGAGTCAAACACGCCACCTGTACATGTCCTATTCAAAAAAGCAGAAGGCGAAAATTTCCTTTCCTGTTTTTCCCTTACATGACGTAATAGTACCTAGAAGTTTAAACTGTGTTGCTCTTCATACTTTCCTTTACAAACAATAACTATTAAGGAATATTCTGAGTCTTAGGCACCCTTGATGTAAAAGTGGAAGCAAGTCAGAGGAGGAACACCAGGATGGCTGCGCACATAAAGCAGGGCCCTCTGTGTAGCAACAATGTGTCAGACAGACGGAACGTGTCTCCCGGAAACACTCCACCTTCCTGCCGGCTGCTGGGTATTAACCCGGGTAAGATTCTACAACTACACACCAGAATTTGCTCCTGTGCCCTTGAATCAAGGGTCCCTGACAGGTGATAAAAGTAAATCTTGGAATGGAAACTGTCTGTGTCAGCCCCCTGGACAGACTGTATTGCAGTGGGGAATTATTTACGCCATTTGGAGCACTTTTGATACCTGTCCCTTTCCAAGCTGACTGTAATTTGCTTGGGCACTGGTAAAAAGGTAAACCATGTCAAAGAGGAATATCTCAGAGAAATACAGATTTCAAATGCACCACATGGTTCTGGCCTTGAGAAAAACACGTGTGTGTTGCTTAAATATTATAAATCCAGTATAAAAGCTCAGGGCCTAGACTGAGTTGTACTAAGCTGTTTGGTTGAAGCAGTCTTAGGAACTGACTTTGGTATTAAAGAATCATGTTTGATTTGTGCCACAGAGGCAGATAAATGCCAAAAAGACAGATGCCTCCGTCTGTGAGACATTGTCCTATATGGTATAAAGTTAATAGCAAAGTAATAAGGAGCCTCTGGACCTGACATAAAATATAAAGTTGTGCCTGTTCGATGCGGGCTTCATGATCGATCACCTGTAAACGCCTGTGATCACAGCAGCAGGCTCCCCACTGCGGCGGGAGAAGGAGCCTGGCCATGCTGGCCGAGGGGGCACACCAGGGGGTGACCCAAGGAGAAGATGACATTTGAATGGGAACAATTTGGACATCAATAAACTGAAAACATTGGGAATAAAAAAACCCACATGAACACACTTTACCACACACATTTCCAACTTCTCCAAGCTGCCAAGGAGGACCATCATCCTTGGGCCTCTTTTGCCATCTTTTACACTTAATCTTTAAGTCACAGGATCAAAAAAAGTGTTCAGAGGTTGCAACTATAAATTTAAAGTGGACTTTTATGTTTACAAAGTTATGTTTGCATTTCCCACTTATGTTAAACACTGGAAATTTCTCTTTGACTCAGTGATACGGAAATTTGAATCCTATAAACTCAAGATCTAAAAGCAATGGCTAGCATTAATTTTCACCGATCTTACAAAAAAAATACCGTAAGAGTCATTAAAGCTACCTGTAGCTAACTGTTAAATATAACAAAGTAAGAATCAAAATGCACTATAAACAATATATATCTTAATTTCATGACATTTTGAGTGTAACTGCCAAATTCAACCACTCTTAGGGTATCTATAAAAAAAACACCTCAAACATTTAGTTACAATTGTGTTATCACGATTTATCATCTAAACTAGATCATTTTCAAGAAAAAATGTAGTTCTATTAATAATTAGAAGGGACAGTGTCAAATATCACTGTCCCAGACACATGATTTAGAATCATTAAAATAATTACTTATAAGACCTATTACAGCATACCAAGTAAATGATCAATTTTAATAAATGTTTAAAACTTTGCATCCTTAAGTGTTCCTAACCAAGACATCTATTTTACTTTGTTGCATCAGCAAGAATGCACACGAGGAGAAAACCCTCTTCAGTGCACTCACCTGTTTACATTACCCTCTTTGTTGCCATCCATTCTCAACAGCAAAAAATAACTGAAACAGTAATGCCCTAAACCCACATCTATCCTTCCGACGCTCAGAGGTACTGCTGGCCGGAGGAGGCGGCGGCTGGGTCAGGCCAAGAGGCCAAGAGCCAGAGGGGAGGGGCGGGCAGCATTTAAGCAGGTGGGCAGCTGAGGAGAGCTGAGAAGGGCCGACGGGTGGGGGCAGACAGGAGCATCTGAGGGGAACACGGACTCCCCAGGTTCTCCCACAATGACATTAGCCAGGCAGAGCCTCGCTTCAGAGACAGGAGCCTGGTGTGCATGCTGTGGAGGCCAGACTCTTTATTCCCCCTACGTTCCATGGATTTACAGAGAACACCTGATCCATGAAACATGCTGGAGACCTACTTTTCAATACATGACAGTAGATGAATTCAGCTCTTATTTTATTCAAACGGAAATATCAGTAGACCCTCGAGTACACACATTTTACAGAGACTGTAAAGACAAGCAATCGAGGGCCCAGAATGGGTGCTGGGCGACTGGCCTTGACCTGCTCTGGCCGGAGGGGCAGACCAGGGCCGGGCAGCCATACTGACCTGTGTGCTGGCGGCGGTGTTTGGTGAGGGCGTGCCGTGTCCCACCGGCAAAGCCACAGAGGTCACACAGAAACGACTTCTCGCCTGTTGCAACAATAAACAGATGAGGGACTGTGGAGGTCACAGATCATTAAAACATATCTATCAAGGCTTTCAGGGTTACTAATTCCTCCAATCAAATGTTTCCATGTAAATATGTCAAATGGGAATGAAATTACCACTGCGGTTTATTGACTGTGATAAAATCTGAAAAGCACCACTGAACATAATTACATACTTGTCAGACCCATAAAAATTAGCTTTATTATCAATGGAATGGTTTTGTACAACTTCATTTCTGGTAGATGTCTTCCAGATGGGGCTGCTTTATGCACTTGAACAGTTTTTATGAATATCCTGATTTTTTACAATTCCCATACATCTGGCCTTTCTGAGCTGAGTAAAGATTGCTTGGAATAGTTAATATACAGTATATATGATTCTGCTTAAATAAAACATATTGGATTTCTAACAACTGAAGGATATTGAATTGGTTCTACCTGATTCTATCAGGGTTTTCTTTAATAACTTTCTACTTAATAATATGAATTAGATGGTTTCCTTGAACATATGGAGGATCCCAAGTAACAGTAAAATCTGTATTGCTAAGTACCAATGGCAATTCAAGACTGTTTATGTTTCTCAAACTTTCATGGCATAAAAAAGGGAGTCTAGGGATTGCTAAAGAAATTGTGCAAGAACTCCTACCATTCATCTTTAATGTAACTCTGGACTGGAAACCTCTGCAGCAATTAGAGACAGATTTGGCAGACTTAGTATTTGTTAAAAGTGTGTAAATGCTCATTTTTTTTTTTTTTAGCATTTTTACACAAGCTAACGTTTTGCCTTCCGGTTTATAAAAGCAATCTATCTTCCTACTGTAGCATAGTTAGGCAATAAGTGCTGGCAAGCTAGGCAGCTTATCCCTTAAGGCTCCCAAAAAAGGGCAAAAGAAAGTAAAAATGCTAACCTTGGAGAGATACAATACTTTTCCAGGAATAAAATAAATCATTTGTATCTATCTTTATCTACTCTAGTCATTTAGCTATTTAATGCAACAAGTCTTTCAAGGGATTTGTCCAAATCAGCCTGCTTTGTTCTAAAACATTTTGGTATATAATAACAGAAATTTAGCTTGCAGTGTTCTGGAAATGGTAACTGCCAGGTTAGAAACATTAGTAAACAGAGGAGAGCAGAGTACGTTTCGGTAATACAGACTCCCCTGTACTTAGAGCATCACAAGCTTTTCTAACTTGAACATGTATTAATAAAGAGTTTTAACCAAATTATGTTTAATCTTATTTCCCAATGGTATGTTAAAATGTTCATTATTATCATTTATAAAATAAGGTTGAATTTAAATATTTTTCTTATCTTTACTTTCCTACTTTGGGGTTAAGTTTATTCTTTGGCATCATATTTCAATATAGAAAAAAAGAATAGGGTAGATGGGCTGCGAAGAATAAAGTTTAATTATAATCACTCATTTAATTATTTAATCAATTTGAAATATAAATCTTTCTAACTAGCTGTATTATCAATTAAATAACACTGAAAGTAGATTTTTTTTCCAAATCCCAAAAGATAATTTGCTCGTTAATACTATTCTGTGTTGAAGCAAAATTGTTCTCCACGATTTATTCATCACAAGTTTTGTGGGCATTAACCCCTGTGCACGTGTGGCGACGTGCGTGTGTGCAGCTGCACCCATGCCCACGCAAGGGCACATGCACGGGGTGGGGGCAGCGTGGGGCAGCAGGACTGCCAGTGCTGCGCTATCCAACGGGCAAGATTTCCATGAGGAAATGGTATTCTTATTAACTTTGAATTCAAGAAAACTGTGATTCTTCTTTCATTTATGGACTTCATTGTGACCTACATCTTGCTGGTAACAAGAAGACATTAACAAACAAGAAAGTCCAACTCATATTCTTTACAGGTGTATACGCAGCGTGTGTATACTGAATTTTATTCTCTTTCCTATTTTAAGATACGTATAGGCACAAAGACAAAGTTATTAATTCTCCATGTGATTTGGTTCTAGACCCATCAGCGACCTTGATTTTTTGATGTATAGGATTTTATTTAGGATGTTAGTCTACAATGCATTGTATGTCATATTTACCTTGGTGGCTTGATTTGTTTTTCATTCTAAATTCAATTTTCACTTGCTTTTTTTTTTTTATTTTTGGAGGGGGCAAGGGAGGTTAGGGTTGGATTGTGGACACCAGAGTATTTTTCAAGGAAAAAAATTTTTTAAGAAAAAATGTGATACTTCACTCAATACAAAGGGGGCCCATTTAGCATACCATATTTACATGATAGCGGGGATATAATAGGAGACTTTCCTTAACAACTTGGATTAGTTTCAATGTGCCATTTTGCATTCAAATGTAGAAAGACACGGAAACCAATCCTTTATTTTCTATTAGAAAACAGCCACTGTCCCTACCTCTCATTATGGTGCAGACTACAAGCCCTAACAACAAAAATCCATATTATTGATCCAGCCAAGTCTCCACAATTATTCTTTAGAAGGAAACGCCGACGATAAATTACATCTGCACTGGCTTTTCATCTGCTGTTCGATAGAAGTGATCTCTCAGGGCAGGCTGGGGGCCTTAAATCGTCAACGCCCTTGTCAAGGAAGCTAAGGAGGCCTAGGCTTCCCACAAAATGCTTCAGAAGAACTTTTAACCTATAATTTCTAACAATAATATAGGATTCTTGGCAATCAGAAGAGCATTTGGGAATGCTGATTAAAATTTATTATTTTTTTTCCGTGAAACAAAATACTTTCTGAGAGGTGTAAAGGGAAAGAAGGCCACAAAAATACCAAACAGCTCACAGTGATACAGCTACGAGAGGGGAGGCGAGCACCCAGCTATGTACTTGTGAGGAGGTTAGAGAACCACCGCCCTTAGGTAATGAAAAACATCTTATAAACACTGAATATAACAACAGGGCGCTCCGGGACTAATACTTACGAAGCTCCCAACAGGGCTCAGTATCAGGCCTAGCGAAGACGTACTCTGAATGCTGCTTTTACTACATTGGTTTAAATTCCATACAGCCATTTCAATGTTTTGATGTAAAATCTACATGAATTTGTAATTTTAAAATTTTAATTATCTAAAAAATTTATAGTAGCTAAATTCAGATTATTCTCTTTCTTTGTATTAATTTTCAAGAATTCTTGGATTTGCCAGCATTCTCCTCTTAAGGGAAATATTAATTTGATTTAAAATTTATTAAATGGTACATAAAACCAAGATTTGCTAATGTTCAAAATTATGGCACTAAGTTTATAATTGTTACAAAATGTAAGACTAACCCTCTGTGAAAACCGCGCCGAAATGATCTTCTGTCAAGATTAAACCTAAAACCATTTAACACAGAAGCTTATATGTATACACACAACATAAATGAAATTATAAATATGAATCTTATTTTGCTTTGAACACATACACGTGTGCACTCACGCACATGCACACTGAAATGTCGCTTTAAAATTACCCTGAGTTTGATCGAAAACGATGAAATGATACCATACCTTCTAATATATAATTACCACAACCTTAAGACAACTCTTCCAACAGGAAATCATTTCTATTGACTGCTGCTGAGATGATTACTAGGCCGCCCGCCCAGCCCGCCGGCCTCCCGGGACGCGGGCACAGCTGTGCGCACCTGTGTGTGTCCTGTAGTGGTCCTTCATGGCGGAGGCCGTGAGGAATGAGTAATGGCACGTGGGCCAGGTGCACTTAAACGGCTTTTCTCCCGTGTGGAGTTTCATGTGGTTGTTCAGGGCCCACTTCTCTGTGAAACTTCTATCACATAAGTGGCATGTAAATTTCCTGCATGAAGAAGAGAGAAAAGGCCGTAAATACTGTCCACACAGTAGCACCTAAGGCCTCCGACAGGAGCATGTTTTAACCCTGAAATGTGGCGAGTGCACAGACTTTGTGAGGAGAACAGCAGGCCTGGTCTGTCATGTCTGTATAACCAGGCATTGATTTTTCTGTCGAGGCCTGGCACTTGAGCCATTTATTCTCTGCTTTGCGGTTGGGCCCAACGGGTTTGAAAAATTCTGTTACAGTCCAGTCACCCCTGAGGCAAATGTGAGAATAGATTTCACCTGTACAGGCCTACACCACTTATCCAGGGCATGGGCTGTCAGAGCAGAGGCTAAATGAAAAGCTATCCATACTAAACCGCTCAGCAGCCCTTGTTCTGCTGGGCGGAGGCAGCCGGAGCTGTGGGCGGCCGTCCGGGGGGGAGCCTGCCTACAGCAGGTCTGCACATGGCCAACTGCCCACACCACCGTGCTCCTGGGAGAGAAGGAAAACCCTAAGGCATTTCCTGAACGAGGTGTCCTTCTGTATTGCCATATGGGCATATAAAAAGTTCCCTTGGATGTGAACAGAAATAAGATGGTAACTTTTTATAGGACAAGCACTGAGAAAAATAAACAATTATATCCTGTATGGAAAAAGACTGAAAATAACAAATGTATACTCACATCAGAAAACATTTCAACCCCACAGTTCACAAAAATAATTTAATACCTTTAATAATCAAAGCAATATGAACATACACGAAAAACTACAATACTTTCCTTGGTTGAGCCTCTTTTTCACCTGAATTCATGAAACCACTGCTGAAATACTTTTTATTACTGATACAATGTAGTTTAAAGCAATCCCTCTGACTATAGTGTCCAGCTAATTAATTCAGGATAATGAGCAAATAAAAGCAAATTAAAACCCAATATTCAAACTTAAATATTTTAGTAAGTTGATAAGGAATATGCCACAAAAGAGAGTGACTACCATAAATTGGGCTACACTTTTAGCAAGTTAATGCAACTTAAAACATAGGATTATAATATCTGTGTTTTGAGTTGCAATATAATTAAGACATAAAATGAGGGTATTCTTTCCATACAGGCTTTAACGATGAGTTCACAAACTTCCTTAGCCCTATAAGGGAAGAAAGAGACTCTCAAGCTTCAAATAATTAGCTTTTGCATTTTGAGGCAGATGTAGATTACTCTAACAAATTATCAGAGTTTCACAAATTCTTGTAAATCGAACTACGAAAATACCTTTTATAAAAATCTCTCTTGATTACAGAAGTAAAATTTACTAAATATTTAAGAAGCACTATGTCAAGTATCTTAGGTGCTTCATTAATATTAAAATTGACAATTAATTTATCTATATAATATATGTGTAAAGACACTGTATTTACACCCATTAACACAGGCTGACTTTGAAATTACTGTACCATTTGATCATTGCTTACTGGTACTAGAGAATGACAAATATAACTAAATGCTTCGAAATGCACTGTAAAAAAATATCATGTCCGTATATCTCTTTGACGGGTCTTCATGAATTTAACATTTCAAAACCATGACAAGGATCTTATTTCCAAGATAAATTCCCCTATCTACTTATTTCTTCATGTATTTATTGTGGATCTAACCTTCTCCTACAAGAAATAAATAAGGAGGTTAAGTAGATGCTATCTTTTAACAAATAGTTTCTGTGGACTGTATTACAACTTTATGAATGACAAAATAAATCCCTCATTTTTAAATCTACCATGATGTACATTTAACAAAATTACATCCATGAAACCTCAATATATGTACTCTATTATTCATATGTAATAAAAATGTTAAACTAGAGCTTAGTGCCTGTCACGAAATGACAAAAGCCAGATAACAAAGAACTAAGGCCACCGCTTGACTTTCAGAAAACCTCACATGTTTTAAAATTTGCTTTATTAAGATAGGTTCATGTGTGGGTGTTTTGAAAGGAGCCTGAAATATTGCCAGTGTGAAGTGTCCTTACGAAGAGGAGACCTCCTCTCTGGCAGGGTGCTTCCTGGACCGGCACAAACTGTGAGTCTCAGACACTGCCTTCGTGTGTCAAGTTGGGAAGGATGGCACCCAGCCAAGGCGTCCGGCTCTCCTTGGGGCCTTCAGGAAGCCCACCCTGAGGCACCTGGGCAGAACCTGAGCTAAAATGCACAGTTCTGCTCTGCCACGTGGACCCAAGAAAGAAAAGTATTCACGTGTGCCCTGGATGTTCTTTGGCCAGACCTGAACACCACTATGCCCAAAACATTGCTCTAGAAAGTGGCAACAAAGAGGAAAATAATCTCAAGAAAATCATGGCTACAAAGGGAGAAAAACCATTCACAAAAATAACCTCAGTACAAGAAAATAAAGATGTAAACTACTAGCATCAATTTAAAAGAAAAGAAATTAATGGGAAAGTTATATTAAAGAAGGTTTCCCAGAGGTGGTATTTAATTTAGATGCAAAAGACAGGTGGCAAAGGGAAAAGGCAGAATCCGCAGGCGGACCTGGCAAGAGGGAGCGCATGAACAGGGTACCGGCTCAAGGGCGAGGCCTTGACCGAGCATATCAGCTGTGCCTCTGATCACCTGCCCCCTTCCACTCGGAATGGCCAGCAAGTCTCCCAGAGGGAAGTGAAGCCCTGCATCCTGCACTGGGCTGCATCCCACAATATAAAATGATGGACAAGCATAGTGGTCTTCCACAACAAACTTCATGCTGAACTGAATTTACAATATATTAACAAGAGGTCAGTGTGACAAAAACTCGCTAGTCATCTCTTTTATTGTGACGAGTGTATTATGGTGGGTCATTGGAAAGATATACAAAGGTGAACAAGAGTACAACTTCAAGGGGAACAAGAAAAGCACACACAGTATGATGGTGTCTGGTTCATCTTACGTCCCAAAGGCCACAGACGTGCCTAGAGCACAGCGCTGTTCTAGAAACGTTCTGGACCAACTGGATGAGCTGAAGTGGTGATTGAGGGTTTCATTCCTCACTTACTCTCACCAGAATCAGCCAGAATGTGAGGTCTGTGTGTGACAATGGGTCATTCAGGCTGCCTGCGGCTCCCAATGCTCACACTAGTCAGTCTTCTCTGCTTCCTCAGCATTTGTTCAGTTCATAAAGTGTGAGTGCTCAAACATAAATAATAAGCATATTATTTATTTACTTATTTATTTAAAGTAACAGAGCTGCATACCTACCACTAAGATTTACCTACCCAGATGATGATATCCATGATATCCATATTTTCCATATTTGTTTCAGATCCTTTCCTTCATATTCTAGACATTTTAATTAATTTTTTAAATTCCAAATATTTACTAATTAAATTCTAAAAAACAGTATGACAGGTCGTAGCAGAAGTATAACAAGCGTGCTCAGGAGAGGTCCACCTGTGGGTGGAGAGGAGGAACGCCTCCCTTTCCAGCTCCTATATAATCTAGCTACTTTATAATGTTTTATAGGAAGTTCCCAATGCCAAACAATGATTTAAGACCTGTAAGTGAGAAAGGGCAATTTGTTACCTTCCCTTTCCTCATGCTTTTCTAGATGTCTCCACTGTATAAAGTGATCTTAAAAGGTTTCAAAAGGAAAAAAAAAATCACAGGCAAAAAAACCAAATGCAGCAACCATGGTAATTACAAGATGATGGAGAGATGATGGAGCATTTTGAAGGAAATGATTTTACAAGTAGACTGTTAACACATAACATCCTTAGCAGCTCCTGCCAATGTTAAGAAGGGTGGTCATTAAGAAGTGCCTGGTTGCCAGGGGTTGAGATGCCTATGAAGCTGAAATTTTTTGGAATGAAGCCCTTTTTCATGTGGGTGGCTGTTCCATAAAAGTTAAGAGTTCACCTTGTAGTGTAAACTTACAAGGGCTCCTCAGATTTTAAGCATTTATCTGGCACTCTTGACGCAGTCATGGCAGGTTCCTTGACTGCCACACGTTGCCCCTCCCACACTGGGGATGGCTCAGGGCCTTTGTTCTCCCTATAAATCTGGCAAGGGGACCTTCTCTAAAATCACTCATTACATGATTTGTAATGACAGACCAAGACTAAAACCTACATTACTAGACCTCAAATTTTGAAGAAAGAATACTACATCTCTCCATTGTTAGATACATAACAAAAACTAGAAATTCTCACAGAGGTGGTGATGGCATTATGCACAAAGTTAAAGAATTAGTAGGGAGCGATCTTGATATTATTGAATAGCACTATCTTAATAGATACTTCTGGCTTAGAGAAACTCTGTTTGAGCAACTTTCTATATTTCAATGCCTAAAGGGCAGAAAAGTTATATCAAAATATGTAACTTCTATTTTGAGCTGTGTCTTTAACTTTATCTTTCCACATTACTACAGCAGGTAAGCAACCTAACAGAGATTCTATACTTATCTTCAAATTATAATTTTAAATGTTATTTTCAAAATCTTAAAGTCTATGAGGTGGATTATTCATTCATTTTATTAGCAACTTTATAATAAACTCTGCATATACCACATGTATATATGAAGATAAAGGTATTTTGATACTTGTAACTTAAAAAATGTGGTAAGAGTTGTCACTGGTATATTTTTGTGTTCTTTTCTAATCCTCCAATTCAGGGTAATTTGTAATAAAATTGCTTAGCAATGCTTTGTAAAGCTATAGATGTCCTATGCCCTCCTTTCTCCCCGAAAGTTCAGGTTAGCTAGGCATGAATGAAAAACTCCGTGCAAGTAAAATCATGTAAAAAACATTACCCCTCACTAAAATGTAAACAATCCTAAGTATATACATCAGCTAGGGAGTAGATACATAATGGGTTTAATCATAAAACAGAACCAGTAGGTCTACATTTATTAGCACGGGTTAAACGTAAATGTTTTAATGGGTTAATGTAACCCATGTTTAGATTGGTTAACATAAAAATGTAATTGCATTCAAAGTTAGGTACAGAATTATATGACTGACAGAATTTTTCAATGAAAGGAAAAATGTTAACTATAAATATATGAAGTCGACATCCAAAAACATGCATGACATGTTCATTTGTGGATACTGGTTGTTTCTGAAAAGGGGTTAACAAGTGCATATGGAGATACAGTGTTAACAGTAGTTGTACAGTTTTATTTTTGAAAAGAAGGCATCCAAAATACGGCTGTATGTTAACATTGTCCAAAATGCTTACATTGGTTTTGAAATTTTTCAAAATTCACAATGAGTATTTTCATTAAGCAATCAAACAATATTTCCCACCTCCTCTACATGACATCTTGGGGCAGTTTTGTTAAACTAATACATCACACACATTCACTTCCACAAAAAAACTCCAGCAATGAGCACGATCTGTATGGGCACAAATGAATTTTAGTAAAAGAGGAGGCAAGATTTCATCAAAATGTTAAATAATCATGCACTTACTATCTTTCAAAACTGTTAAGCAGAGGTGTTGGCTGTTTCAAAATTATTGTATAACTAAACTGATGCTGCAAAACCTTACCTGACAGGAATTGCTGGTCTCTTGGGTAAATACAGAATATGGAACTATGAAAATAATGCAAGGCTTGTATGATTCCTAGCAAAACAGCCCAATGTACTAGCGAATTGGTTTCAGCAATTTCTAAGTTACTCACAAACTACCAGTGCGCAGGAGGCAGCTTCTTTGGAGTAACAGCCTCCTTTTTTAATTATTGTAATTCAATAATTAGGCAATAATACACTAAGAGATGAAATGAAAATAGAACATGATGGAGTCTTTGCCCAGTGGGGTTACCATATGAATTTCTGCTGAGCTGCACATATAACTGAAAAAAAAAAATCACTTTCTTGAACAAAGAAGCACATACAAAGGCATATAAAGACAGCCACTGAAGAGTGACTACAATGCTCAATTAATTCATGTGAGCACCTTACGCTGAAAAAGTACCCCAAAGGATAACAAAGTAAACCTAAGAAGTTCATGGAATTGTGCCACAATAACAAATACGATATCTTTAAGCACCAGAGCTGTGAAATGCCTAAGCTGATTCTGGCCCAGGAAATATCTAAATAAAATATACAATACTGCTTTTAGACTTAAACTACTTATTTATGTAAACAGGCACAAAGTCCACATTAAATGCCCCAATATTACTCCACAGCTTTCAAAGTACTATACGCATGTCTAAATAAAATATGCAACTTTAAATTACATGAGAAAAATCTCTAGTTTCTTTAAATTGAGTAATTGGAAAGGTATACTGACAGCTAGTAACCATGAAGACATGCAGGGTCCTTTTGACCATCTCCTCCCAAATATGTGAGTGTGTGTGTACATGAAGCCCAAATAAAAACTTTGACTCAATGAATGAAGTTATCTCCTGAAACCAAAAATATTCCATAGTAATAGTAATATCCAGATTATTTAAATTAGGCTATGCTCTGAGAGTGGCCTGTTTCTGATTATATATAAAACATGAGCATGATTTATATCAAGAAGCCACAAAGATCTAAGATTAGAAAGGTTTCATTTACTAAATTCAACTCCTCAGGCTCACGTGTGGCTCACAGATGAAAGTAGTAAACCTCCCCTGAGGGCTCTTATACAGCTCACGGGGGAGCCTGCTACTTAAGTCAAGAGGCTTGAGCGCATTTTTGCCCTGAACGGGTGATAATTAGCCTAATTAACAGGCTAGATCCTTGTTAACTAGTTGGAAAAGAAATTTAACCTCACTCATGCCAAAGCCTGTCACTTGAAGACCTTTTAACATAACACTCAGATTCTAAAAGCTGTGAAATATATTTTCCGGCCCTTTCAATTCAATCCAAAGGTTGAAGAGCTTTGTGTCAAAATTATTTCTGGGAGGAGCACTAAACAGAATATTAATCCCAAATTTCCTTAGTCTACTACGAACCAAGAGAATGTCTCATTCTAAAGAAATACATTCAAGGATTTCAAGGGCTATGCCCTCAAATTTGAATTCATGTTTAAAAATCTCATTCCCATGAAATTTTTGTCAAAGAGACCATAAACTTTGGCCTACCCAAAACCATCCCATCAAGTTTGGTCAGAATTTTCCCCATTCCATGGTATGTCCTGCATACAGTATTTGCCAACATAACAGTATCTTAGGTCAGGGATCAGGAAAGGCTCTGTGTAAAGGACAGCAAATATTTTCTACTTGATGGGCCATCAGGTCTTTGATGCAAGTACCTGACTCTGCCTCTAACACAGAAGAAGCCACAGACAGTCCAAAAAGAAATGAGTGTGGCTGTGTTCCAATAAAACTTTATTTATAAAAACAAGCAGTGGGCCTGATCTGGCCTGAAGGCTGTAGTCTGCCAATCCCTGGCTTAGATGATAAGCCACACCCTCCAAAATAAGCCACACCCCCAAAGCACCCTGACCCTCTACAGGGTAAAAGACACTGAGTGCAGCTGGCAAATAAAGGCCCACTAGGTTCCCTTCTAAAGGTTTGGCTTAGTCCTGAAATAGTTCATGTCTCCTACAGGGCTTTAAAATGCCTACAGGGGAAGAACAGGTGGAAGGAATTATACCGCATACGAGACCCATTCTGGCCGCAGGCTGTCCTGTCCTTTTCAAACCTCCCCCTTTCAAGTGTACGGCAGAGCTGGGGTGCTTAGAAAGTTGAAACAATTTTAACTAACCAAAGAAGTCAAGTCCTGGAGAACAAGACATACATTAAATTGCCACAATCCTCTAGACTGGACTAAATGAAATTTTATCGCTTCAGGTTAGGTGAGAAAACACTGGATTTATGTAAGGAAGGTTAAAATAGCAGTTACAAACAAAGGACTCATATTACTGTATAAAGACCATGTAAAGAGAATTTCTTTTAAATTATTGTTTTTACTAATATGAATTATTTAAGCTAAAATGATAAAATGCATTTCAAACCCCATTTATACCTTCATCCCAAATGCCTTGACTAATGTTCAGTCTTTGGACATTTACAACAATCTTAACAGTCTTCAAATTACAACTAGTTCAGTTACTTCTACACCAATTGATCAATTAAAAACTACATAAGGGAACCTACTGTGCATCTACGGATGATCCATGCTATGTACAAACCTGTAAATAAATGAAAGACACTTGTGCCGTCCCAAAAGGAGCCTACGAGTCAACAGCTAACACTCAGGTGGGTCAAATGGTTCAAACACAAAAGCACCACACTATGCATTTTGTTAGACTTTTTAAAAGAGCTTTAAAAGGTGTTTAGAAAAAGCACTGGTGAGTATAGCTTGAAATAGTTGGAAAAGGTTCATGAGTGAGGTGGGGCTTTGGGTGTGTGAAAGGACAGAGGGGACGGAAGTAACGGAGGCAGCGGGCAGTGACAGGCTGGCGGCAGGGATGGCAGAGCGGAGCCGGAGGCATGGAGGGGAGCCTGCTGCAGAGAAGGAAGAAAGAAAGTTGCATAATTTAAAGAGAGTCACATCAAAATGGCCCTGGTAACCTGACAGGATCTGGCTTTGTCATGACAAGAACCACCAGACTGTTCTTTGTCTGTCTTTTTCTCTCTTCCTATCATCTCTCTTCAGTGCTTGCTTCCCACAGTTGCTGGACTATGACTTTTAAGGAGCTAAATGTGGCCTCATCTTTCGCAAGTGCTTATGACCAAACATGCAAGTACATACGCATGCCAGCCACAAGCACAGCACGTCTGGGAGAAAACCTCCCATAACAATGTCCATACCTGAGATTCATGATGAGCTCAATTTCATATTTGATCAAGTAATGGACAATCTTCCAAAAAGCATCTTAGCTCTAACAAAGATTGTTATACTTCAAGCTGATTTCCTATAGATGCTATGAAAATGGTATTTCGGAGCCGAAAACCCTGGACTGTATCATTTGCATGACAATGGAAAAACGTTCTGTGATGTTTTCAGATGACACTCTCACCAGTCACTGTATTAGAATGAAGTGGTTAACAAATGTAAATAAGACAGATTTTACCAATAAGACTTTGAAAAACAGAAAGCTCACAGGAAGGAAAAGAGCACGAATAAAAAAAGTCAACTACAAAATCAAATGAAATAATTTTCTTTTAAATTTTTATATGTTAAAATTAAACACAACTGCTATGTTAATGGAAGCTGAGTATCAACAAAAACTTGCCCCAATTCAGACAACTTGTCACAGTCCCACTCATCAAGAAACAATGATTTATACAGGAGTTATATGAGTCATAATAAGGCCTTTATACTACAGTGTTACATTAGGCCAAGAAAATGTTTCACTAACATTAATGTATGAAATTTTACAAAGGCAAATATCCATTACAGAAAAATATCCTATAGATACCAATCCTTTTGCTAATAAAACTGATAGTTTCATATGAACATTGCTCAGTTCCTTGCCTGCCATTGATTCAGAAATAATATTTGGGTCAGATTTTAATGGTGCTGGGGAAAGAGAAATTAATAATTGTTTGGCCTTAAGCAGCCTGTCTGAGCCTCAGTAGAACCATGTGATTTTTATTCCTTGTGTGTATCCCTATCACTATTTCTGAAAATACTGGGCACAAGACATCTCTTCATTTTGCATGACAGTCTGGACCACTGGTGGTCTATAAATAGTAAATCAAAAGAATTATCTATTATTTCACAACCACTTAAAACAGCAACCACAGGAAGCCATAGCCCTACTTAGATTCCTTGCCAGCAACCCTGCAAGGCCCAACTCCCCAGTAAAGACCTATTGGGGTACATTAAAAAGCACAGTAGTTTTCTTAACAGAATTAACAAGCCAAAGACAACATGGCTGATGTATGTAGTACTTAGGTCCACCCCCCAATGGAGGAAGACTTACATCCCTTAGTACTATAGGCCCTGTGAGAACCAGCAACTGACATCAGCGTATTTAATTCTCTGAACTTGTGCATTAGTTAAGGGACAGTAGGCCATCACTATTTATCCAAAATGTGATTTTATACAGGACTCAAATATACAGTAGATTAAACTGAAATGAAGAAAATAATATTTCTCTCCACCAAACAACTTTAAATTTATCTTCAATGTACATACTAAAATATATATTCTGTCCTAGAAAATTTTCTTGTAATATTGGAACATGTTCCATAGACCCTGCATCTTATATACTAACAAATACATTATACTTGCAATTTATCCTATATGTCCTTACATATTTATTATGGAGAAGAATTTCTAGATATTTGAATATATTTGCCAGATTTAGAAAGGCCTCTCCAACCTGTGTGATCTGTTGGAGCTGGGGAAGGCAGCCTCCCCAAACCTAGGTAAGTCATTGTCTTGGCCTCTGTTGTCATGTCAGCCTTCCAGCACGTCAGGATGATCTAGGGAACCATTTGGGCTCAAGGTAAGATCAGCTAGAAGGGTTGAGATGTATTGACCAGTAATCTCAGAATTCAGTACAAAATTGACCCTTTCTGAGACCTCAGTCCGCAGTGCAGCAGTTGCAGTATACTTCTGGAGTATATCTGGGGGCATTTGTGCATTGGGGCATCACCAAGGCACAGCATGAGTTCAGAAGACAAGCCAACATCGATATTGTAGAGCCTGATATGGATCACAGCTTGCTTTAAATTGTAATTTCCTGACACTCAGCTACACAGAAAGATCATGTTGTAAGGGATTTGATTTGCTCCTTTCTAAATCCTAAATTCAAGGGAAAGTGCTAAAATTAGATTACATTAAAAACAAGTTTTAAGAATTTGAAAGTTACTATGATCCAACCAAGAGTAAGTAGTTAATGAAATACTAGCAGGCTCTTCCCAGTTTCTTGCTCACATCCACTGTGCAATGGGTATGAAGTGATAGGCGATGAAACATGAGTGGAACTGGAGAGCACATACACACCTGAGGTGTGTCTGGATGGAGAAAACCTCTTAAATGCAGGACAATGCCATTAATATAGCTTCAATACAAAGGAGCATTATGTATTTAAAAAATTGGATGTGTACAGCTATGGATTCTTCTTTTCACAAAATAGATGAGTGAATTTCATCTACTTAAACATTCTAAATTATTTTGAAAGGATAAATTCACATAGGCATCTACAAACACTGCATATAGATCATTTATACTAATTTTTAAAATATTCAACAACTCAAGACTATGTAGAATTACCATTATCGTTTATTATACACCTTCCAGCAGTCAAATATTAAACTAAATTTTTTTCTAGTATAATTAAGCGAACAAGCAAAAACTGAAAGGATATAGTTGATAAAATATATTTAAATTTGGCAGAAGTATAGTGTTAGGGAAACTAAAATATGGAATTAACTGAAGCTATCAAAATGAGGATAACAAAAAAGACTTTTCAAAATTACAGGCTGGAAGATAATTAAAATGAAAGGTAAGTTTAGACTTTATGATACAAAGGAAAAAACTCAATTTTGTCTATTGCTACTATCTTTTCATTAAAGATCTTTCAGACTGAAACACAAGGATGAGTTAAAGTCCAAGAAATCAGTTCACCTAAGGTAGTACCAAGGAGGCTTTTGGCAGAGGAAGAGCCACAGGGAAAGTTCCATGAAGGTCAGGTCTCACCGAGTATCAGGCAGGGCCAGCTGCCCCAGTGGAGCCCAGAGCACAGCAGCATCTGGGCGAAGGCACCAGAAAGGATGAGGCAAGAGGAGCCCCATGTGCCCAGCACACAGGGAGCCTGGGTGTCCTGACCCCCGAGCCACATGCCACCATGCCTAGTGCACAGGCGTCCAGGGAATGTCAGACTACAGCACAAGCCAGACTTGACCGACAGACACACAGCAGCTGAGACACTTCAGCAGCTCTCACGATCTCCTCCTTGATGCGCACTTTGTTCCTTGATGAGAACACAACAGTCCCATGATTTCCAATGGTCAGCCTCTGCTGGTCCCCCCTCACCTTCCCAAGCATTAAGGTAGGCTTCTCTGTGACCTGCACTCACTCCTTTGGTGATCTGTATTCTGAGGACATCCAAGTTTATTATCTGCTGCTAGGATGGGTTCTCTGTGGTCTATCTGTACTCAGTGGCCCAATGTCTCCGCCAGGATGGCTAACAAGTCTCTTAAATTTAATGTGTCTGAACCTGGCCCTCAATCTCCCCAACTGGAACCTACTCTGACAATGGTTTGGCTCGTCTAGTTAATAACATGACTTGATTCTTCCCATTGTTCAGACCGGAATCGTGGCATCATCTGCGACTGTCTCTTCCCACCCAACAGTGAATCCTCTGGGCTGTGCTCTTCAGACACATTCAGCCTGGACACTTCTCTCTACCTCAGCTGCAACTGGAGTCCAGCCCACCCTCCTCCCGTGACAGGATCATTACGAGAACCTGCAGCACAGCTCCCAGGGCCCCCTGCTTCTACTGTACCTGCCCCCAGCCCTCCCGCCATTCAGTCTATTCTGTACACTGCAGAGAGTGTTTCTATTAGAACCTAGTCAGACCAGGCCAGGCCTCAGTCCAAATCTCTCTAATCTTGCACAGAAGGAAAATCAAAGTGCTTGCAGAGTCCTCCATGGCCTATGTGGCCTGAGCTCCCATCACATCCTCTTTCCCATCTTGTGCCTCCCTCTGGACACCTGGTCTCTTGGTGGCCCTCCACCATACCCTGTCATCCCTACCCCAGGACCCTGGCAGACTCTGCCTCTGCTTGAAATGCTCGGGGCTCAGCCCCTGTCCTCTGCTGGGTCTTGAATCACTGTCACCTTCTCTTGCCACCTAGTGGCTATCGCACTGCCCCACCAGAACACCCCTTATGATCCTTCCCTCTTATACTTATCAGTGTCATCGCTCTTTTAATACCGGCATATATTTGATTTTAATTTTGTTTTCTGAATCTCCCTTATGCCAGAATGTAAGCTCAAGACAGCAAAATGTTTGTCTCCTTTATTATCTGCTATATCCCCAGGGCCTCATACATTGCCTGGCATGGTATTGGTGCACAGTAGGTACCTAGCAAACTGTTGTTCAATTAATGAATTAATTAAATACTAATAAGGGGAAAACTTACAGAATTAAGTTTATTTTAATATGCCACTTAACAAAAAAATACACACATACCACACATACACAACTGTATGAATCCCAGATAGAAAACAACTGGGACAGACTCATACCAAACTAGTAGCAGTTATCTTGGGTAGGAGTTGGATTTCACTGGGAAAGGCTGGAGGAAGAAGGGTGTCAATTTCAGAAAAGGGAACTTTCACTTAGCAACTTATATACTTCTGTATTAAAAATATTTATAAGCACACACTCAATTTTAAAATATATATAAGCAAAAAGAATTTTAAAGGCACAGTTGGCTTTTCTATGTCATACATATACAATGTTATATAGCTGATAGAATCAGAGTACTCAGAGAGAAACAAGAGTTGAAATATTTATTGAGATGGTATAAAATCAGAATTTACAGAGAAAGGTTTTTTTTTTTTTGAGAGGGCATCTCTCATATTTATTGATAAAATAGTTGTTAACAACAATAAAATTCTGTATAGGGGACTCAATGCACAGTCATTAATCAACCGCAAGCCTAATTCTGAACAGTCTCCAATCTTCTGAAGCATAACGAACAAGTTCTTACATGGTGAACAAGGTCTTACATAGTGAATAAGTTCTTACATGATGAACCGTGCAAGGGCAGTCATATCACAGAAACTTTCGGTTTTGATCATGCATCATGAACTATAAACAATCAAGTCAGATATGATTATTCATTTTATTTTTATACTTGATTTATAGTGAATCCCACATTTCTCCCTTATTATTATTATTATTATTTTTAATAAAATGCTGAAGTGGTAGGTAGATGCAAGATAAAGGTAGAAAACATAATTTAGTGCTGTAAGAGGGCAAATGTAGATGATCAGGTGTGTGCCTATAGACTAAGTATTAATCTAAGCTAGACAAGGGCAACAAAACATCCACGGATGCAGAAGATTTCTCTCAAAACAGGGGGGGTGAGGTTCTAAGCCTCCCCTCTGTTGGTCCCCAATTTCTCTCCTGATGGCCCCCCTGCGACTGTGCCTGTCTTAGGTTGTTCGTCCCTTGAGGAATCTTACCCGAAAAGACAGGTTTTTGACCTTTGAATTTTTGAAGTCGAAACCTCACTTAAAAATATTCAGATAGCTCAGACGTCAGTGTTCAATGATTTTATAAGCCTATATTGTGAATGCCATAAAGCTGACAGCTAATCATAGATACTGTTCAGTACAACTAAAGAATCTTCTGTTTTCCATCAGTGACCACATAATCACAACTTTAGAAGAGACGGTTTTAGGTGCTCAACAAGAACAAGGCACCACCGCACTGGGGAGCCCGTCAGACCGGATCGCCCTAAGGACCTGCCCTTGCTTCACACTTCATTCTACAGGTCGCGTGAGGGTCCTGCTCCTCCTGCAGCTCAAGTGCCAGTCACAGTCGCCTCCACACCACCTCACGTGTACTGACTTCTGAATAACTTTCTACTTTCAAATGTATACACTCCCTAAAAGATTCTAAACAACTGAGAGATAATTTACGCTGATTTTCAACTCCTTGGCATCTTTCACAGTGGTCACAGGAAGGGTAGGAAAACAAAGCATTAAGAACATCTACAAAATTTAATGATCACACATAACTACATTTATCATTATCAAGAGCCCAAAACGGCAGGCAGTGTCCCCCTAGCTGACGTTCCCAATGACACATCTGGGCCAGCCGCAAAGCCTCTGTTCTTTCAGACGCAATTTCCGCGCACGTCTGGAACAATGGAGTTGGCAGGAAGCACCTGCAAAATAGGTCCCAACTAGAAGACCCTACAATAACTTCAGCTAATCCCCACTGAGCCCAGTGCTAGGCAGGTGTGCCCGAGGCTGCCCCACCCCAGCGAAGGGAGGGGGTTCCGGGAAGAGCCAGCCGAAGGCATCCGAGTGGGGCTGGCTGACCACCACGGCTGCTGAGAAATCCCGTCACACCTTACGGCCCTGTCTGTCCACCCGTGCGTCTGGGTGCAGTCCAAAAGCTCGTTAATACTCCGCTATAACAGAGACCTGACTTCTAGGAGACAAAGGCCTGAGGATCTCTCTTCTTTAATTTGTCTGAGACAGTAAGACAAAACAATAGAAAGTAACGCTCTAATAAGCTATACTGCTGATACAGCTTTATTATAACACAAAACCAGAAGTACAGGGATGGGAAGGTAAGACAGTAGTAAAAGGAAAAGAACAGTGAATGCATGCTGTACCAACACCCTAAAACGAGCTATTCTAATGACTGGCAGATAGGTGCCAAACTACTGCATTGAAAATTCGCAGCTAAAACTTAGAGACTAGGATAGAAAAGTGTAACAATAAAAGATTAATAAAAGGAGACTTCTATATCTAACCAGAAGCTACAGACAAGCACTCCACTGGCATTTACATGATGATAGTCACAAAAACGTGCTTAAGAGCTAAAACCTAAGGAAAAGATGCTGAAAGACAGAAGAGACACTTGTCTTCATTTCTACAAACCACTTCATGGGATATGCACAGAGCTGTTTTGCATCCCCAAATATGGCTAACATTTTTCACAATAAATAAGTTTGTATCAGTTACTGGCATCTACTATTCTTCAAAAATAATATGCAAGAGGGCACTAAGGAATATACATTGAGTCATTCAGAAGCAGGAGACATAGAAGAAAAGTACTTGGAATAAAAGCCCAGGTGAGAGATAATTAGGAAAATTTCCTCTGGGGAGCAACAAAAGTGAAAATATTAGCACAGCTTAACTGCTATCAAGTAAACAAGTCCTCCAATTGAATTTTAACTTTTATCTGAGCTTATGTAGATCTAAACAGGGATGAATAGGGACAGAGTTGGCAAAAGAGGTAAAATATTAGAATTATCAAATCTTAGAGGTATGTTTCTAAATTAGTTGATTTGAAAATCTGGGCAATTTGACTCTCACAACTATTTAAACCAATTTAAGTTTGACCAATTATGTGAAGTCATTATTCTGTGCTGAGGTAGTATATAATTTAAATAAAGGGCTATATAAATGTATGTTATACTTTGGCTGTCAAACAAAATGACAACATCACAGAACTCAGAGCAGAAATGCAATCATTCATTCAAGGCTGGTATCAGTGGGTCAGATACTCATGTTGTATCAGTGTGTCCGATTTTTGTATACTTTTTATTTCCCTCTTAACTGTGTTAAAATTCTTAGAAAAATCGTTGGTCACCTTCAGACACATCTGGCCCTCTGTACCAAGGCAGGACAGGATCAGTCCGGTGGCCCAGCAGCCGCACGTGCTACACTCGGCTCCATTGGACTTGAACTAAGCTCCCCCCGGTGAGAGTTCAAAGACGTGGCCTATAAAGTTACTGATCACAAAACGCTATCATCCAGGATTGGGGTTTCCCGTTTGGTTAAAATAATCAATACAGTCTCCAATCATTTTTTATAATTAGCAAATAAGTTATTTGTCTGGTAAAACCAAGTCAAAGATTTGAATGAAAATTCAAACAGCCTAAAAAACTTGCAGAAATTTTAAAGAAAATTCCTAAAATTATACTGTTTATCCAATCTAAATACCAAAGAAAATACTACTCACAATTAATACTTGATATAATAAACTTTCAGTCACAGAAAGGTGCTCTAGTCTCGTTGAACAAATCTATGAAAACACTGAATTCTTCTTTACCTCTTTCTGATTTTAAAGTCATAAATCCAGATAAAAAACCTTCAATTTCTCCTCAAGAATCGAATCTAATTTGCAGATTCTTAAATATCCACATTCATACAGTCATTACTATCAAGATAATCAAATAATGAAATAAGATATTTTAAAAATGAAAATGAAAGGGTGCTGAATATAATGCATATAAATGTAAATGAAATGTATATAGCAAGTAAAGGCATATTAACAAATCAGAAATGATTCCCTTATGGACATAACTATTTGACAGTTATTGATATGGTAGGCCACTTATTTCTAGACACTACAATTAGACATGATGCATTCTATCCATTTTCCCAAGATGTAAACTAACCAAGCTAAATAGTTGTCCCTGTCCGGAACATGTTGTTTATTCTTTTAGCTGAAAGCAAACCACTAGTAAATTCCTATTTATCTCCTTGCCAATCAAGAAATGAACGACTGACACTAAGGCAGCCTTATCTGGGCCTTACACCGGCAGCACATTCCGCTACGTGACGTCACTTCTCTAGCAGATGAAAATAAGCAGATTATTACAGTGACTAGGAGCAAACTAAACATTTGGATTTTTGCATGGACAGATTTACACACTGTCTGTCAGATAAAGCACAGTTTGCCTGCTGCTTACACAACAAGAATGTGCCTGACAGCTTCCTCAGGGTTAGTATCTGATTACATAAATAGGCCATTCCCAACATTCCTAAAGACTGACAGTCTGTCTTAGTTTAAAGTGCAATTTCAGACTATCAGCTCTTCTGTCTTGCACACTAGACTGATCAACATCAGAGCACTTCCTGGAGGTCCAATCCAGTTTTCTCACTGCCTGATTCTGGCCATATAATATGTGATAGACACAAGGGATGGGAAAAAAACAACTTCAAAAAGACTTCTGATGACTGCTCCTAAGGCACTATTGAAGGGTGAATCATTTTAACATACTTCTGTGTGTGTATATGTGTATCCATAGTATTGCCTTTGAAATAATTCAGAAGTATATAATGGCTTCTTTAAAATGAACGTTTGTATTTATAAAATTAAATATGAAACACAACAACATTAAAACATTTATGTATTAGGATTTTTACAGTTGCCCTGTTTTTTAATGAATATTTTTGCATCATTTCTTCGATGAAATGAAACATAAATGACTTACCACCACAGTCATATAAAACCATAGCACTGGGCTGAACAAAATGTTTAAAAAGTTATCTACCTCTAATTAACATATTTTCTATCCACACCACAATATCCAAAATAAAATTTACTGAATTATCACACTGGTGAATGGGATCAGTCTACAAGTATAGCTTAAAATTTACTTCAGCACAATATAAACAAAACTCAAAAAATATTCATGAGTAAAATGTGACTACAAAGATGCATAAACTTGCTGAAAATGATGATTCTATATTTTGGTCAGCTAAGCAATAATAATAATACCTCAAAGGTTCTGCAGTTGACCAGAAACTCAATTACAAATTATCTGAGGTGAAACTCTAGTTATTTAGTAATTACATACTTCTCAAAAATTACAAGCATGAGGTTTTCATACAAATGAAAATATGCTAAGTGGTCTGGCTGATCAAGACAGATGAATTTCCATCTAATAAGGAAAAATATTAGGCAAAAGTCATTTTAAAGGCAGTAGTGAATATCTTTAAAAAACTCTAAGGAAATCACTCAATTCTTAATTGTTTGCCTTGGTCTCACATCATTTGTGAGCTGTTGCAGGAAAAAATTCAAGTATCTGCTCTATTAATATACTAGTTAAACAAATGTCTCTTGAATATCCACTATGGGCCAGATCCTATCCTGTGTTCTGGAAACACAACGATAAATAAAACACAGGCCTCCATCCTCAAGGTACGTAAATCTGATAAAGATGAGAAACAAGCAAACATATAAATTATATTTCAAAATAGTAATTTATCTTTTCACAGATAAATACATTTTTTAGACTCAAATGGCCATCTTCTCCAACACAGAACAGTTCTCATTCTCAGGATGATAATCTGTACAACCTATCCTACATTTTTCTAGGGAAAAGAGTTTCTTCCTCCTTAATCATCTTTCTGCCTTCCTACAAAAACCCATCTTGAGTTAAGTTAACAATTTCAGGAAGTATGTACCTGAACATTACATAGAAAAACCTACCTGTAACTACAAAAAGCCACCTGTTCTCTCCTTTTCTCTATCAGAATGGCTCCACACACTTGCTTTTTACAATCTTACACATTAAATACTAACATTTAGCTTAAGAATGTGTTATTGCCTAATACTAAATGCATTTCATTGTTTTCATTTGTTTCTTGACCCCAACACTAGTGAAGTGTCCTGGGGACAGTCTGGGAACCACAAAGGGCGGGGCTCCGGCCACGCGAACAGTCAGAAGTCATAAACACGATATTGTCTCCAGTCATTTCAGCTGTGACTTTCAGACATTCATACCCAGACAAACCAGATGAAATATGTTGCTTCAGGTCAGCTCTGATGGATCCCTCAGAAATATCAACATTATTGCTTTTATTTTATTATATAGCACACTTCATAACTGTGTGCTACAGAGTACAATAAAAACTCTACTACACGGCCTAAGTACTTATTAAACAGGTCAAAAGTTACTATAACAAATAACTTGATCTATGCAAGGTCCATTAATAACATGTCTTGTTGTTGCTAAGATAAGGACATTTTTTTTAAGACAAAAACTAAAGGCAACAAAGGAGAAACACAGAACAATTTGAAATGTTTACGGATCCGACTTTCCTTTATAGAGTAACAGACAACTTCCACATCTAACTGCAAACACATACCAACTTTGAAATAATGAATTTAAAAATTGGGATCAATAAGGAAAATGGAAGATGGGATAACCAAGAGTATAAAGAAACAGTACAACTGCTATCACTTATTATGTTATATCATATTGTAAATTTCCAGAGAAGATGGCCATCAACAGTCCCCAGACAGGCTGGGTAGTACGAACCACACACCTCACAAAGATCATGTCTGTCTAAGCAACAAGCATCTATGAAGAGAATGCCAAACTCAAAGGACACTGAAAACAGTCAATGACTAGTTTTTCAGTATAGGTAGTATGGTCACCTCTCTGCTGTACAAGGCAAATGCTGCCAAAAGATAAAATCAGCTGAATTTGAAGCTGACCACTGCAGGAACAAAAATCGAAAACAGTGAATAGAGGAGATTAAAAAGGGGAGAAAAGAAGCTAATGCTATTTTGTGTATCCCAGGAAATTTATATCATCAGTAAACAATGAAAATGAATGCTTTGAAGTCAAGGTTAACATTTATGGACAACTGGGTGATAAAAAGTGAACATTTTTTCATTATTTCTATTACCGGGAATGAAGGAAGGAAAAAAGAAAAGGATAGAGGGAGGCGGGGAGGAAGGGAGGTAAGAATAGCCAGCCAGCACAACTCCAAGGAGATTAACGCTGCACAGGCAGGCATCATAAAAGGTTTCACCATCAACATAAAATATGAGTAAATACAATTAAGCAGCAAAAGTACATGGAATAAAGACTCAAGTACTCAGTTTATTTTTTTCCACAAAACCTAAGATTTAAATGAACTCGTGATTTTCATATGCTCTAACGTTTGACATTACGTGAAGCAAACTCACATTCGTGTAAGTATTTAGGTAGGAATTGCTTACGTATTCTCTTTTTCATTTAACTAACAACCTACAATGCTTGCATTTTTTCCAGAATTTATTATCCATTTGCCTTCATGGGAATCAAGATAATTAAAAGGAGACACTTGGTGAATTACAGATTCACCAGGACCTAGGCCAGTGCCCACCACCTGACAGGAAGACAATAAATTGACAGAACTGAAAAATAATTTTGATTTTTTCTTTACTTTGGCTAATCAAAGTTAAATATCTATGAAACACTTGTAAATGTTACAGAAAAATATGAAATAAGACTCAAGAACTAGTAAATATAGTCCAGAGGGGTAATTGTTCCCTAAAAATTAGCAGAAGGAGACAACTTATTCATAAATCACATTAATCAGTAGTGTTTCAGCCATCTGAAACATGTCGAATATTAGCATGTGATGCGCCTGTGAATAGTCATTGCTACCGGTGTTCAAGAGATGCTGTAATTGGTTTAAATCGGCTTGGCCCATCTGTCTTTAATACTCTTATTACAAAGCAGTAAGCAGAGAACCATTAGCGCTGCAGTATAAGCTGTAAGATCTTTACCCGTTCTTAAATCATTTAAAAATAATGAGAGCTTTAGCCTTTATCTAATTAACGAGTGCCTTCTTTGAATTAGAAAAACTGTATCATTTAGCCCACGGTTGTTTAGTAAATTGGCTTGGCGGCACGCACACTAATGCAGGGTACAGTTCCAGTGTCTTGTTCCTGGCTTCTTATTACTTGAATTATAATTCAATGATCACCTTAGATCATGGGCTATTCATAAATCAGAAGCCTGACATCAGATGAAAAATTGTATTAATATATGAAACTTATTATATAGTACAAACTGCTCTCTTGATAAATTACATTGTTCAAACTTGACAATGATTGCATTTAAAACATTATTCCTGTTTGCTGTTTTACAGACTGAAACCTCTTCATGAAAAATTTACAATGCTCCTCTGTGTTTTGGAGTCAGAGGGCAATAGTAGCAAATGGCAGACAGAAACCATACTTTAGATTTGCTGGCAGCTGCAGAGGACAGAAAACACTTCTAAGCTAGGAGGAAAGCCCTCAGCTGCACTCCCAGGATCTCCATTTCTGGTTTTATGAAGATACTAATTGTCCTCACCAGCAGAAGCGTAGTAAATAATAAAATTTTAATTTCAGCTTACTGGATTGCTTTCTTCTCCTATATAGGTGTTGCAGAGAAATTTATAGTCATAAATGTTTCACAGAAATTTATAGCGTGAGAGGAAAAAATAAAGGGGCAAACCCATGAAGTTTAATTTGAACTGCGGCCAGGCTCCTTAGATGATGCGTTATGACAAATGCTTTTCGCCAAGGCTGACTGGGTAACTCAAGCTGTAGTTCCATATTATTTACATTAATTACATGAAGGCGGCTTTGTTAATGGTACATTTCAGTGTGGGTCGCAGCATGATATGCTAATGATCTAAGAAAAATCTGCATCTCCAATATTTATGATAATTTGTAATAGGAAAGAGGGTTGCTTTTATTTCTTTCTCCTCACTAAAATAAAAAAAGTCAGTGCAAAACAGTTTTATTCGGAGAAGAAAGGAAAAAGTTCTAATCACCAAGACATTTAAGTGTTATAAACAAAAGGGAAGACTCTTATTGTTAGGGTTGTTGTCACAGCTTGTGACAAAGTGATAATATGGCAGTTCGGTGTGAGGTGTGTATCAAGTGGAATTGCACGGGAGAGAAAGCAAAAATGTAAAGTATAACTTCCATCACCAAATTATCTCCTGTTAGGGTGTGTTCCCGCTCTCTCTTCTCACAGCTGCCTTCAACAAGAAAGAAAAAAAGCTTCAGACGAACACAGTTAATTTACACTAAGCTGCATTCATTATATGGGAGGCCATTATGCTAGAAGATACTCGATACTTTTACAAAATCCATCATAACTTTTAAAAAACTTATGGTAAGAACATATGATCCCCAAGACTGAAACTGCAAAAACACAATAATGTATGTCTTAAATATCCCCATATTTTATTCATATTATTGCTATTATAAATTATTCTAGATTTATTAAATGCTAAAAATAATAATAATTTCACTATTATGACTTTATGGAGCATGAAAACTAAGAGGCAAAACTGTTCAAAAGATCAAATATATTTGAAAGTCCAAAGCTTTTGTGATTAGTAATGTTTAAATTATGCAACCTACATTTGCCAAACACTGTTTAACAATTTTAAACACATGACTTGTTTTATTCCTAGGAATCAGGTTTTTAATTTCCTTCTTGAACACTAAGCATCAACAAAGCTCAGATATTTTTTGACATGATAAAGTTACATATTTTCAAATTAATAATGCCCTATTATAAGTTCCTATATAAATGTATCCTATTCTGCAAAACTGAAAAACAAAAAAATCGTAGGAAAAGTCTATAAGTAGGATGCTTTGCAAATGTTTCATATTAAAACTAGAGCCCAAATTCTGATGTATCAGTAAACTTCAACACAAGTTATTTATTAATATGTTGGGTTTTTAGTCATTTTCAAATATACTACAACCTAAGTTTTAAACCTAAGTTTAAAAACAATAATTTTTAAAAACAGATAATTGAGTTTTCTAAAGACTAGAATTTGAAAACAATATTGATTGGGAATCTAAATTTCTGAGGAGGAACATTAATCTGTAAACTGTTAATATAGGGGTTAGATAGTCTATGTTCAATACGATTAACAAAAATCAAGACAGTGGTTACCTCTGGAAAAAGGAAGAGGACGTAATCAGGGAGACACACCCAGAGCACTTCAAAGGCAGTGGTGATGCGCTGTGTCTGTAGCTACACGCGAGTGACACAGGCGGTGGTACCTATCATTATTTGTGATGTTATTTATAT
Organism: Manis pentadactyla; assembly: GCF_030020395.1. NCBI lineage: Eukaryota > Metazoa > Chordata > Mammalia > Pholidota > Manidae > Manis > Manis pentadactyla. The sequence continues at coordinate 154,640,113 of NC_080024.1, read as the reverse complement.
GTCCTCCCCATATTCTGTAGAATACACAATGTATACACACACACTGCAGATACATAACCTACTATATGTAGGTATATACATAGTGTGTGTGTACATGTGTGTTTGTGTATTCTATTGTATATATGAAATACATATATAGCATCAAGAATAATGATATATAGATATATAGATATATAAAATCATGAAAAATGAAATGAATTGAGGAAAACAAATTCTGAGTAAAAATTTTTAATAGAGGAGAGATGATTTTTCAAAATTTGCACAGGAAAATATATTACTATGTCAAAATAACTAAAGCTCAGAAATGGCCCATGGCCTCATAAGCTAATGTTTATATTATAGATTCAAAACGTGTTTTTTATAAAATGAAAAATAGTAGTTCTTACAAAATTACCAATACTTGTTACAGCACAAATAGGAATTTTGTAGACATCATTCATGTCCATATAGGTAGCTAATCATATGCTAATTAATAGAGACATTTCTCAGAGGCAACACTGTAATCAAAGAATTTTAGAAGGCCACATTAAAAATTACCCAACACACTTATTTTATAAATCACAAAACTAAGGACCTTCATATCCTTAAACTGCTAGATCATGGAAACACCTCGTTTTTTTGCCCCTTCATATAGGGCTCTTTAAATCATAAAATGCTGCCCCCTATATCCCTTATCCTAGGAGGCAAACACTTCAGACTCAAAACATTAAACCACTCAGGTTGACCCAGTACAGAACCCCAACAGACTGAACTGGGCTGGGCTCACTCACTCACCCATAAAACATTTATAGACAATCAAATATACGACAGGTAATATTAAGAGATCTGGAAATTAAATAATGAACAAATTCTGCCATAAAGTCTTTTAAAATTGTCGAATGGCTTCCAACCGATACCCAAACTCCTTACCATAATCTCTAGGAAGGCATCTAGGCCCTGCTCCCCTCACCAGCCTCACCAACTGCTATCCTCCTGGTTACCATGGATCAGCCACGTTTGCCTTCTTACTGTTCATCAAACTTGGAATGTTTATTTCCTTAATTTTGAGATGGTTCCAGTGAGTGGGTGGATGGCTGCATAGATGGATGGGTAGATGAATGGATGGATGGATGGATGAATAAACAAAAAGTCCAAAAGTGACACAGACAACTAAACCAACAATGACAATATGCTGTGGTAAGTAAAAGGACAAAAGCAAGCTTGGTTTTGAGAACAAGAGAGAACAACAAGTGGTATATTCTTTGAAATGAAAGAGATGTGAGTTGTACTTAAAGTTTAATGTTAAGTTATACTTGAAGTTTAACATCTGAAGCCCATTAGGCTCTTTAAAACTCATGAAAAAAATTAAAAATAAAAGTTTGTCAGCAGCAGACTTACAGAACCCAAGAATGGACTAACAGTTCCCAAAGAGAAAGGGACTGGGGAGAGTGGGTGGAGAGGGAGGGATAAGGGGATTAAGGGGGATTACGATTAGAACACATAATGCGGGGAGGGGGGTGGGGGGAGTGCAGAGAAGACAAGTAGTGATTCTATAGCCTCTTACTACACTGATGGACAGTGACTGTAATGGGGTATGTGGTGGGGACTTGATAATGGGGGGAGTCTGGTAACCACAATGTTGCTCATGTGACTATATATTAATGTACCATAATAAAAAAAAATAAAAAAGGTTTGTAACAAGGCCTAATTATGCTAAGAAAACAACTCTGGTTTGTATCTCGAGATGTCTCTAGTCACTTGGACAAATCCATTCAGAGGTGCAGGACCTATTTTTTAGTGACAAATATAAGAATCGTATATAACTGAATGTGTAAGAATTAAAATCTCCTTCTAAGCACCTTGGTTCAATGAACAAAAGCTACTCTATCTGTTAATTGGAAAACAGAAAGCTTTCTATAATTTATTCTATAAAACATGAAGCCTATAAAAGTATGCTCAGAAATCACAGTATTTATGAATTGTCACAAAGTCAGTAGCTGGGAACTAGGGGCATTAATTGCAAACTCTCCGACAATTCAGGTATGACAAAAGTCATTCTAATCTAGTATATAAAACACATACAAGTTTTTGATACATTCTCTTGCTTCCTAAGGACAAAAGCGGACCTACTCAGCAAGAACAATTACCAGCCAATACTATCAACAACTGGAAACTAGCCACACCTTTTCCCCACTTAGGGAATCAAAATTTAGATAAATTGTGATATTAATAAATTTGACTAATCCATCAAATTATAAACATATGAAATTTGTATAAGAAAAACAGAAACTAATACAATTGAGAACCTTTTAATGAATGTATTTCAGATGCAAAATACTCCTATCCTCATGTAAAGTGAGCATGATGCCATAAGACCTTAAAACATTATTTCCAATTGATTTGTTAAACGGCCTTGATTATGACTTATAACCTGTTCTTCAGAATAGCTATTCGGCTACCACATTATACTCTGTAATTTAGACACGTATGTAAGTCAAGTTCACCTCTTTCTTTGTCCTACATTGTTGAATAAGAATTTGATGGAGATTTCATATTGTGAAAAAGCAAAAATATTTTTTTTATGATATTTCATGTTTACCTCATTTCTGGAAGTCTGAATTAGGCAGTCTCACTAAATTACAGAGTTTAGAAGATTATATTACAAAGTCTGAGGGAAAAAACTTCAGAAATAATGCCACTATAACCAAAATGTAACATTTATAGGAATTTTTGAAATATTCTTCATTCTTATAATTTCAGAATTTGCTCCAGACCTAATATAGAAATGTTAAAACTATCTGCTTGATACATCTAGTTGCCAGCATAAAAAAAATAAGTAATATTCTCCCCTTAAAAGTTATATCTATTTCTTACACCTGTTTAAATAACTCAAGGCAAAAAATTTCAAAAACAACACTAATACAAAAATAAAACCCCAGCACATATGTGTGAGTGCAGGTGAGCACACAGGTATACACTCGGACCCAGAGTTTTTATGCTCAGACAGTGCTGCTACTCCCTACGCGACACTGAAGGTCCCCGTCCTTTCTGCTAACGCATGCGCTTAACGCGGAACAGGTGATGACCACATTCCGCAAACACTGGGGCGCCGCTCTGCAGTGCACGCCTACTGCCACTGTTAAGGATTCTCCGCGGGACTAACACAGTTGCACATCCCTTCTTGACAGACTGCTCTGAATTTTGTTCAAGATGTCTCCTAATGTTTTTGATAAGCTGTACAAGTCATATATTTCAGCAAAATTTCCAAATTAATGCTGAGAGCACTTTACAATGTTTTGTTCTTTATTGTTCACTCTTGCTGATTGTGTCCTAAATAATAAACCATGGCCTCCAGCAATTTTTCTCAGAATGCTTATGATGAGAACTCATTCATCTAAATCTGCTGGCCAGTGGAATAAAATAAATCAAGAATTTCCCAAATATAACAATATTTGTGTTCAGTAGATAATTGATGACTGCAACTGCACTAATTAAAACCCATCTGAGTTTCATTAATCTTGGTCAGCAGGACCAATCGCCATGCACCACACCTCGTGCAAAGCCTTTGCCCTTGCGCGCAGGTCACACTCAGGTGGGCCCTACTCCTGAACTTCCCGTGACCATGTGAAATATCTCAATTTAATATGTATGGTAAGCATAATAGGCAACTATGTGGACAGTGAGGACATACCTTTAATTGTCAGACTCTTAATCATGAAAAGAATATAATTAAATGTTTTGTATTGGGTAATATTTTTATTATAAAATATACCTTGTTTGTTAAAAAAGAAAGAAATAGGTCGGTAACTTGTGGCTGAAGTAACTACTTACAGGGAGAGCCACTTGGCACGATAAAGACTCAGTGCCTCATAGATGATACTTGCTGAAATACCAATACCACCCAGTGGCAACTGTACAATGTCTGAGAACAAACATTTGAATAAGTTCCGCTGTGATATCACTGCCATACCTGACTTCATAAACACTTGGAAACCTCTACTACATGAAATTTCTCTTCAAAATGGATGCTATCAGGGAACCCCAATTTTCCGTGCAAACCAAAGAACATCATAAATAAAAGTTGGCAGACATGTGGAGTCCTTGCCACGGGAACTGCTTTTACTGACATCTAAATTACTACCCAGAGATACAGTTCAGATTCTAGGGAGCAGCAGCTCATTCACTGAGGCAGTGCGTACTGAGAGCTCACCGTGCAGTTTCAGACCCTCTCTGATCCAGGCACTGATGACACGCAATGGACAACACACCCCAGGCTCTGCTCTCATCCACAGGTTTTTCTAGTGGTTCCAAGAGGGAACAACTGAATAAATATGTAATATATCATGTGGTGGTGCCTCGAAGATAAATAAAAGATGGGGCAACAGGTGGGGGTGAGGCTGGTGCTGAGGGAAGACCTCTCACAGGACGGTCTGTGAGCAGAAGCCCCAGGGACCTGAAGGCATCAGCCTGTCTTCGGATGGAAACCAATGGGGACAGGATGAAGAGCAGGACGTAGGCTCAGTCAGACTGACACATTTAACAAAGCCAAGATTTTCAACGAGCTCATACTTCAGGCCCAGGTCCCCCTACCCCAGGGTGGAGTACAGGTCCTGGAATATTGGCACATGGGGGGAACACAGGCAGAAGAGTGAACTGCTTGCCAGAAACTATAGACAAGTACAAACATGGCATCATGAACATCAACTGGAGGGTTACAAATCAGAGTTTCAGAAGCTATATATCAGAGTTTTCAGATTTCATGGAAAATCTAAAGAACTATGCAAGAAACAAATCAAAGGAAAAGAGAAATTGGGTAACAATAAAATCTATCCTTTAGAGTCTTTAAACAATTTTTTGGTAAGTTTTAACTAAAATATTTAGAATGTACAAATAAGAGATTTACATCTAAGTAAAAGAGATGAAAATGCTAAATATTTGTGGAGGTCAGTTAAAAAAGCCCCCTAAAAAGTCCCTTAACTTCCAACAAAATAGCCACCATCAATGGAACAACTTACCATTCCACCTCATACCTATTCTATAACTTTGGGTATAACTTCCTGAATGTGGCTATTTTCTCCCTTTAATTCTAACCTACTGCTTGATGCCCAGAAGGGTTCCTTTTGTAATGAGTAGCCTCTTTAGAGACAAAACATTACTTATTCATTAACAAAACATGCCAAGAACAGTAAAAATAAAATCTGCTTTGTTAGTTTATCTTGTACACACTAAATGTAAACCAGACGCCACAGAACCAACTTTGCAATAATCCATGGCTTACAACCAGGTTTGTTCAACAAGCAGATTTCATTCTTACTATTCCCTTTGGAAATTAGCATTCATTTCCCCCAAGAAACGTGCAAAACATACTAAGATTTCAGAGCACCTCCCTGGTCTCTTGCTCAGGACCTCCTAGTTGGGATGTTTACTAAGTAGGTATCCAGTAGCACTAAGGGTGTACTGAATACTTAAGAGGTTGGGTCCACATCACCTGCACTGTCCTGTTTTGCTTACCCCTGCACAGGTATATTACCACACAAAGCCACTCACTCCCCCTGCCCCCTCAACTCAACCATCGGGCGACTCCCCCAACACCCACCAACTGATCACTCCCCCACCCCACCCACAAGCTGACCACCCACCACCCCTACCTCCCCCTGACCCTGTCCAGGAACACAAAGCTTTCTCACTTAGAGTAGACACTCAGAAACTGTGGTCTCATTTACTCCTCATAATGCCTCTACAAGGTAGACACTTAGAAAAGAACACTATGATTAGAAAAGCAAAGTAATCTGCTGAAAACCATACAAGAAGCACCACCTACAAAAAGGGCCACCATTGGAATCCAGTCGAATTCCTGTGTGACTGCATGGCCATGTTCTGACACTTCAGGATGAGGCAGAATTTTCAAACCAGAATACACTGAGAGTCTTTGAAGATCATCGAATATTCATGCATATATTATGAAAAGTCCCAGCATAGTTAAGAGACTTGTCATGGTAACACAGCTTTTAAGCAGCAAATGTGGAAACAGAAACCAGGCCTTCTAAAGTCCTATCAGAGATCTTCCCACCTTAATGCGGTGGAAAGGGCCGGCCCTCCTGGGAGACAGAGTGTGCACCACGGACTGGGAGAGTGGAAAGGGGTCATTAGCCTTATAAACAACTATTGCTGATATCTTTCTAATGATCACCATTTTATGACTTGGAGATATATAGTATAAAATATCTTGCCAACTTTATATTTCTTTTGTTACACTTTCCAATTTTCTAGCTTCTACAAAAAGCCAAAGCAAAGGATACAGTGTTGATTGAAATCACTCATTCAACAGTTAAATTAAAGGAATTGCTCATAAAATTGAGCACACTGTTTCATCCTTTCCTGTCATAAAGTTATCTTGCATGCACACCCCTCATGTGGGCTTGTTCTCCACACGATTCTCTATTTACCCACAAAGTTCACATTAGCAAAACTGACCAACAGTGTCACAAATATGGCCTACTAGTCACGGGGGTGAGGGGAGTGCTAAGCCACTTAAACCAGAGAAAAATGGCAACACTACCGCCACCAAAACCAGCTTAAAATCCATTTACAAATGATAGTCACAAATGACACTTCCCTGTGAAATAACAGTGGCATCTGTGGTCTACAGATCATCTCCGACCATAACCAACTTAGAAAGCTTCCAGCTTTCCTACACTTATTTGCTTCCCTTATATTAGTGGCCACAGATGAATGGCTTTTCTTTCTTACAAATCTGGTTTTATTTCCTGCAACTTCTTCCAAATCTAAGATTTCAATTTCCTCCAAAAAACATGCAAAACTTTCTATTTCTAATTAAGTATCACTTGCTAATGACTGTGTTTTCTTCAAACCATTAATAAACTGGCTTAGTACTTGAAAAGGAATCAACAAGCATGGTGACAACCTACTGGCCGGTTCTTCTCAACATTTTACAATTCAAATCACTATAAGGCTTTCTTCCTGGTCTTCAGAGATGTTTCAAAGAAATTGGTAAGGTCAGAAAACAACTTACACCAGTGAAAAAATTATGTATGAGTATAGGATTGTCACACTACAATGTACACACATTTAAAAGCAGATATCTTTTTAGAAACAAACTGAACTTGTAACTAGAAAAAATACAGCACCTCTAAATTGAAGATTTTCATCAAAAATCTAGCTGAAAAATACAGTCAGTGCACACATAAAAAAGAAAAACACCTTAATTGAGTGGGGAAAATAAAGCATAACATGGAAAAAAGATTCCCAATAAGAGAGAAAGATAAAAAGAGGTCATTCTGAGAGGTGGTGGAGTTTCCTTAACTTTTAATGTATTTAAGAAATGTCATGAAATAAACAAGATTATTTTTAAATGGAAAAAAATTTTTATTTTTACATAAAAATTTTTTTAGATTTCTATAAGAGGTATCAGACTAGAATTCTTTCACTGACTGGAAAAGAATGTAATCACACATTGCACTTTGTCACAGCAATCACATATACCACACGTTGCCAACCTTCCCCTTCATGAACCATCTACTGTAGCAGTGTTAACAATACCAGGGGGGAGGCTGTAGGAGGAGTTGCTTCCTCCTATATTTCCACTGGCTGTTTCTTTCTCATGTTTGTCAATATAGAAAAAAATGATTTTGTTTAAGTCTTTAGTTTAAAAAAATGCAAACCAAAAGGGATTTTCATTCTTGGTAAACATCACAGAAACCTGAAGCCTCATGAATTCTAAGCTTAGGGTTTCTGAACTGAAATTCAGAATTTGAGGACAGCAGTTTTGAAGAGGTCTAGAGAAAGAAATAGGCTAAGTATTTTTTAACTAAAGCCTGGGGAGAAAAACAAATAGAAGACATAGTATATAACCACAATGGAATATTACTCAGCCATAAAAGAGAATGAAATCATGTCATTTACAACAAGATGGATGGACCTAGAGAGCAGTATGCTAAGTAACATAAGTCAGACAGAGAAAGCCAATTATCATATGACTTTACTTAGATGTGGAATTTTAAAAAAACCCAGAGAAAGACTCATGAAGACAGAGAACAAACTGATGGTTGCTACAGAAGAGGTAGCCAGGGGCTGGGTGAGACGGATGGAGGCACAAACCTCCAGTCACAAAATAAGCCATGGGGATGACAGGAACAGCACACGGAACAGAGTCCATCACATCGCGGTAACTCGGTATGGTGACAGGCAACTCCACTTACCGTGGTCGACATTTCATAACTTAAATAAATATGGAATCACTGTGTCATATACTTGTATGACAACTAAAAAACAACAACACATATGTCATCTATAATTTCACTTAAAAAAAAAATAGAGGCTGATAGAGAAATGTGACATAAACTACAGATAACATCAAAATCATGATTTCTCTTAAATCTTGCCCCATCTATACATCATTCAAAGCTTTGGTCCTCGATGTTTATGCTTAAGGATTATGGGGAAAACATCATTTTCCTGTTCTTGTTTTTGGTTATTTTGCTCATTTTTTCCTATTAAGGAATCTAGAAAATTAAGTGTAAATGTAATTTGATCTCTACTATACAAGGAAAGAAATGGGTTACTCAGTCCATGAAGCCCAGATACCCCCCAGCAGAACACACTGAGAGGATTATTATTAGAAAATTGCAATTGTACAAACAGAAGAACTTTCTGTAAATGACATTTGAAAAATAAAAAGATTTTTATGTTCTCAAAAGGTGTTTGATATTTAAAGGAAAATTTTGATGTCTGTAAAAAGGTTTTAACTACTGAATAAGCTCTGACATTGTAAGGTTTATTACTGCAATGTCTCCCTACACTGTACCTGAACTGGTGCTAGCTTAAGCTCTGAGGAATGACTACACCTGAAATTCCTGAATATTAAGATTCTATAACTATATATTCTTGTGTTTTCCTAAGATTTTAGAAGATGGTAATAGGACTTTTTTGAACATCCATTTTCTCCCTTCTGATTCACTAGAATGTGTCAAAAATAATTTCAGATGATTCATGAAGTTCATTCGACAATTTCCTAAATACGATACATTAAATATAAGACAGCTAAGTTAATATGTACTTATTTAAATTTTCAAGGAATTACTTTCCTTAGATTTGGAGCAGTTACATTTACTAGCTCCTTTAACAATCTGGAACCTCATTTCCAAGTGTGTGGGGTTGTTTTCCTATATTAATAACCAATTCTAAAAATCAGGTTGGTAGTACAACTACTTCAAAATTAATTTCATTAGTTTTATCTCCTCGTTTATAAATGTATTTACTTGTACTCTAGTAGTACTTATTTTTCTAACATACTTGTAAAAGGGCTCTTATCAGGCTGTTTTGTTTAAACTCAATTTTTTTCTTTCTAATTTCATTGTATATTTTAGAATTTTTCTTCAAATGGCTTTAGATTCACTAAAACTTCTAGTTCTACGACGATTCCCTTTTGTTGTTGAAATGACTTAGAAATACAATAAAGTAATGAACTAGAATTTTCTCGTTTTTGAATGCCAGCAAAAACCAAACAAAAGACTTGTTAGAGCAATGACCCTGACTATAATGAGCAAAACAGTAAGCTACCACCTTCTTGTATGAGGAAAATCATGTTTTCTTAATGCTTTTTCCAAGTCAAAAAGCTGTAGAAACAAGTTCTTGCTCTCTCCTTTACTCCTGGATTTGAGTAGAAGACTTCTCTGAGGAGGTCACCTGGTGTATAACCAGCACGGCTATGTGTTCCCGCACACATTTACAAAACACGAGCCTGAGAAGCAGGTAGTTAGTATCACTATCATTTCATGGCTCTTAGGTGCCTTTTGATTATTAGAAATTTTAAGTTACAAGGAACAGACTTAAGGTTGACTAAAATTAAGTAAAAGTGCCCCACTCTCTTGGGGATCTCTTCTGCCCTTCCTGTCGCCTCCTGCGCCCGGCCCCTGAAGGCAGCAAAATGTCCTGTTCTCTTTATGTGGGTCACAGATGGCCTGAGCCACATGCTCTACCCCAGCATCATCAGTCAGGGTCACCTGGCCCTCTTCCTTCCGGGATCTCACTGCAGAGCTCACTTCTCAGCATCACCCGCGTGAAGATGCACCCGTGGCTGGGCAGTTTGCTCTGTTGCCATGGGTGCAGGGGACCATCAGCACTACTTTAACTTCAAAGATCCTTTACAGCTAACTTTCCAACCTGTATCATGGTACACATTGTAGGCCCTTCCAGATTTCTTAGGAAAAAGGCCTTAAAAAAGCATTTTCTTATCTTTTTTCCTCATAGAGTTTCCCAATTTGATGATTCTAAACATAGGATTCTATATCTGTAATTTTAAACATTTACATTTTAATTACATTGAAAATTTCTCAAAAAATGTCAGATTTTGTTCTCAATATTTCTTATAAAAGATATTATTATTTAACATATATATATATATTTTGAAGTGTATGTCAAATCTCAGAATAATTTAATATATTCCAACAGCCATTATGAAATAAATATTATAAACATCCTATCATCCAAACTAATTTAGTCATTTCTATTTCCTGTGTTAATGGTAAGAACACATATTATATAAAGGAAAACAAGAAATCTTTTGTGCCCTAAAGAACCTACAGTCCAAAAAGTAACTCAATTTCCCAAAGAGGGGCAGTGCTCTGCCCAGGCAAGCGCCTGATCCTCAGGAACACAGAGCCCTTGGGGGCGCCTGGGTGCACTTGCTGGAGCTCGGGGAGTGGGGGCGCTCCGGAGAGCCTATCAGGTTGACAGTAGCATTCAGCCAGGCAAGGAGGTGGGAGACAGCAAGGAACAGTCGGGAGTTGAAAGGACTTCAGGGTGGCTGGGGCCCACAGGGGCAGGAGGGAGGCAGACAGCAGTAAGACTCAGGAGGTAAACAGGGTCAGGTCACAAAAGCGCTGTAGACCAGAGCTTGAGATCTGAGTTCTGAGAGACCTTGGAGCATAATTGTTTAAAATTTAATTTTCCTAAAATTTGACATTTCGGTCTATATACTTGATATCTTAGAAATCTTTTTCTGCCCTACATTTAATATTTAAGCTAAACTGTATATTTAACAAAAGATAAAATTAGGATTTTTTTCATGCATTTATTGAGGTTATTACATATTTACTATTAGAGGTATTATAAATAAACACAAATGGAAATCCAAGGCTTATCCCTTCGAAGGGCTGCATTAGCCTGTGAGGCAAGGTCTGCACCTCACTCAAAACTCAGTAGATATTTATTCAAGTGTTCCACCCTAGATCAAAGTGGCAGCAAAAGAAAAAAATTAAGGGTTCTCTGGGTACAGTCTCACTCCGTCCAGTGTAGGTGTAGGTTAATAGAGGTTGCATTTCATAGTACCATGGAATCAGATTTTATTGTTATGGGCCTATGAAGAGTGTAGACAACAGATTCCCTCTCCTGGCTGCTAGTCTACAGAACTCTGCTAATCATTACTTCTTTAAACAAATGAAAAAGTGAAGGTGGAAGGACAAGGTATACTTTAGTTAATTTTGTTTTCAGAGAGGATATCTCTTTTGGACAATAAGATCAAGTTTGTATCAAGGTAAAAATTATACAATTTTCGTCTTCAACCCCATATGCAAGTCTTGATCTGATTAAATTAAAATGATCAAAAAAGATAGGCAGTTTCATATTAATAATTATTTTTACTAATATGGCTCTTTGGTTTACTTTAACTGAGTTGAATAATTTCTAATGAAGATGAAGCAGCAGGTACTTAAAAAGTAGTAATTATGAGAATTACCACAAACACAAAAATATTATAAAACACATAAGCCTGATACTTATTACAGGTTATTTTTTAAGCATCACTATGTCTCATCTCAGCTCCACAGATAAATGGGAGGAGCATATTTATATCTACTAGACCAGTGACAAGTTAGTATTAAATTATACAGATGAAGAATAAAAAGAACAATGCATATAAAATAAGGAAACATTTTCTAAATAGCTCATTCAACAGGTCAAAGAAAATGGAAATGAATCACACTGAAAAAAAATCACTAGGGAAAAACTTCAGGAGTCAAAAGAGGTCACTTTTTCTCAAAATACATACTAATGGTCTAAGGAGGAACAACAAAAGTATAGAAGGAAAAGCGGCTGAAAGCATCAATATGAACAATATTATTACTGCAATAAGTGCCATACATTATTACAAGAAAGATTTAAATACATGAGTAGACAGAATTTTTAAATCTTGGACATAGTACTTTTTCAGGTAAGCAAATGTGAAATCATTTATTTCAAATATAAGAAAGCACATGTAACAATATTCAAAGAAACTGTAAATTTATGCACCAAGAGAGAAAAGGAAATTGGTTAATGAATTTTAGCTATCGTCTTTTGCAAGTTCATTTTTAAAGAATGTACTCCATATACTGAAATTAATGACGCCAGAAACAGAAACATGAAAAGTCTGAACCACTAAAAAATAATTAACAACTCCTAGATAATCAAGATTTTTAAAAATGTTATTGCTGACTGTCAAACAATTGAAATTACAGATAAAACCATCTAAGATGCACATTTTAAAAGACTGAAAAGTATTTGAAACAAAAACCATCTAACTGAAAGCCACCGAGCAGCCCAGCACGCACTCACCTGGCCCCTGAACAGAATTAGCCCAGTGACTCCAGTGGATCGCAGGGCCGCTGCTGACATGCTATGTCTATACTAGCGCTAGATGCCAACATCGTGAATTAAAATAACTAGAACAAAGCAATGCAAAGCAACCTTTAATAAGATAAAACAAAGTACATGAATTAAAAAAGAACTTTTTTGAATAGCTTAGCATGAAAGTAAAAAAATTAGGCTATAAATCTTGGAAAGAACTTTCAACACTGCTGTTCAGGTTCACATACAAACATTAAAAAAGGAAAAGGAAGACAAAACAAAACAAGGCCATCCTGCCATTAAAGCAGAATGTCCTGTGAGCAGAGAAGCCACTCAAAGCTTACCAGATGCAGACGAGCTGACGGCCAGCTGGGAACCTGAACAGATCCCAACAGCACATGAACTTCACAGGCCACTCAGGGCCCGGAGATTCCTCAGGTCATTGGCTACAACTATAGGTATCACTGCTTAATGTATATGTAGTATTTTCAGCAGGGCCTATCTAGGCTCCTAGCTTAACAAAACACATTCTTGGGATGGCAGGTGGAATCAAGCACAGGAATGGAAGCCCCTGTTTTAAGAAACACTTGGATAGAAAGAAGGCAGAAACTGGAATATACGTGTTAGAGTATTTAGAAAGAGCAGGGCTAGAAATGCAACAAATATAATCATCAATAACAGCATGGGCAATAAAAGGAAATACAAACTGCCAAAAGAAACAGCAAAACTTAAAGCAACGATCTAGGCAATTACCAAACTTAGTTCTGCCTCCTTCCCTATGCTACTCTGTAGGAAAAGAAAGCAAAAATAAGGGACAGAATACCTAAAGACACTGTAAAACATCCAGTATATAGTTGTCCACAACTACAATGTTCAGAATCATTTTTAAAGTCCTTTAAATTAAAGAAGGAAAAATTGAATGGAACTTTAAAATTCTGTAAGGTCAAACAGGGATTTGAAGAATGATTACAAAGTAAAAATGTAAGAATAATTACAAGATTACAATACTGCAACAAAAATTACAATACATGAAATTAAAATGAACAAAATCTTAGAAACCATGAAGTTCCTATGAAACAACCTACAGTGATGTTTTAACCGACTAAAACATTTGAAGATACAGTGATATCTTTCCTTGCAGTGCTATACTTTCAAGGTTACTCAGGATATCATACAGTCATAGAAGAGGAAAAATGTCCAGTTAATTATTTAGTGCAAAAAGCATGTGTGAGCAGATGGCTTTATGTTTGATTTTGACAACAAATAAGCTTAAAAATATAAATCTAATGTAATGCAATAAAACTGTAAGGTATACTCTGCCTTTTAGAACTCCCCCCACACCAGCACAAATACACAGGCTTTAATAATAGATATCTTAGTAAAGTGCAACTGAGCCTCTAAATCTGGACATGTTCCCAAGTGTAGAATTAAAAGCTTCATGACTGGACTAAAAGAACACAATTGTTCCCATTCATATAATATTTTTAATCTTTTTGAATTTTCCTCATGTACTGAGCTACTCTTCTTTAAAGAAAGTAATGAGTTTCCTTAAGAAATGATGTTTAAATTTGCACAAAGAAAAAATAAAAAACCCAGAAAAGTAAAAATTCAGTCTGCCTTTCAACAAAAATGTACACCAGAATTTCCAGTATTAAGAAACATGAAAAACTTTCAACCAAGTTACATTATTCTTAGCATCCTGACAAAGAACACATTTTGCAGGATTAAAAATGACTGATATCTAGCTTAAACTGCTTTTATGGAATGGTAATGTGGAAGGTGAAAGACAGCAGTGCATTACCTGTACTGACAGGCATTACAGTTTTACAACACCCAATATTGGACTCACAGAATGATCTGTCTCCAAGTGACTTGTATACAATTTTCTCTATACCATTCCATTCTTTAGTATGGAAGCATACTAGTAGGCTTATATGATGACTAACAGCATGCTATCCACTCTTGAAAGGTCGTACAACACAAAAAAAGGACATACTATAGAGCTTACTGATTACTAAAAGGATAAAACCATTTGAAAGTAAAATTCATTCAAATGCCCATGTACTCACAATTTACCAGAATTTCATATGTAAATACAAATTCAAGGGATTTTAACTACAAGCTTTAGTCTCTGATTATATGTTAAGGACATGTGGAAATAATGTACTTTTTATTCCTTAAGTTGTCTATTATTATTTAACTATTATGTAGGAAAATGACGTTCTCTAGAAAGGTGCTCTAAATCCACTTTTGAAGAACCTTCTGGAACAGCACTATCCCCCTCAAGATGGTGCAGACCAGGGAGATTGTTAGGGAACTTTCAGCTGGGAGTACAGGAGGAACCAAGCGCCAGCAGGCATTGAGAAGGCAGCCACAGAGGAATGAAAATGCTGCCGTCATTTAGTTTAGATAGAGTGTACAGGGCAAGTATTCGGATAACTAGCAGATGTGGTTAGATTTAACAAACATGGCAAAACAATAACAGGTCACTGCCTAGTTCAGTAACAAATGACACCAGAGCAGGAAGAACCTTCAGTGATAGGATTTCAAGGGTCATGAGAGCAGGGGAAGGAAATAAAGAGAAAGGCCATAGTCAGGCTATGTTAGAAGATAAGATATACAGTTGACCCTTGAACCACACAGGTTTGAACTGCATGGCTCCACCTATACGGAGACTTTTTTCAATAAACACTTTGGAAATTGTTCTGAAGATTTGCTATAATTTGAAAAAACCCGACAAACTGCATAGCCTAAAAATATTAAAAAATTAAGAATGTTATGTGTATCAGGAATACATGAAATATATGTAGATACTAGTAGATTTTACCATTTACTACCATAAAATATACAGAAATCTATTATACAAAGCTAAAATTTAGCAAAATTTACACTAACACAGACCATACCTGGAGCTTTTCACAGCCCGGGGAAATGTAAGCAAAGGTAAAGACACATTATTAAATCCTAACTGCATAAAATTAACTGTGGTACACAGTGCGCTACTGTAATAATTTTGTAGCCACCTCCTAATGCTATCGCAGTGAACTCAAGTGTTGCGAGACGCTGCCTGAAATGTCGTGTGACACTAATCATCTCTACATGAGCAATCCATCTCTCCAATAAATTGCAGTAAAAAGTGATCTCTTGCAGCTCTCACGTATTTTTCATCCCGTTTAGTGCAATACCACAAACCTTGAATAATACCATAGGACCATACAAGGTATCACTACTGATACTGGAAGTGGTCCCAAGAAGCAGAGAAAAGTCATGACATTACAGGAAAAAGGTGAACTGCTTGATTTGCACCATAGACTAAGGTCTGCAGCTGCCTACCATTTTAAGATAAGTGAACCAGCATAAGGACCACTTCAAAAAGAAAAAGAAAAAGGAAATTCATAAAGCCATGTCTGCGGTTACACCAGCAGGTGTGAAAACCTTGCGCTTGTTGTGAAATATCTTTGTATCGCATATTAAATACACAGCTTTTACGTGGATGCAGGGTTGCTATAACAAGGCACAGCAAGAGAACCCAGTATGATTTGAGAGAAAGCAAGGTCATTATATGACAACTTAAAGCAAAAGGGAGGTGAAAGATCTAGAGCTGCAGAATTTACTGCCAGCAAAGGATGGTTTGATAATCTTAGAAAGAAGTTTGGCTTAAAAATGTCAAGATAACAGGAGAAGCAGCTTCTGCTGACCAAGAGGCAGCAGATGAGTTCCCAGATGCCACAAGGCAACCACTGGGGAGAAAGGATATCTGCCTGAACAAGTTTTTAATGCAGATGGAAGTGCTTTATTCTGGAAGGGAAAATGCCACAAAGGGCATTTATTAGTAAGAAGAGAAGCAAGCACCAAAATTTAATAAGGTAGAAAGGGATGGACTACCTCTACTGTTTTCTGCAAATGCAGCCATGTTTATTATCAGGATTGCCCTCCCCAGTAAGGCAGCTGACCCCCGAGCCTTGAAGGGAAAAGATAAACACCAGCTACCAGTCTTTTGGTTGTACGAGAAGACCTGGACCATGAGAACCCTTTTTCTGGATTTGTTCCATCTATGCTTTATCACCTTGCCATTAAGGGAATGCCTTTTAAAATTATTTTGATATTAGACAATTCCCCTGGTGACCCAGAACCCGACAAGCTCAACATCAAACGCACTGACGTGGTCAGCTTGCTCCAAACACAACCTCTCTCACCCAGCCTCCTGACCAGGCCTTATGGGCTCCTCAGAGCTCAGCACACATGGTACTCCATGGAAAGGCCTCCCAGGGGCAGGCAGAGAACCCCAGCAGAGAGGACAGCAGGGAGGCGTGGGGGGTTACACCACTGTGGGTGCCATCGCTGTTACAGAAAAAGCCATGAAAGCCATCAAGGCTGAAACGATACATTCCTGGTGGAGAAAACTGTCCAGATACTGTGCATGAATGATGTCACAGGATTTATGACAGAAACAATCAAGGAAATCATGAAATTCAAGGAAATCATCAAAGTGATTGTGGATATGGCAAGAAATGTAGGGAATGAAGGTATATATGAGATATGGATCTTAGAGAAATCCAAGAGACAACAGACACCACACCAGAGGAGCTAGCGATGGAGACGAGTGTCTCTGAACAGCGCCAGGTGATGTGCGGATGACACGGAAGAAGCAGGGCCAGAACACAAACTGACAGGAGACAGTCGGGCGGAAGGGTCCTGATCACTCAAGAGTGCTTCCGACTTCCTTTACAACGTGGACCCCGCTACAGGCACTGAAAGGAAAGCAAAGGGTGGACGACGATACCACATGGGAACATTTTTAGAGAAACAAAAAAGCAGAGTCAGACAGAAATTACAGTGCATTTCCAAAAAGTTACACCAAGTGTGCTGGCCTCTACTGCCTCCCCTTCTACCTCCTTCCCTTCTACCTCCTCCATCTCATCTGCCTCCCCTGCCTCCCCAACTCTCCCCAGGAACAGCAAGACCAATGCCTCCTCCTCCTCAGCTTATTCAACGTGAAGACAAGGATGAGAACCTTTACAATGACCCACGTCCACTTAATGAATAGGGAATAATCACCATGCTGCACAGTTAACGAACGTGCCTATTGTCTGTGGGTCTGTGTGAAAATTGAGTAACCACTCAGCGAGATCTGCATGAACACTTCCACGTCATCATCACCTAAGTACCATCACATAGAAAACTATATGTAAGACTTGTATGGAAGTGGGTACCCTATCCTTAAATAGACATATGATTAATATAAAAGCAGTGTGTGTGTTTTCTTACTGTTTTATAACTTTACTTTCAAAGAATTACAATACTACAGAATATGCCTCTCTCTCCCTTGAAATTAGAAAAACTGCTTATGAGCCTATCATCACAGGTGTTTTCTTAAAAGCTTTAACAATATTTCTACCACCATACCGTGAACATGACTGTGATACCGCATACCTTAAAAACTACATGACCCATTCATTAGGTAGGCTAAGCTACCATGGAGCAATTCTACTGATCACACTAGGCTGCCATAAAGCAATCATACTGCTGCTTCTTCATTATCAGTGCATTAATCATTAGACCAGTAAATAAATCCAAATTTCCTTTCATTTTTGATACCTAGTGTTAGTAATACATATGACATCTACAGTGTTTTGTTATCATATAAGACAATATTGATGTCAGACAGACAAATCTCAACAATTCATCTTGTAAACAGACAACATAAACTTATGTCATTGATAAATACAGAACAGTACTCTAAGTGTGTTTCCTCTTTCTTATGATTTTCTTAATAACATTTTCTTTTCTCTACCTTACTTTATTATAAGAATAAAGTATAGGATACATATAATATACAAAATATGTGTTAATCAACTGTTCATGTTATCAGTGGAGCTTCTACGCAAAAGTAGGCTATTAGTAGTTAAGTATTTGGCAGTCAAAAGTTGTATGTGGATTTTGGGGATGAGGGCAGAGGCACCTCCCATACTGTTCAAGAGCCAACTGTACTGGGTTACTTTGTTACATTATGAGAAGGAGGAGCCTGACAGAGATCAGAGGGAATAAGGGCTACTGAAGGGCTCTTAAAGCGCTACATGGTAAGGAAGACAGACCTAGGAGGCACTGGGCTTGAAGGCCAACTACAAGCTGCTAAGAGGAGTGGGCTGAGGGCACGGAGGGTGAAGAGGTCTGCTCATTTAAAGGTGAAAAACACACATACTAGGTTACTGACAAGGCCATCAAACCAGAAGATATCAGTGACGCAGTGGCAAGGGAGACTACACCCACACATATGAAGGTCAGATGTCCTGGACAATGGGGTGCAGTGAGGGGCTCATGAACTAACCTGCTCAGGAAGTAATGTCAGGATAACAGGTGACCTTGCATAGGACACATGCAAGAAGATTTGGACCACAGGAGCAACAGACCAGAGTGACATTCCAGGTGGAGGGCTGCGGGCTGGAATGAAGGGCCACTAGCATCAGAAGTTGCTGATCAGAGGGAGGTTCTAAGAAAAAAAGAGTCTAGGTGACCACCAAAGAGCCTGAGTGAGGGAATGACGAGTGACCGGCCAGGCCCTCAGCCCCGTCCTGGGGCCCTGGATAGAGACACAGGGCCATAGGGGCCCGACGCTGCGTCCCCACCTGCTGGCCGCAGGCTCTGGGCAAGGGCCTTCATCTCTTCAAGCAGGATCTTGATGCCAAGATGTGGGTGATGATCACCAGGTGCGGTCACAGCACCTGGCGCAGCGAGGCCGGCCTCAGCACACTCTCAAGGAATGACAGTTATTTTTACTGTAACTCAGGCTGTTTACCCACTAATAGCAAGGGAGGTTGGTTAAACTTCTGATGATGGCTGGAAAATGAGGTACCAACTCTCCTGCCAAGTAAGTTACATGGACATCAGGGAACTGCAGGCAAGTACGGGCCCCCAGTGACCAAGGCCGGCCAACGGAAGGCAGCCGGGGCCGGGGGCTCACGTGGGATTCCCCACGCGGCCCAGAGGGCTGCCTTCCAAGGAAGGCGTCAAGACACTCAGCAAGCAGCAGCAGAGTCCTGCCATGACACCAATAGGGAAAAGAAAGCACTGGAGGAAGTTTTAAACTGGCAAATGAAGTGTAATTGTTCTATAGTCCACAGAGAAAACTCAAGTGGGCAGCAGGATGGTCTGAGAGGGGGGCTGCCATGACTGTAAAGATGCTGAAAAATGGGGGTTGCCCATCAGTCTTCTGGAGTTTGACATCCAAAGCGTCCAAGTAACTGTGCAAGGCTGGTACTTCGTTCCTCTCAGCTTGTAATCAATATTTTCCTGCCCTTCATTTCAAACTTCTGAAAGAACCCCTCTATAGCACTGGGTCCCACTGCCCTTCTGGAAACACGTCTCTAACCATGAGCTGGCTCCTTGCTTCTACTGTTTCTCACGTAGATCCCCAGGCCTAGAACCGCACCAGCACCGTCTCCTCCACAAAATGTGCTGTGATTCAGCTGCACCTGAACTCCTCAATCACGCACTCTGCGCTGCCACTTGGTATGGCATTATTTTTGTGATGTTACCTGTCCCCTGGAATGTCAGCTTCCTGATGGCACAATCTGTATCATTTTCATTGCATAGTTTTATTTCCAAAAGTGATTGACACCATACTTAACAACATTCACTATACTGAATATTGGCTGAATAAATTTATAAATTCTTCCTCTTGCTTGAAAATCTACCTCTTTAAGGTCATTTCCTCCTTTACAAAACAAACACTGCTACAGCTTCATTCAAGATCCAGATACACTTACTCAAATCACCCTCTTCCAGGAATTCACCTCCTTATCTTTCACATGCTTTCATAGCAGCCATTTCCCCTCCTCTGCCACCATGGGCTCGTCCATACTGTACTGTGGTCACATCAGGCCCAGCAGTATACTGAACTGTGTGTATTTCTACCTGAACTGTAAACACAGAGGCCAGGAGTTTATCCCACCACGCAGGTGGCCACAGCAGCTGGACCTGGAGCCACTCTGTGGCCATGTTTGCTGAGCTGAATTTCTTCCCTTCCCACAGTGACAGATGAAGCGAGGCTGGTGGTGCACCTGTCCCACTGTAGTTACACGGTCAGGTGCGTGCCATGGATGCAGACCTGTGAGGGCAGGTTCTGGACAATCAGAAGGTTTCTTCTGGGAGCTGCTTACAGATGAGGAAAAGGCCTGAGCCCGCAGGAGTCCGAAGGCCCAAGCTCTGTCCCACAGAGCTCGTGAACACGGCCGGGCGCTGAGGATCCCCGTCTCAGGTTCAGGGGATGGAACTAGGCCAACGCCATCAGCCAAAGGGGCAGCCCACCCCTTCTCTGCACTCATGAGGGAAAGGATAACTGCAGAAGGCACCACCCCAGCTCACAGGGTTACTGTCAGGAATCTAAGAACTAGAGCAGTTTTTTTAAAAAAAGGCAGAAAATAAGTTCATTCCCAAGACCAGTCAAAGCCAAAGTCATGCTGGCCAGCTGTCAACTCCAGAAGGTGCCTCACAGCAAAAAGGCAGCTTGCTGTAGTCCTGCGAGCTAAGCAACCTATTTCTTCTACTCCTAATGTCTGAAAAAAGTTATGTGCTGTACTGCTGTTATCCATATCCCTGAACTATCTACCACCCTGTAATGTATCCTGGCCTGTGAGAGAGAAAAAGGTATGCCACCTTTACACTGATGTACAAGACCATCAAATGCATCTGAATCGCTTTGTATAGAAGTATTTTGTATTTTGTTTCTTCTACATAAATATGAAGCATATCCTTCTAATAAGTCAAGACAAACACCTTCTGAACACAGTATTGGTTAACCCAGTTGGAGTTTAATTCTAACAAATTTGCTGATAAGGAGAATGAGCTAGACAGCTTTGATAGGACCTCTGTCCTAAATTGTCCCATCAGAAGCTCAGAACAGTGAACAGGTATAAAAAGAAAGAAGCAGCTAGAGATTTCCTCACACCCAAATAATTCCACTTTCCAGACATAAAATAGCTAAGCAATAAGGGAACTGGGTCATGCCTACAAAGCCTGTAGGAAGAGAAATGGAATAGGACTATACAGTAGTTCTAAATCAGCTGGGACGCTTTTATCCATGACATGAGGCAGGTAGAGTCCTCTCCGTTTGCAAACTGCCTTAAAGAGCTTCATCAGCACCACGAGGGCCACCTGGGTATTCTATCACACTACCAGGTATGCTAAAAGCTTGACAAAATCAGGTTCAAATTTTTTTTAAGTTAGAATACAATTCCAAGGAAAGCTATTTTCAGAAATACTGAGAAATTAAAGATTTTCATCCACGTAAATTCAAGATTTATGTATGCAGCTCAGCTAAGTTTGTGATGCCCACTTCGCTGTCTAAAGACACCTCAGCATTACGTGACCACAGAGGAACGCGACATCTGGTCTCCCACTCCTCAGACCTGCTCCTGCCCAAGTCCTGCATTAGCAGAAGGAACTACCGCCCCCCTCCAACTGCTCATGGCACAGACCTACACATCACCCCTGGTTCCTGTGCCACCATGCCCTCAGCAACTGGTCTGACCTTCTGGCTCACAACCAGGCAGCCCGATCCGTCCCCACCTCCCTGTCCCCACTGCCACCATCCAGCCCGAGTCACCATCATCTCCGGCCCCAACAGAGTGACCTGTCCCTTGCCAATCTCCCACCCACAGTTCAGAGTGACTTTCCAGGGATAAATGAGGCCCTGAACCTCTTCAAGGACTTTGTTACACTCAAGACGCAGCACACAGCCCCTGCGTGCCTAGGAGGTCTACAGGGCCTGACCCTTGCAGCTTCTCAGAGCACCTCTCCCGCCACCCTCACCTTGGATTATGATGTGTCAGCTGACAAGCCTGGCTTCCACTTCCGGACTCTGCCCAGCTCCTTCCTGCCTCAGGGCCCACGGGCTGGCTTCTCTCTCTGCCCAGATGGCATCGTTTTGGCCTGCTGGTCCCTGCTCAAGTGCGGCAGTGCCTCACAGAGGCCATCCTTGACAGCCAATCAAGGAATGCCAGCCTCCACTACCACCTCATTTGGCATCCTTTTGGGGTTAACAGGAGTTATCTTTTCATTTATTTGCTTACCTATCTATATGCTGCTTCGCCAAAGTTAGAATCTAGGGACACTTGGCACATCCCTGATGGGCTAAAAGACGCATGCAGACCCTGAGTCACAAGCGCTGTCAACTTCTGGTCAGAATGTGCACTCATTTGGGTTTCTTGCTGCACAATCTATTCAGAGATGTTCCATCTAACTCTGGAAACATCTTAACTCTTAGAATGAAAGTTAGTGTCCTCCTCTAGTGGCTTGAAAATGCCCAAATCATCCTGCAGGAAGAGCAAATACATGGAAAGCCTGGGCTCCGTGATCATGGGACCACCAGGAGGGTAGCGTGTGACCTCAGTGCAGGGCAGCCAGTAACATCTAAAGTGAGGTTCCCTGAGGCAGGCTTCAGGACACTGTGTTGTATTACATAAAAATTAAATACAGTTTACACAAGCTGTGGAATGTTGGCCTGAGGTTCTTTCTGTTCCCCAGGCTATATAAGTTTAAAAGAATGATCCTCTTCCTCCTAAATGATTATTTTTTTCTTACTTTCTCCCCACTCAACCCCAGTGATTCCTTTTCTAGTGTGCATTGCTCATTAACAAAATGTCAAATTTTCAGATATTACTCAAAAAAGACATGATAGTGGAAAAAAATAGACTCCTTAAATATAATACATACCTGTATACTTATATATATAATTTAAACAAAATATAACACGTGTACATGTGTATCTATATATATTAAACACACATACATGTTTTATGAAAACATACAATACATACAAATATATATAAAAGAAGTCATAAGTTTAAAAAAGGGACAATTCACTCAACTATGGTAACATGTTGCTATTAATGAAGGTTCAGGAGAAGATGTCCTATGTGAAATCGACATCAACTGCAAAATCCAAAATTCTTCATCATTTCCCAGGGACTTTTTTCTCCCTACTACAACTTCAATGATTTCATCACATTTGAAATCAACTTGAATAAAAATCATGTATTACACCTACAGGCAGCATCTTCCTGACTTTGATATCCTCTGAGGTTATTTTTTCCCGACTATAGCTACAGACCAATGTCAAAACCAACACAAGCTGGATCTTTTTAAAATGAAATGTGTCATCCTCCTTGGGAAAGTAAAGCACGTGAACACCGCAGTCACCAAGGTGTGGGTTCAGGTGTCCATCCTTACGATGCAGCCTGAGCTTCTGGAAAAGCACTTCACCTCTGGCCTCGCTACCTTCTACAGCATCACACCCGTTCTCAGGGGTGTCTGGGGACACGCAGGCCATGCCAAGCAAAGCACCCGGCGCGCAGATACTCGGAGTCCGAGTACCCTCTCTGCACATGAGGACTCTCCAGCTGCTCACCCGGGACCGGCCAAGCCAAGAAATTTAAGGCATCTCCCCAGCACCCACCACACCCCTGCGTGCTGCAAATACCTGCTGGAAGGTAGCTTGTGGGCAGCTGGGAGCTTGTCACAGACACCCTGAGGACCGCGGGAGCAAAGGGAAGGCCTGTGCACGGGGCGCAGCTAGAGGCCACACACAGTCAGGGCGGGCCAGCAGCCACCGCATACGCCCGGGAGGAGATCACCTGCGACCTGGCCAAACGGTTTCAGAAGAATATTGAGCACTATGATTCGGTTATGACAGGCAAGCAGTGGGTGACCGGAGAAGACACAGATGGAAGGACACTGTCCTCCCAGGTGCATCAGAAAGGAAAGAGAAGGGCTGAAGTGCGGGTGAAAGGAGGGCTGTAAAGAGGGGGCTTAAAGGGAAGAGGCGCGACCGAGATTCAGGCATCAAAGGAAGAAGGCAGCAGAATGCAAATGACCGAAGACACACCAAAAAGATGGGTGATTGCCTAAGCACACGTGACCAGAGGCAGCCCCCCCCCGCGGAGGGACCCTGAGCAGGAAGGGCGGGAGGCGCGGCCCCTGGGGAGGGCAGGCGGAATTTCTTCTCGTCCCACCTGGTTTACTTGCCACTGGGCCTACTTACCGTTTTCCAGGAGAACCACTGCCCAGCAGGCTTCCAGAGTAGGTAGTCATTAAAAAAGAAATCTCATCAAATCAGCCCACTTCATATCCTGTAACGCACCGGCAGCAAAGCCTGTGTGGAGCCTCTTCCAATGTCCACCCTGTCCTTCCCCCCTGGGCACGGCTCCGCTCGCCAGCCTGTTCCTCAGAGCCACTGCAGAGGCCAGTGAGTAAAGTCGGGCCAACGGACCAGCCATGCAGGGCTTCTGAGAGGCTCTTTAAAGACAGCGGGCTCAGCACACAGGGGCCCATCTGCCTGCCTCCCTCCGGCCTCTTCTGGCCGCAAGTAAGAGGCCACGGCTGCAGCCCACCCAGAGCACTGGGCCACGGCTGTCTCTGGGGACGAAGCCCCGAAGCCCACGGTGCAGTGGCAGGCAGAGAGGCTGCGGCACCATGGGGAGCAGCCCTGACCCCACGCTGCCCACTGGGAGCCTCTCCTGTGCAGGAAAATTAAGTCCCTTTGTGGTGTGTTGCTGCTTGGCTTTGCTTTTACCTCGCTCCCTCCCTCCCCCGCTCGCCCTCCCTCCCCTGCTCTCTCCCCCTGACCCTCCCTCCCTCCCACTCTCCTCCCCCTCCCCACCTCCCTCCCTCTCTCTGCTTCCCCCCTCTCCTCTCTCCGGACTCATCTCTTCCTTTCTAAGGAAGAGGGTCTCCAAGGACTAGAAGCCTGAACCTAGTATCAACTTCCTAAAAACCTCCAAATCCTTGCTTTCAGAACCGTGTTTCCTGGCACCAACTCCGGCTTATGCTCACCGTACAAGGTCCACCTTTCCTGAGATGCTCTCACTCTGGAGCACGGGTCCCGGTCACCGTTCCCTGGTAAGGGGGCCACTGATTCAGTGAAACTCGTAACTTCCTCATAGAAGGCTCTCCCGACTCTTAAATGATTCAGGGTCCTCCCTGCCATTCGCTGTCTGGTAACCATGGCTTAACCTTCTGTCTCCTCCACAAGCACCCAGGATGCACATGGCAGACACAGTAAAGGTTTAGTGCAAAGTAGGTGCTGAATGCAGGACTGAGCCCACCCACCCATCCATTAGAGGAGACCTGCAAGGGCGGGTCAGGGGAGACAAAAACAGAGCTAGTCTGGAAACCTGAGGGTGTGGTAAAGGTATGAATAACAACACAGAGTAAAAGCAAGCCAGAGAAAAGGAGCCGGGCTCCGCCGCGCTGCGTGAGAACCATCAACTCCGGAGAGCAGAGGGCACACAACTGCCAGAACCCAGGTCCATGTTTGAAGCCCAGACCTCCCAGACCCTTCGATGCTCTTTCCTAGGCACTCAGCACCCCAAGAAAGGACATAGAAAATCTTCCATAAAGCAATCAGATACTGTCAAATAGCTACTTAATAATGCACAGTGAAGGAAAAATATCCATTACCTAAAGCTGGAAGAACTTAATAGCCCTTAAAGAATATTTTAAAAACTTTAGTGATATCTTAAATATTCAAGGTGAAAGCATAAAGCGTCTAAAAAATGTTAATGATCTCCATTTTCATTTAACATGTCCTAACAAAGTCCCAAAAGGAGAAGATTTGTTCTAATTGTTCTTTACCTTTCCAGGTATGACTTGGCTACCCCAAAGAAGAAATTTCCTGAAATCATCAAAATGGCATTTAAAATTATAAGCATCAATTATAAGCCTTCAAATCAATATGCTTGTTGCCAAGCATTTAAAAAAATGAACTTTTAAGTTCTAGCTATAAGGAACTAGTAGGTAGTGAGAGAGAAAGAAAAACAAAGAGAAAGAAAAACAAAGAAAAACTAGTACAGAGAAGACCCCATAATTAGAAAAGACTCTCTCCCGTCTCACATAGGACCACCACCAAAAATAAAATAGTAAAATAAAATACAGAAATATTAATTGTCAGCAAAGATGTAGAGAAATTGCAGTCTTTGTCACTGTTGGGAATATAAAATAGTGCAGGTCACTATGGAAAACAGTATGGCGGTTCTCAAAAAGTAAACAAAATTACCATATAATCCATCAATTCTATTCTTGGGTATATCCCAAAAGCATTGAAAGCAGGGTCGGAAATAGATATTTGTACACCCGTGTTCATAGCAGCATTTACACAAGCGCCAAAAGAAGAAGCAAATCAAGTGTCCACCGGCAGATGGACGGATTTTTTTAAATGTGCTCTATACATACAATAGAGTATCATTCACCTGAAAGGGAAGGAAATTCTGACACCTGTGACCACATGGATGCACCTAGAGGACCCTATGCCAAGTGAAATAAGCCATCACTAAGAGGCAAATGCTGTGGGATCCCACTTACGCGAGGCCCCCAGAGGAACCCGATTCACAGAGACAGGAAGAGGATCTGTGGTTGCAGGGCCTAAGGACTGGACCCTTTTCCTATAGTGGAACCCCTGCATTGGGTCTCTGGGAAAGAGTTATCTGCAGCCTGCTCACAACTTTTCTCTAAGTTTGAAATAATTTCCCAACAAACAGTCTAACAAAGCTTCACTCAGAATGTGAGGAGTTTGGAAATGGCCTCGTCAGCCCTGTTCTCAGCTCCAAGACGGGGAGTGGTAACAATGAGTTCCTGCTCACCTGATCCATCACAGCCTGGCCCATACTGTGAGGGCTCATGACTTGGGGGTTCTATTTCTGGGATTCTCCCTGCGGAGCTGGACACCAAGTAGTAAGAAAGGCAAATGTGGATGCAGAACATCTCTGTGTTGTCTGCTGGGAAATATCAACATTATGGACAAACACGTCTGCCCAACCCCACTCCACGCTCACCCCTCAAACATCGCAGAAGTAGGTGCGGGAGTGGTATTCCCCAGGAGAGAAAAGGATAAAGACAGTTCTTCAACTTTTAAAACTTGTTCTTATGGTTTCTAAAGAAAATGGAGCTCCACTGAACAACAACACACACTCATCACTTCAGCCAAGTGCCAAAGAGATCATGCTTGAAGAGAGTATCATCTATGACCCTGGCAAATCATGACTGAGCCAGAGGAAATGAGACACACACAATGGTGAGCAGGGCGTGCTCTAAAGGGCGTGGTCAACTGTCCCAACCTTAGGGTTTCTAAGATTTGCCACTATACCACTGACCAGGGAACCACACACTCCACTCACACCAGCAGACAGCCCCAGAGAAAGGCCTCCACTAACTCCAACCTTATTGCCCTTTGTTCCAAAAGAACCAACTGGAGAAAGTTTTTGTAAGTTCTCCAAAAGTAAAGCAACCAAATGATAAAACCCACATAACAAAGTCCTTCTGGTATTGAATGATAAGAAAAAGTTGACTCTACCAGTGAATAAGATGCAGACTTAAATTAGAAAATAAAAACTCTATAGCCAAATAGATTGTGTGTTTACATATGACAGGAAGCTTTGTGTAAATTTAGTGCCAATCCCTGTCTCCTTCCATATCAGGCCCCTGCAACAATTACTTGACTTCTCCTTCCTGAACACTTCCTAATTTTTAAAAGTATTTTAGCTATTCTAAATTTCTTATGTATTAATTCTGGAAAATACATTAATATGAGATAGACAGAAAAATAGGCTGTGGGCTGATACCCACCAAGGTATAATGCCATTCTGTCAGTACATCGTAACCATCCCATTTGAATAAATACAAGGGCAAAACGTGACCCAAGCAAGACCACACAGCAGGTAAGCGGAGCTGCAGCCCAAACGTCCAGGGTCCTGAGAGCACACTCTCAGCCACGGAACCGTGATATCCACGTTCCATTCATAGTAAACCAAAACTAACTTTGATTTTTTAAATAAATTTTTTCCTAATAAATTTCAAAAATGTTATTTAAAAACAGTGAATAGCTTTTCAATGCCTTGAAAATGAAATGACACATTTCTCAAGAATTTCCAAAATAACACTAGACCTACACTTTATTTCAGGACAGCAGCTGCTCAGTGGGGAAGCCGTGGATCACTGGGCTGAGGATGGGTTATCTCCTGGCCCAACCTCTGAGAAACGCTGGGACTGAGGGGGAAAAACACCTGTCAGCACTCCTGATCGGCTGCTCCCACGTGCCCTGACTCGATCCTGCTGGGTAAGGCACTGCTCTCCCAGAAGAGGGGCTTCCGCACCGACCGCCGTTACCCAGTTTCCATCCCGAGCTTCCTTTACCACAGCGTCTACCACAGGACGGACGCCTTATTCTAAAGACCCCATCGTGGATTTCTGCTCAGAAGACTTAACTGGCACTGTACAGAGCAGCAAAAAGATCAAGGCTCTGGGACCAGGTGCACTTCTGTCCCGAGCTCTAAGACAGAAGGAACGGTGACAGGTGAGGTAATGTATCTGCCCACCTGTATCCAGTAGTTGATCATGTCCTTAACCACGTTTTATTCTAGTAAACCACCCAGCTGCCTAGCACTGACACATTCTAGTTTTTAACTTAGTACCGTTACACTTGTAAAAGTCAGTCCTCCTGCCCTTGCACCCCTTCCTGCCTTTTCTTCTTTGCTAAAACCCTCCACCATCTTCCCCCCTCAGTACTATTTCATTGCCAACACACACACACACACACACGCAACCACCGTTCGACAATCATGTACTGAACCACAGCTACATGCCAGCACTATTCTCAGGACAATGAACAAGGAGTTGCAGTGAGTAAGACCCTCAGAAAACTTACAGTCTAGCAGGAAAGACACTCAACCCCTCAGTCAATAAATAGCATGTAAGGTGATGAACCAAGGAAAAAACAACAGGAGAAAAGGGCCAGGGTGGGGGTGAAATTAGAGACTTGGGCAAAGTCTGTGTTGGTGTGTCAGGGGTCCCCAAGACCACCCATTCAGTCAGCGGTTCACTAAAAGGACTTGGTGTACCACTGTGCCCCCCACTGAGGTCTACCACAGCCAAGGGAGTCAGCAAGGGAGACAACACAGGCCAGTCCCGGGAACCCCTTGAGGGCCACACCTGGTGTCTTCCTTTCTCCAGAAATAGTTCTGTCCAGGGGAGCCCACTAGAACTCAGCACCCAAGGTCTGCACTGGGGACTGGTCATGCATGCCCTCACATCCTAGCAGGTACCACAATTCCAGACTCCCAGAAGGACAGCAGTGTTCCACTGATCACACTGTATGTCCAGTTTGCCATAATGAGCCCCCGACGGGTCAGGGAATGAACCGAAGGCTTCAAGGGCCGGATTTCCACATGCCGGCCCAGGGCCTGACTTGCACACAGGCCCCTCTAAAGACAGCAGCCTCGATCCTACTGTGCGGACTCGTCTGCACAGAGCAGAGTGAAGGAAGAGGAGAGGAACAGGCATGCAGAGAGGCTGACCAGAAGCCGACCAGAAGCCGACCAGGAGCCGAGGCCGGGGTCCGTGCCTGTCAGGCCCAGGGGTGGACAGAGATGAGGAGCCCTGCAGGGTGCAGAGCAGAGGGGCTGCGCTGGCAGGCCCGGGTGGCAGCTCTGGGCGCCAGGTGGGGAGCGACTGCGGCGAGCGAGGCGGGAGTAGACAGGAGCGGTCAGGCCCCCCCGACGGTCAGGCTTGGCAGGCAGGCCTTTCTGACACTTTAAAGTGAGCTTAACGGGGGCGGTCAGAGGTGGCTACGCGCATTGTTTCAACAGGAAGAACCAGGGAGGTGCCACACACCGGGGGCATGGAGGGCAGCCCGGGGGGCGCTGAGGGCGCCTGGGGTCACACTGCAGCGAAGGCAGATCCCCACCGTGGCCAGGGAGGGGGGCCACAAGCAGCTGGAAATAGAGAACTAGAAGCTCAGAAAAGATTTCCAGGCCTTAGATAAAATTGGAGTACTTAAATTTAGTAAATTACATGAGACAAGGGAAGATGTGGAGAAAACACACACACACACACACACACACACGAGCAGCCCTAGGATAAAGCCCTGGGATCTCAGGCTACAGCAGGCAGTGGCACAGGGGCTGAGGAGGAGGGACGGGGACGCAGGGACCACCGCCTGGCACTGAAGTGCTGGAGGCCCAGTGGCAAACGCTCGTGGGGAGACGGGGATCGGGGCAGCGGGCCCAGAGTGAGGGCTGCCCGCGACCCCTAATGCGGCATGTGGGCTGCCAGGGCCCAACGAGGCCTGAGCACCAGGGAGGGGCCCACTCCGAAGGATCAGGAGAGAACGCGAGGCCGGGGGTAAACGCGGGCAGCACGGACAACCGTTAGTTCTGCTGAGGCCTAGGCTGGTGGGGGGCACGGGGACAGGGCAGGAACGGCAGATCACGGGGTCTGGTTTTGGTTTTAGGATGGAAGGTAATAGAGTTGGAGCATACTTGTGGGAATGTTCTAGGCAGTCAGGCAGGGCGAAAACCATCGGTGGCATGTAACAGGGAGGACCAGCTCAGAAACTGGGGGCGACGGACAGCGACGGGCCCCAGCGACGGCGGCGCTGGACACGAGTGTGTGAACAGGCGGGAAGGCGGAGACTGGGGCGTAGGCACAGACAGCTGGCCGCGGCGGGCGCGGGGGTGTTCCTCCTGAAGACCTGTTTCCTCAGGAAACAAGGTCATCAGCTGACAGTAACGGGAGGCCTGCCTGGAGGTCTGAGGCAACGAGGGCCCGTAGGGGACCCCAGGAACCTGGTGGGACGGCAGGACCCTCTAAGGCCTCCTGTACTCAGAGGCCCAAATCTAAAGGACACCAGTGGGCGTGGCTGGGTAAACACGTTCTTGACGACAGTCCTGCCATGGTTTCAGCGTCTAAGCTCTTATGTTTTTAAAGAAACTATGTCTCCTAGAGCTCATCTTATTCTGTGTACTCACCTGAACCACTTAGCTAAAAGCTCCTTCAAGCAGGAACTTCTCATAACTCACAGTTCTACATTTGCACCCCAAGCAGCTACTTATTTAGTCTCAATAATTAGCTGACGACAGGACTATGAACTCATCTGATGAAATGAGGAAGCAAGGACAATAACCTTCATTCCGCATTCTCCCTCATGCCTCGTGTTCATTCTACGACCAATTCTGCCAATTTCCCTTAAATATTGCTGGATTTTATTCATTACCCTTTAGGAAGCAGCTCGTCAGGAAAGTGCCTTCAGGATTAAGGTAGACTTCCCTGTACTCTGTTCCCATGACACACCTCAAGCTGCCCTCCTTCCCTCTGCCTCCCTGGGGGCATCTCTGGTTCTCTTTGACCCCTATGTTCCTAACACTGAGCAGGAATGGGCGTGTCATGCTGAATAACTCCATTATCAAATCCAGACCCTCTTCTCATGTTCCCTGTGGAAGGAAAGCTCAGTAACCACGAGAACAGACAGGTAAGAAGGGGAGCAGATGACACGGTGAGCTTCTTAATATCAAGTACTGTGAACTTTATCCTTTTTTATAATGCATGAAACTCAGCATAGAACTCAAAATCTCTTGTTTGGGGATATCCATGGAGAACTGATAGCTTTAGAATCACATACTTCTGAGATTATTCTCAAAATTCAAAATCATGAATAGAAAAAAGATACATAAGGAAGGATTTACATACCTGATATTGCAGTGAATAGTTTTTAAAAATTGACTTTTTTTAAGTTGTTTTATATGAGAAGCCTCCACTACATAACATTTGAGCTGGTCCTCAAGATACTCACATATCATCTCATTTTATGAAAGTGACTAGGAGGGGAGAGTCCCTTAACCAACATTACATGGAACATTACCAAACACAAACACATACACTAGTTATATTGGCCAAAATACTGTTTTACTGACCCCATCAGCAGCAGGTAACAAAAGCATCTGAAAAGAACTCAAACAAAACCAGGAGGAGGAGAAACGCACGCAAATTTGCAAAAGACTCGTTCCACAGCCCCATCACTGAACCTAGATGGATGAAGAAGAGAGCTGGAAAATGAATGTGAAAACCCTTATAAGCCACCACATTTCATATTCCTTACATATGATGGGAACACAGCAGAGCAAACATCTCTCAGCTGCACGGTGAAGCCTCCATATCCTCACGCACACAGGAAGATCCTATCACTCCCACAGAATTTATTTTGAAAATATGAAGACTTGGGAGGAATATTAATACTTCCTTTTAAGTAGAATTTTCTTCATGAAAATCATATGCAGGAGGGCAAAAAGTGACTCAGAAGAATGGAGACTCTTCCCCTGGTAACAAGAACACCAGTCATATAGCATAGGCACTTTTTACCTAAAAACAAAGATCTGAAGCTATTTCTTGCAGGCCCACTCCCTATTATACTCACTACTATTTCAATAATGAAGTTTACAGAGGCTCAAAATTCTGTACACCTGACCCAGACACTGTAACACGTCAGCTGAGGCTTCTGAATCTGTGAATATGTGGCACCACCTCTCAGGGAGGAGATCGGCATGTCACAGCCAGGCTGTGTTTCCAGCTGTGACATGTCTTGGTACAGAAGGGCAGGAGGGAATGGAAGAAAGAGAAATCATTTCCTTTATCATTTATCAAGAGTTATGCCAAAATGCTTTAGTTTCTATTCACATTTATTATTTTTTTACCTGTTCAGTGGCCTTCAATGAAAAGTATGTTTTAAAGTTACATTATTGAAATGTATTGAATAATGACTGTCAAGATTGGAAACTAACCACGTAAGAATAAATGTTATCTACTCCTCAGTCCTCCAGAGACGGCCATAAATACATGTGATATTCCTCTGTGCTGTATTTTGCATTTGGATTTCTGATTTAGCCAAAATGTGTTAAAAAAAACTGTGTAAGAAGGCAGCTGCTGAATTAAAGTACATTTGTGTGTGTAAAAGTTTATTTTAGTCAAAGCAAGGGAAGTATTACAGTGAAAACCTGTCTTTGATAACCTAAAACAAATCTTAAAGTCAAATTACAAAGCCATTGTAAATGCACAAGCAAAAATTCAAACTCACACTCATAAAAATATACTGAGGGCATATTACATAAAAAGTACAGTATAAATAAGTGCTACAATGCCTGAGGGATATAGAAATTAAAATGACAGTGAAATGTAGCACACAAACTGAAGTTCATGATCTAAATGTTGGGGACTGAAGAACAACTTGTGTTAATACATCAGTTGTAGCAGAATTTGACCCACAGAAAGCAAGCCATGGGTTCAAGGATGCACTCCAATACAAGGGAGGCACAAGGTCTCACGCTGTTAGTCCTGCTCCACCATGTCATTTGTGCAACAGACTCAGAAAGGACGCATGGGCCCACTCTGACTGGCTGATCTTAGGAGGCCTGCGATGCAAACCCTGGTGTACACGGAGGTCGAGTCATCCCACATTTCTAAGGGTTAGTGTAACAGGTTTATACACTGATAAAATACCACCTTACAGATTTCCTTTTTCATTTAAACAGAAGACATCTGAGAATGAAATGTGGAGCCAATACATAAACTGCCCAATTAAAATGCATAATATAGTTGAGAATGGCCACCACGCTATAGATAACTCATGATCCTATGTCTCTAAAATTCAGAATAGCTTTAGAATCTATCACTGGCTTTAAAATGGTCTGCAAAAATACTGCAAGGCCAAACTTAAGATAATTCCTGTCCAACACTACAGCTTCTTGGGAGTATTTACTACTTTTTAAAATTATCTTCATATGCCCAAAACCACCATCACAGGATTTCAAACATACACAGATCTTAGTATTTATTTATATATTTATCTACTTATCTAAATATATACTTTTTTAAAACAAGTGAATGCCTCAAATAGTGGCATAATTTTAATACTAATTTATAACTAAATGCCATAAGTGAGGTACAGAAATGTACAACTTACTTTGTATTTTACACTTCATAAACAAAAATTGTATAATGAAAGTTACTACTTTATAGCCACAAATTATTACATGAATTTTTCTACATTAACTAAGGATTGTGTTATGAGTTTTAGGGATAACTGCCAACTAAAATAAACAAGTAAAAGAAAGACTGGGAGCTATTTATTAAATAAATTAGGAACATAGACTTCATCAAAGGGGAAGTACAGTAATAAAAAAACTTTTAGTAAGTTTTGCATCAAGTCATTATTCAGACACACTATAAAAAACACCAAGACAAGGTGTCAAAGTTTAGTCCCTGCAACTCTTTGTCAAAAAGAATCAGAAATCCGAATTGCTGAAAGGGCAAGTGACACATGGGATGTTTCCCTGTGATCTCTTTCTCCTAAAACAACAGCCTGATCCACCAGCATCAACCAAGATCCTTACTACCAGTTGTCTCGATGATGTATCAGCTAGTATGGTAACTCTACAGTCTGAGTTCAGGCCACTGCTAGAACGGCTGAGCACATTAAACTGTCAGATCAATGAAACCTCAACTCTAAAAATAATTAACATAAAAGAGCAATGAAATTTTATTCAGAGATAGAGTTCGGCACACAGATATATAAAAAAGAACCAATGAGGTCCTTAGTAAATTTAACAGAGAAAGGGAAAACAAACACAGGATAAAGGTCTATAGAAAGCAATTCCTAACTTATTATCTAGTACATGAATTGTATTTGCAATTTTACCATAGGCTGTGTCTTTATTGACACAAATATTGATCAAAAGACAAAACTGTTAATATATTTGTATGCTAAAATGCACAATACTTTCAGCAATTAGATCAGTACTAATTAGAATATTACTCTGCTTATTGAGTTTTATGGATATAAACTTAAATGACAAATACCAGATCTGATTTTATCATTATGAGTTAAAAATACAAATAAAATGTTTTTTTCTTCTACACTACTAGATTCTAGATTTAAATAAAACAAAGCCACCAAACAAATAGCCAACAATATTATGACATAATAAGATAAGAAATAGAAGATTAACAATAATGTCAAGATTAAGAAAAATAACCATTTAAGAAGGTCTTTAAGCTAGAAATAGAATTTAGAGAAAAAAAGAATTTGACCTATCTGTCTCCATTTTACAGAAAAGGCAACAATTGGTTACCACCTTTCTATATCTAAAAATACTATCACACACTGGTGGCCTTAGGAAAAAATAACTTAAATTGAGTTCCTGGAACATTAAAGGAACATTATTACATTTAAACTTGTAAGTGCATCACCTAGAAAAAACATTTAGGTGTTTGTAACCGTATATACTATTGACCCTTGAACAACGTAAGTTTGAACTCTGAAGGCCTACTTACATGCAACTTTTTTCAATAAATATATTAGACAATTTCTTGGAGATTTGTAACAATTTGAAAAAAACCTTTCCTTTAGCTTACTTTATTGTAAGAATACAGTATATAATACATATGACATACAAAATACGTGTAATCAATGTTATCAGTGAGGCTTCTGGTTGAGAAGTCTTAGAAAAAGTGGAAACAAGCCCCAGGATTCAGTTCACATACACCACCAGACAGGCAGCAGGGGAAATGGGTAGAGACACAAGCTCTATACCAAGACTGACTTGGTTCAAATCTTGATTCCGATGCGTACTAACTGTTTGAACTTATCCAAATTACTTGCTAATCTCTTTTGTAAAAGGCATTGATAATCATGGAATGTTACTTAACAACTGTTTGGTTAATATTATAAAAACAATAATATCAGTTAGTTTTAAACCTCCAAGAACAATATACAGTTGGCTCTTGAACCTAGGTTTGAATTGTGGGGGCCTACTTAGAGCAGATTGTTTCAGTATGTAGTATCTGTATTCGGATGGAAGGCAGCAGATTCCAGGTCATGTGGCAGATAGAAAAGGAAAAGGAAAAATGTTACATGCAGTGGCCCACAGGGCATCCAACCCGCAACCGTGCCCTTCCTGGTGCCATGCCCTACCCTCTGGACTAGAGAGGAACGTGAGGTCTGAGAGGCCCCGAGGCCGGAGGCAGGAAGCTGCCCTTCGAGGTGCGCCCCTCCCTGCGGCCTGACCCTCCTGCAGGCAGGAGTCAGCCAGGCCGGAAGCAGCTTGTTCTCTTTCCTCTGTTGGACTCGACGACCCTCCCAGTTCTTTTCTACTTTTTTACTCTCTGTAGCATCTGAAGGTAACTGACCCATTTTATATACAGAAGGTTATTAGTAGTTAAGTTTTTTGGGAGTCAAAAGCTGTACGTGGCTTTCACTGCATGGGAGTTGGCCCCGGCAGCCCCATGTCGTCCATGGATCAACTGTATTCTGAATTGGCTTGTGTTTAAAACCAACAGGACGATAAACCTCAAAGATACAATAAAATTGGCTCCCTACTGGAGATGGGAGGGACTGTGAGAGAGAAGATGGGGAGGAAGCAAGGCCCCCGCTCCCAGCGCTGCCCCTGAACAGTCAGGTAAGCCCAGGGCCGCTCCCTTAATGCATCTGTACATTCAAAACCTCTCATAATAAAAACTAGGGAAAACTAAAACAAAGCAAATGTGGATAATAATATCTGAATGAGAAAAGGCATGGAGAGTGCTAAAGAATAAACCACTAATAGCTTACTTGAATCTCTTTAACAAAGATGCAAGAATTCAATTAAAAGTTTCACTTAATTGCATAAGAATTACTTATGCAGATCATACCATTTTTTTAAAAGGTGTAAAAAAATCTTATTTTCTTTCACTTCCTAATCCTCCTGTTTCATGATCAAAATGTTTTGTTTGTTTCTGTGTAATTATCCAGAATTACAATCAGGACACTGGTAAATGTGACAGAGGATAAAATCTTACCCATTGCTCTTCAAGAATGAACTACTGCTGTACTGAGAATTACAGTTAAATCGATCCTTAAAAATAGTTTGCTTATTAATACCAACCATTGAAAAAAAAGTATATTTCGCTATGTGAATTTTTCTCAATTTACTCTAACATGTTTTTACTAATACAACTAGAAATTACATATTCTTGTGTAAACAGAAGACCCTGAGCTCTCCATCCAACACAAAAGCAGCTAACGAACACCTGCTGCTTGTATCACTTTGGTTGGCTGTTGAGTCACTGACAGTTTCTCCATACTATTTTAAAAGTATATTAACAAATCACAATTTCTAAGTTCTCTTAGAAATCACAGACTTCCACTTCCTGATAGGATATGGTGTGGGCCAAAGCCCCACTTCAACAACCAGAAAGGGCTGATGAAGCACAGCAACCCCGCTCCTATAGGTCAAGGGAGCCGCGGGGGGCCCAGAACAAGGTGAACCAATACTCCGGAGAGCAGTGAGCGCTTCCTAGGTAGGCTGCCGTCTGAAGGCCATTGCCCCGCTGAGGTCATTTGTCAATTCCAACCAGGTACACACTGGCTTGCCCCAGGCCAATGGGGTCCACTGGGGTAAGAAGGCCAGCAGAAATCCTGACCATCACACAGTGATGGACTGGAAATCAGAGGGACCCCAGACTCGGGGCTCATCTTCCCACAGGACACCTGCTTTGGTGAGGTGGCAGGTAGAGGGAGCATGATAGAGTGAAGTGTACTGTGGCCTCATGGCACCTAGGGGACAGAATCCTTCTAGAGAGAAGGGTCCTGCCACCCACCCAGACACAGAATCCAGAGATCTGTCAGCCTGGGCACTTCATGGCATGGCTGCAAGACTAAAGAACGACCATCCAAACCCCTACAGGACAAACATGGATCTTGTGCAGTCTTCTAGGGCTGAGGAGAGACACCCCCACTTCCACCGTGTGGGTCACAATCAAAAATACATGATGTCCACAGCCAAAAACAGGGAATAAACCATAGGGGCGATGACAGCCAGCCTGACGGAGCTCACTCCCTCGGGGAGAGGTAGGCATCCCTCATGTTTTCTGCTGCACAGAAGAAAGGGGCCATCTCCTGATCAAACGAGCTAATAGAATAATCTACAAAGATTAAATCAATGAAATAAAGGAAATAGTAACCGTGAAGCCAACACACAAAGGGGACCTCAAAACTACAGAGAACAGAGAATAAAGGCAAGGAGCCAAGTTAAAATTAACATGACGGGGAAGAGATGAAACCAAGACCAACACTTGCCTGATGCATGAGGGAGGGGATGGCGCGTGGGGCATCAGACCTGGTCGCACCACTCTTTTCCCAATCTGCTAACAATTTCAACTAAGATCAGGATATAACTACACAGTGCTATTCAGCTTTAAAACACACAGGGATTTCTCAGCATATCCTAATGAATTCTAAGACAACTCAGTATACCAAGTGGTAATATTACTAATAGAAAAAATGTAAACCTTCAAAGAAAATGACTATGTCACAATTTTATCAACATGTCAAAAGATATAAAAAATTAGAAAATTTCATACCAGAACTCTCAAAATCACAAATGAGTAACTATATAAATTTATGATGTGCAAAATACCAACCATGAAATGAGCATCTATTAAAAATATAAAAGCAGAAACACAGTAAGTCATGGATTTGAAGCTTCTCATAATTCTAACCTACCTCAGAACCATAAACATAAAAACGTTTTAAGGAAAAGACTGAAAACATAACTCTCACTGGGAGAATCCCAAAAGAGACGGTCCAAGGGGAGCGATTCTGCCGCGCGGCCACCCCAGAGCCCATCCCAACACCCCAGGAATGGGCAGAGGCGATTCAGGGTGGGTCCACTCACGCCCTAACAGGGCTGGTGAGCAAAGGGAACTGGGGCCCGGCTGGCCTGCCCTGCCCCAGCAGAACCGCCTGTGACCTCCGGGCAGCAGAGGAGGGTCACAGGAGGCGGCCTTCTGGTCTCTCCCACGGCCACCTCCACCCTGACGCGCCCAGCTGGGGGCCACGCCCAGGTGCCACCCGAGGGTCGGTCTCACAGTCCAGAACCCTCAGGCTTGGAAACGGCAGAGCCTCAGAAACCACCCAGTTCAACAAACTCCAATTCCAACTCAGCAGGAGTCTGAATACCAAAGTCCACCTCTTGATATGAGGAGGAGTATTTTACCCAAACATCAAGTCCCTCCTTGACACGGTTTGTCCCTGAGGGTCAAGCCCCCCTCCACCCCGGCTGCCGTCCGCCTCCTCCGGAGCTCTGGGGTGGCTGGACACTGGTCCTCGCCCTGCTCTCTCGTGGCCACCCCACCCTCACCCGGCGGACTGGCCGCAGTTTCAGTGCTTTCAGGGCCAGTACAAGCCCCTAGCTCTGAGAGTGGTACCTTCGCCCCTGGCCTCTGCCTTTACTTACACAGGTTAAGCACATCTTCCCAGTCGGCCTCAGTGTTCCAAAGACACAGCTCCAGGCGGGCAGGCGCAGTCTGCTGCATCTCCGGCCAGGTGTGCACAGACACGGCCCGCTCCCTCGGATTTCCTCCTCGGCTCCCAGTCTGTTCCTCAGCAAGTGCCCTTGGCGCCACCCTCCCCACTGCGCACACGCCTCCCCACCCAGGACCTTGCTCCCAGCAGCACGGGTTCGCATGGGGACAGACCAGCTACTCCAAGCAGTCCCCCCTGCCAGTCCACCCCGTGCCATGACCTCCGTATACGGTGAGGGCACATGGCCTCACGAGGACACTGTAAGTCCCGCTGCTTTACAGGTGCTGATTCCTGGTCCCGACCTCATCTATTCTCTTCCCTTTTGTGCATCTGCCTCAGAGGCTCAACCAGTTCTGAGCCAGTCCTCATGGCTGCCTTCCTTTGACTTCACAGAAGAAAGGCATCCACCCAGCCTCCTGCACTGCGCTCCACTTAGAAAGCCACTGAGCACCAAAGAAACTATTATTGCAAAGCCTTTTTAAAATCAAGGCACTGGGATGGAGCTTCCAGTCTTTCTCTGTCTGTATTTATTTCTGTAAAAAGAGGAGTGTGACATTAGACACAGGGCACCTAGACTAAATTCAAAGGTTCTAAATTCAGGTACGCTGTAGATGGGATGGTGAGGGCCAAGCTATATTTTGCTTAAAAATCTTGGCTCCTTAATCCTGAACGATTCTCAAAGAAGGATGTCACTGCAAAGTGGCAGCAGTGCAAAGAGAGACTGGGTAAGAATTACTGAAGCAGGTGGAACCTCACCTCACCATTGGGAGACCTCATAGCAGAGACCCATGCCTGCTTTAAGAGTGGAATCACCTGACTTTTGCTTTTTAGAAGAAAAAATAATTTGTTATAAAATACACCCTTGTCTACAAATTATCTATGATGGGCCACGAGAACAAGTGTTCTCACCCACCCATACCTCCACTGATCTCAGTTACATGTTTTTGTGATTCCAAGGAGGAAGAGGAGAAAGACTCGCCTTTCACATCCAGTAGGCCAACATTAAATCAGTAAATGAAACATTTCTCAGAGGCAATTTAACATATATAATTTCTTAAACACATACTCAAACTTGTACGAAGAACATTATCATTAAATTTTACACAAGGAACACTAGATACTACAAATTTTTACGAAGCACGTATATCCATACACTCATCAGCCATGTTTCTGCTTATTTATTTTCATTCCTACCATATACTCATTAGAACTAGATTAACTTTTAAAACAATGTAACAGATCCTATTATAATGATGTGATATAAACAATATATAAAGATATATATGCATAAACAGTCTACCTAACAATCATCAGAACTTCATTTCTAAGACCCACAACTGTAGTAGCTCGATATCACTTATTCATCATATTTTACTATTAATTTCCACCCACTTTGTCTCATCCCAGTAATACCTATACATGGACACATAAACTGACATTTAAAAAACCCTCTCCACCTCAAAGAGATGCAATTCCAATAACATTATGCTTTATATGTTTAATAATCATCAATCTCTGTATTTTGCTGTTTCAATCATGTATCATTAATAATCATCCTTTCCAGACAATTTTAACACTTAGAGCTTTTAACACTTACATGCACACATACAGACACACACACACACACACACACACACACACACACAAATGACAAGATGGATCATTAAAATGTTTTCATATATAAAAATAATAAAATCTATGGAGGAAGTGGGAGAAATAAATGAGTTCAAGAAGAAAAAATAATTTTCTTATAGTGAAGGAAGAGCTTAGTCATGTATTTCCTACATGGATGACAGTATATATCAAATCACCATGGTATTAACATTCTATTGCATACTTTAAAACAGCATAAATATGATTTTACAATGTCAATTTTTACTATGCACTAGGAATTATATCCAACTATATAGACTTATGATGAAAACGTTGACATCCAATTTGAAATGGGGGCGGGGTAAGAGAATTTTAACAGTGCTGCAGGGAGCCCCCGAGACGCCGCCGGCCCTCGGAGGGCCTTTTGTAGAGCAGGCACGGCACGACGTCCCAAGCATCTCTGCATGTGTCTCAGCCACAGAACCAGATCTGTGCCTAGTGCAGAATCTGCACTGCCAGGTCTCTCTACCCAGAATGCTCTTTGACACACCCCTTCTCATCATTCAGGTTTCTACTCAAAACACCTCAGCAGTAAGTCTTAGCCTCATTACCTGTATATTAAAATACTCAGTACTAGTTCTTACAACTTTATTTGTAAGATCTTTATTTGTAACTTTATTTGGAACTTTATTTGTAGGTCTATAATATCTCATAAAAACTGTTTACAAAATGCCTTAGAGCTGCCTTCCCTGAAGGGTCTGGTCTGTCTGAAGTCACTACCCACCCGGCCACCGTCACTTCCTTGCCTCCCCCCACCAGCACTGTCTCCACGGCACCAGCTGCTTTCTGATCGTTTATTTGCTCACTTACTTATTTTCTACCCCACAAAAACATAAGCTCCAGGAATAAAGAGCTCACCACTCCACTCCCAGAACTTAACACCAGGTGAGGCCTCAGGAAATTTTTGCTAAATGAATATACATGAGGTAAAGGGGACTCAGAGTTACAGAACACCTCAAACACTCTGCTCTGCCATTTACACACTTAACCTCATTTAATTTACTCCTTATGAGAATTTTGAAAAGAAAGAGTTATTCCCTGTATTTTTAGATGAGTAAACTGAGTTTCAGAGGTTAAATAATTTGGCAACAATTGCATCAGCTAATAAAGTGGCTGTGTTAGCATTCAAGCTCAGGTCCCGGATCCTACGCTGGAGTGTACGCACCATGACGTGTTGTTACTTTATCACCCTCACAGTGCATTTCATTTATTATCTCATTTGATCCCCACAAGAGTCTACATCTTGTCATATCAGCTTTATAGATCATGAAAACTAAGACTCATAGAGTCAAAGCGATTTGCCCAAGGAAATAGAGCTACTGAGGGACACATCCGGAACTCAGGTGCTGTAACCCCAGCTCTGGCTTTCTTTCTAGAATCCCACACAAGCCTAGACTGAGACACAGGCCACAGAGCTGGATAGAGAAAAGACTGAATTAAAAACTAGGTCAACTGGTTATTAATCAAATGAACTTTCCAGCATATCATATTGTGCCATTATTAAATGTTTATGAAATTATCATTGTTACAGACTTTCTCAGATATGATAAAGATTGTGTTACGAACATCAGCCATACTAATGACAACATAGGTAGTCTATGGTAAGAGATGCATTTAACTGGGATAACTGTGTCTATGGCTACAACAGGCCAATGCTCACATACTGCTCCAGAAGTGTTAGAAAATCTGAGTGCACACATGCTGGCTTTGATCTCTACAAACTATAATCTTACTTATGAATATTTAGTATATTTAATAACATTTTCCTATGTACTAATACATATAAACAAGTAGGTCATTAAAAAATCAGGATGAAAATTTTTAATGACTCCAAAGACTAACGTCTCTAGGGGAAAAAAAATAGTGTATGAGAAATAAGTCTTTTTTAATGCACATACCCTTATGCTCTTCTATTAAACATAAAAGAATGACAGAGTAGAAAAGCCAAGAAATCAAGTCGAAATATTACGATTTTCTCACCAAAACAGCACACCACAACTTTGATGTCCTTGTACAATGCTCACATGTGCCTTAAAATAATGAACAACAAAAAACTGAAAAACAAGTTTCAGCTAGAACAGCATGTACAATATATTTGACCCTTCATTGTCTCTACAACATTAAGTGGAAACTCTCTTCAATGGAGCATTTACTCCCCACTTAACCCTGTTCAAACCTGGATGGTAAAACTTTGGTTGAATAACAGCAGTTAGGTCTCTACTCCAAAGTATCATAAATTTTAATGATATAAATTTTTATATTTTCCTCCCCTCATAAATTAAAGGAAGGAAAACAAAAGATAATTATGATATCAAAAATACCTGATAACACTAGATTTAACAGTATGCTTAGGTTGCAGTCTGATACTAAACAATTGGCACTGAAAATGTAAGTAGGTGTTTATCTCTATCACTACAACTATAAATAGGAAAGTATAAATCAAACCAGTGTGACAGCTCAAGTAGAGAATTTAGGAGCAGGAAGCAGAGAGATTTTCTGCAATATATGACAAATTCAATTATTTATTTAGGCTTAAGTCTGGTAAAAACGTAATCAAATTTTAAATGCAATCAAAGACTTCTAAATAGCACAAGAAGAAGATGAAAGGC
Source organism: Manis pentadactyla (assembly GCF_030020395.1). Lineage (NCBI taxonomy): Eukaryota > Metazoa > Chordata > Mammalia > Pholidota > Manidae > Manis > Manis pentadactyla. The sequence continues at coordinate 154,596,088 of NC_080024.1, read as the reverse complement.
AACATTATTTTCATTATAGAGATTCTGATACAAGCCTAAAAAAAAAAGAGGAAAAAATCCATCATGGTGGGTAGCTGTGCCCTAAAAGATTCTTTGATCATAGAAAAATGCACCTTCTGTAACATAACTTAACTTTAACATAAGGGAAAACGAGGTCATTTTTTAAAGTAAACTGTTGTTATAAGGTAACTTTTAATTTGCACACATAATGTAAATTGCTATGGTGAACGCACGTTGGGTCATAGAAACAACGGTAGCTGGATTCAGATGTGACCCGGCAGCCCAGGTGTTCAGGAAAAGTGCTGTTAACAGTGAGGATTGATGATCTAATCAAACTGTCACAGCCAGATCCTCGGCAGGGTGGCTGGAGGATAATATTCAGAAAGCAAGCACATGCTTAGTGTTACTTTAAATTGATGCTGACATTTTCAATTGTGAAAAGAAATTTTTTCCTAAGTAATATAGGAAACAACTCAGCTAACCTTCCGGAGGATATCATATAATCATGGTAGTTGTTGCAAAAGCTAACTTCTCAGAAATGTGAGCACATATGAAATACAAATAATCGGACATTTTAGAGATTTACTACAGTAATCAACATTTTAATTACTTTCTGTTTTCTTAGATGTACAGTACTACTGTGATGAATATTCTCTCCACGTACAAACACAGCAATATTTTTAGCCTGGTATTTGCATTTGGTGGTGAAAAATTCCCACAAGGGTACAAATAACCAAGAGTCACGTGCTGATTAATATAAGGTTTCCAAAGTCACGTGTTAATTAAAGTAATTAATATGATCTTTCCTGGTAATGCTATGCATTTGTCACATGGCACAGATAGAAAAACCGTGATTGGATAGTCAGCATTCAAAAAAAGGTTCAACCCCGCAATAGTAAAGAGGGTTTTTTTGTCATTGATGATAGTAATTCAGTAAAAACTGGGGGCCTAATTATTAAAACAACAATTCCTCCCAGAAAATCCCTAGGCTAGTCTACAAATATGTGGTGATTTACAAATAACTCAAGGGCTCAAAGAAGTACTGTCCACAAGCAAGAAAGAGAGAAGACAATGAAATGTGTGACTTCAGCTGAAGTCCTAGCCGGTCTTCGTGCTCTGGCAGCAGCAGCTCCGGAGGGGTCCCCGACTCCGGCCTGTGAGGGTGCCGCCGTGGCCCTGCTCCTGGGTTCGTGGCTACGCCCGCACTCTCCACAGCCAAGGACAATCAAGTGGGTTAAATTGCTGCATGTTTTCAAGACGTGTTACAAGGCATTCTCTGGAAGGTTTTGCTCCGTCATTCCTAACCTTTCTGAAACAGTGCCCCAGTAAGTATTAATGCTGATAAAAACCATATTATTTCTGTCATTCCCTGCTAACACACGGACCCAAGGTAACACAGCACAGCTTCCCTGGTTCTCCTAACATATAAATATGACAAAAATAGAAACACCAAACTTTCTTTTTCATGTGGAATCAGAACAAACTTGTACTTTTTCTGGTAAGGCTGAACCCATTTCTTAAAATCTGCCCTTTTAAAATTTCTGGTAAAATCTAGTAAAAAACCACACAAAGGATTTTAGAAAATCAATTTAAAAATTGCTGTTATGTATGAGGAAAACATTTTTCTCCCAAATGGTAAACACCATGCATCCCTCCTTAACAGTACAAAATGAATGTTGCAGTGTTCAGTTCTACATAAAGATAAATCCCACAGCCCTGTTCCAGATCCCAGCAAGCGCCCCTTCTCGGGGGCGGGCAGGGCCCTGGTCTCACCTCCTGGAGCAGACAGGCAGCAGCGCGGAGGGGCCACCAGGGCCGGGGAAGGGGGTGCTCCCCTCAGGGGCACAGCTGCCGGTAAGAACAAACCCAGGACAAGGATAGTGCTGATTTACGGCCTACGAGGACTTCCCCAGAGCAGGGGAGCACCGAAGGCTTCCATTCACTCCATTTAGCTCAAGATTTGGGAAAGCAATCGACAGGCTGGGAGGGCAGAGGCTAACAGTGCCTTCTCTTGACTCTCAGAGGTCGCACAGCTGTCTAAGGACACAGGGCAGTGGAGTGAGGCCTGGCTCTCCCTACCTACAACCCACTGAGAACCAAGGAAAGTCTTAATTTTACTTTAAAAAAATGTATTATCACATCCATTCCTTATTTGTCATTACTGAATTCTGCATGGCGTGATACCCTAAGATACTGAGGAATTCCTACACGTTGGAAACGCAAAGACTTCTCCCAGCAGCTGGCTGCTAGCTGACTCACATTAGAACACAGACTGCCATATTTATCATTAATCTTAATTATTAAAGCTCTCGTGGGCATCAAGACTTGGTAAAACATGTATTCATGTTGAAACTAGTAGACATAAAACTATGAACTCTACTGTTAATATATTAAGTATTATTTTTCCCTTCACTATATAATCACTATTTGATATTTCAAACATCCAGAATAGTTTTCGATATTATTCTATCAAAGCATTGTTAATAAAAGAGAAGAGGCAATGAGTAACAGAAGAATTTTAAACTGACCTGACGCAAAGCAACTTAGAAATTTCTCTGAAATCTCAAGTTTTTGTTTTCAGCTGCATAAAATATGGGTTTATTTTAACATAAAAATAACAATCTTCTCTAATACATACAATAAAATCACTTCCATGCCTTCTTGGTGGGAGAATGAAATGGGAGACAAGTCAAATTAACAAAACAGGAGCAGCTCTGGCAGTTCCAGTTCTAGAATTTACACAGGGCAAGTAACTTAATAACTTGGAAAAGATTTACACATAGCATTGCTTTCACAGTAAAAACTCAGAAATGCTCCTCGTGTCCATAAACAGTCATAATCATGATACATATAAACAATAGATTATAAGGCCATTAAATTATAATGCAAATCTATATTTATAAAATTATAGGGAACAATGTTCATGACATATGGTGGAAACAAAGGAAGGTGCAAAACATTATGATCAATATGATTCGCATTTATACAACATTCTATACAAATATTTAGGCATATACATGAGAAGTGAGAGACATTACCACTGAGACATTAGCAAAATCTAAGGAAGAGTGACTGTTTGAGTGAAGAGATTTGTGATTCTATCTGATTGCATTTTTTAACAAGCATAATTTATTTATCCAAAAAGTTCTTTTCAAAATAAAATGTTTTAGTTTTTGAAGAGATCCTAACATGAAATGAGAAGGGAAAAGGAAATGGCTATATTTTTAAGGAAGAACAGTTTCTTCCAGCAAGGTCACATGCTAATACGCCACTGTGAAGGGACTAGGTCCTCTGAAGACGTTGGGAATGTTTATCGTCCATTCAGAGTAACTCACAGTCTGTCACTGCCACAATGAGCAGCATTAATGTAAGAGGCAACCGGAGGAGGTGGGAGCTGCTCGCTGCTGCTGCAGCGCAGTGTTCCCCAGGGGAGCCCGGCAAGCGCGCTGCTTTTCTACCTACCGCGCTGCTATCACTGGCATCAAATGCAAACTTACCAAGAGACTATATGTTTCTGCTATCTGTTAGGAAATTTGGTCAAAACACTAAAACAGCCTTTCATTTTCAGGATATAACTGAATAACTTAGAAAATAAAAAGTTAACAATTTAAAGTTCTCACAAATGATGTGAAAGGACATTCTATTTATTCAGTTTCACTGATACCATTAAATTTATCATTTTCATGGCCCACATTTGTGATGCTCTAAATATATTTACAATGTAAATAGTAAATCTGGGTTTCTATAAAAGCACACTGATAAGAAAATACAAACATAAAGGCAGTTTTATAAGATTAATTTCATATATATATTGACCAAAGAATATTATGACAAACTAATGTTTTATAGTTTTTTGGTTACATGATCATTTATCATCCTCAAGACAAAAACAGTGAAAAAAATTGCTGATAATTGATAATCAATACAAACTTCATAAAACAATAATTATCATTATTATTCCAATGTGTTCCAAACAGGAATTAATATAGGACATCACTAAATGTATGGACTACTTATTTCTAAGTTACTTTAATTCGGAAAAAAAAAAGGAAAACAAGGCCTAACAAAATGTCAGTGTATCTAAAAACACTTTAAGCTTTTAGGAAGACTCTTTGAAACATCACTAGAATTATAATACACACACACACACACACACTTATTTTTTGGGGGGGTTATGATAAATTTGAATGTTAACAAGCTATAATTGAGTTACAAATAATGGTCCTAATTATTCTGTTCCTGAAATAATAAACAGAAATACTACATAAAGTTTTCTTATTAGTAACAGAGTAAGCCATTGACAAATGAAGTCAAGTTGTCTAGTAATCATTAAAAAGCCATATTCCTTAGACAAATATTTACTGTGACATTGGGCTTCCATTTCTATCCAAGAAACAAATTAAGTTGTTGATTACAAATTTCAGCAGGTAAAACGGTCTTAGTTGATGTATACTTCCAACAAAAAAATGATAAAGACTAGTTTTAGGCTTCTCCGTATCATAATAACAAAAATATATATTCACAGTGGGTTTTTTTGAACTGCTCATTTTCTGAAAAAAAAGTAAATAATGAGTAGGCCATAAGATAGTATGGAAAACATGACTTAGAGGAGGCAAGAGGTTAAAAGTTAATTTCTATTAAACAAAACTACCAGAAAGCAAGCACGAAAAGATAAATGATCTCAACAAGTGGAAGAGTTTGGGGCAGAGGGAGCAACGTGACTGTAGTTTTGCTTACTGGAAATATCTGAGAATAATAATAATAATAATATGATGCCAAAGAAAATCACAGCGGACTTAAAATGGTAATGGACAACAATCCAATCAGCAAACTCGAGAAGCAAGGAAGTACAGAAAATTAACACAAGAATAACAAAACTACAGGAGAAAAATGGTACTTAGCCTTAAAACCAAACATTCCACAAAGTAGACCAAGTTCAGAACTCACAAAACTTACTCATCTTTTGACTAAGTGTGCTTTGTGCTCAGGATATAGCACAGGAATATTATTACTTGATGGCTTAAAAAATGTAGAGACTGTGTGTATCTGCGCCTATAAAACATTACTCCTCTGACTCTCCATAATCATAGGAAATCTTCCATTTTTACTTAAGTTACTGAAAGCCATGAGCAACTGATGAAACGAGGGATCAAGACAGACCGTGACATCTGGGGCCACAATTGATAGGTAGTCATAAAGTAATGGTATTGGCAGGCTGTGGCTAATGAACTACCAAAGAAATCAAAAACAAAGATTTTTGTCAAGAATGGCCACACTGCTGAAATTGAACCCGAAAGTGACAAATGTACCTAAAATGAATTGGAATGTGTAAATTCTGATTAAAAACTCATTCCATCATTTCTTGCATGATACAGGTGTCTATGGACGTGCACACAAGAAATCATTAGTTAACAGATAAACACTACATATTAATTCAAATATAAATTTTGACACAAAGGTTGAGGCATACATGACATGAGAACATTACCACAATCTCTATCCAGTGAAATGAAAAGGAATGTGAGCTTTATAAATGCTTTTTTGGTATCAGTGTCCAACTTAGCTTTTAATGTTCTCAGGTTATACAATTCTCAAAGTAATAGGTAATATCTACTGTAAATCAATGTTACATGACTTCACTGAGTTGAATGTGAGTTTAAATATTAAAATTTGAAGTGCCATAAATTAGGAATAAAACACAAATTTAAAAAATTTGTGCTTCAAAGAATGAAAACTGGATAAAATTCAAAAAAGCAGGAATCCTCCCAAATAATCCTTACTAGAAAATTAATTCACATTACTGGAAGGCTTTCCTATACCCAGTACTGGGAATGTTTTGTCCTATGGGAAACAGTTCATGCAAAATACTGAATTTACATATTTCACTATTATGTTCAGTTGTTTTCCTCAGAAAGAGCATCGAACCTCTGTGCTAAATTTAAAATGAATTACAATTTTGCTGAAGGTTTAATTGCTAAGTAATTTGTTTGAACAGTTTAAACAATTTACAATTTTAGTCAACATAAAAATTTGTGGGCAATCATATGGGAAAACTCATAAAACCACAGCTAAATTCATAGTAATCAAAGTTTTATAGACTGAAATAGCCTTTAACTAACAAATTATCATTATGATTTGATGTTAACTGCATTACCATATTTTAATTCATTTGAAAATGTAAGAAAAAAACAGTAAACCACTGGATCAAGTGAGGAATTAAAAATTATTTTACTTTTAAAACGTCAGCACTATTATAAATCTAAACACAAATTTCAAATATTCT